>NC_067398.1:532399159-532736659 GCF_016432865.1 Antechinus flavipes
GGGAGTTTGAGTCTACTCCTCTAGTAAAATTATTTTAGAAATTAGTCTTTAAGATTCTTAATGAAGAAAAGGTTCAGAGATTACTAGGAAAGACTCAAAGAGGGCAAAAGTGTTTTTGTTCTTGGCTTTGTATATCCCTAGTAACTAGCACAACACTGGCATACTGTAAGGACTTAATAAATGTTTGTAGAATTGAATTGACCATTGTTTGATGTTAATATTTGACATTAATTATGCTTGGCTATGGTCAATTACACCTTTGTCTTGCTTCCGAGGCTTCTGGGAGGAACTTTTCCCTAGGATCCAATGAGAATTTATATCCTGCTCCAAAAAAAAAATGAGAAAACCTATAGAACTCAGTGGCTCCCATTTGTACTCTTCTCACTCCAGCCAGACAGCCAAAGAATGCTTTCCTGGTTTATTTTACCAAGAAGGGCAAAAAGAAAAACTTTAAGTTCAATTTTAAATGATCAGAATCTCAGTTTCTTCAACTATAAAATGGGGATACTATCTGTAGTACATACTTAGCTGGTATAAGACTCAATGAAATGAGGAATTTAAATTGAGTTTAACACTCAAATGATATATATCTAGCAGCAATGATCGTAATATTTTTTCATTATTGTTATTCAAATTATTCCATTGACTACAAAGATGAGGTAAGTTATTAAAATATGACCTAGATGGACAAGCAGGAAAATATTCATTTTGTTTGAAATAACTTGGTAGTGATGGAAATATGAGATAGCTAAGTGGCATAAAGGATACTATGTGAAGTCTGGCATCAGGAAAATTCAAAACACTTGCTAACTATGTGATCTGTGTGAGTCACTTAATCCTGTTTACTTCAGTTTCCCTTATTTCTATAAAGAATAGAAATGGCAAACCATTCAAGTATCTTTGTTAAGAAAATTTCAAATGGGGTCGTGAAGAATTGGGGATGATTGAATAATAAAAACAATGCAGATTCTCCAATATATTCATACTCAACTCTTTCACAACTTTATTATCAAAATTAGAAAATTTAAGGAAATCAGGTGGTGAACAGAAAAGACAGTTAATTGATTTATACTCTCACAAGGTTGGTGTGGGAAGCATAGATAGAAGAATAGATAGAAAAGTGGGTTTTCACATAGCTTTTTGTCACACTTTTAAAGAAGTTTTACATATTATGTAATAATCAATACCTTTAATATTGTGGCATGATACAAATATTATATCTTAGAGCTGCAGAAGTGGAGATTCAGACAGTTTAAGGGACTTGTTAAGATTATAAACCTAAGAAGGAGTGAAGTTAGGATTAGAAAGAAGCCAAGTCTTCTTACCACAAAGACAGCATTCAAATTTTCTATTTGTAATGAAAAGCTAATGTAATAGAAATGCATACATAAATTATTGGTTCCCTAATGTATATCTGTCTAATTATCAAACAACACTTTGGCTTATCAAGTCTGTAGCTCTCATATTGGTGTAAATGTAAAGTAGAGCTCAATAACTAAAGATTGTCAACATGACTTAAAAGGAATATATTTCACATATAACCTGAGGCTCCAATGTAGAAGTAATGCTCAGCTCTACATCTCTGTATTTACAGTTGGCTTATTAGTCTAGAAACAAGTCTGTCTCCTCAACCTTTAAAAGCATGCATGACATATTAATTGCAATAATTAATAGTTTTAACCTTCCATCACCACTCACAGTTAAAATATTTTTTGTAGAAACACTTGAGCCAAAAATCTGCTTCTTTCAATCCTAGCAGCCAGGCATTACACAAGAAAGAAATTTATCCTGTTATATTTCATAGTCATGGAATGATTTATTATAGTTTCACCTTTATGATTGGATTAATTTTTTTAAAAAATGCTTATTTCACAAGTGCTATTTGTAAAGCATTAGACAAGGTATTAATACTACAAGGATAAATACAAAACAGCCCTTGTTTTCACATAACTACAATTTAAATATAGCCAATAGGTAGTGTTATCAGGTAGGGTCTGCAGGTTTAAGATAAAAAGTTAAAGGAATTGTCATCTTCCTCCAGCTCTGAAGAAGCTAGTTTGTCATTAGAAGCTATTCCCTCATCAGCTGGCCCAAACCTCTTCCATTTCTAAAATGAAAAGACCAAACACCATTTTCTCCTCTTGGTTAGATGGCTAATGGAGGTCTTCCTGGATCATTATAGACCAAGCAGAAAAGGATAAAACATCAACAACTTGTATCCAGTTTTAAACTATATTTTTTAGAACCTAATTCAAATATATAGAACCATTAGATTCTTTAATGATTTCTTCTCAGGGTCCCCTCCTCTCTCAATTTTGGGAAAAGGAAGGAAAAGGAAATCTTTTCCCTACCATTCCTGCCATGAGGCAGGATGTCTTTTTATCTTAGATTTTTTTTTCATCTTTCACATTTATTAGAAAAAATTTGATACAATTTTAATCTGAAATGACTTCTGATTTTGGACATTTTACCTTCATTTCCTATAAAAACTAATCCCAAATGCAACCCCAAGCTTGAACTACTCTGCTATGTTATGTCATCATTAACATTTATTGAAGTTATATAATCCACAAGTCAACTAGGGGGTATTTTTCCCTCTTGAATTGCATTACACAGATTTCAGTGATTAACTGGTCATTAATAGATTACACATTAAATTCTCTTCACCTCACAACATTAGAGATTATTCAACATTTCCCCAAATCCTTTTACTTTGTCTTTTAACACTTTTATAATGGTTTCATTCTCCATACACATTTTACTAAACATCAGTAATTCTTTGTGAATATTACCTTCCAGAGGGACTTTTTCTCAAGTATCATACTCTTATTTTCAAAACTATAGTATGGGGGGGGGAGGTGTGGAACTAAGATGGCAGAGAAGATACACTTCATTCTGAGCTCACCTGCTACTATCAAACCATTTATGAAGTGCAACCTCTGAATTACTAGACTGTCAGAACCAATGAATATTGGGAGTACAACACATTACCAATAGAAGATAACCACAAAGATGGCCAGAAAAGGTATGTTTTAGTAATATGCAGGCATGGGAAGAGGTCAGGCCAGGCACAGGCTCTGGTAGGCAAGGAGGCAGAGCACACAGGTAAGGTCACACTGAGCAGAATGGGGAAGGAGGTGGTCTCTGTGAGTGGAAAAACGGTGGGGAAGACTCTACCTCAGTGTCCACTATTCTGCCCTGGCAGCAAGTCAGTAGAACAGCAGAGAAGTAATACAACTTCCTTCATAAAAACAGAAGGTAAAGAGTGAACCTCAGAGTCTTATAGGACCTGGTCACACCCACCCAGTACCCAAAGCCCAACCAGGGCTGTCCCACTGCTGCTTCACTGCCACTTCCTGTTGTCTGTAGAAAAAGCTTGGAAAGCCATGCCCCAGAAGCAAACCACAACTTCTTTTTTGTTGTTGTTGTTGTTGTTTAAAATGAGTAAAAAGGCAAAGACTAACTATAGATAGCTTCTACAGTGAAATAGCAGATTTCAAACCCTGAGGAGGCTAAAAACAGATTGTCTCTAGATAAAACCCCAAGGTGGGGGGATATGATCTGGTCCGTACTACATCAGGCTCTCATAAAAGAAATTAAAAAGGGAAACTAAAGGGAGGCTTTGCAAGTGGGTCTGGATAAGGCATAAAACTCATTAAAAGATAAAATGGAAAAAGAAAACAACTCCCTGAAAAACAGAATTTGTGAACTGGAAAAGGTAAACAACATCCAGGAAAACAAAATTTGTGAATTGGAAAAAGAAAATAACTCCTTAAAAAAATTGGTGAATTGGAAAAAAAAAAAACTCCACAGAACAAAACAACTCTTATTTAAAAACTCAATTGGTCAAATACAAAAAGAAATAAAAAATAAATGAAGAAAATAATTCATTAAAATCAGATGATTCAAGATGACGTGATTCGAGATGACATCAAGAATCAGTCAAGCAAAACCAAAAAAATGAAAAAATAGAAAAAATGTTAAATATCTATTTGGGAAAACAATATACCTGGAAAATAGATCTAGCAGAGGTAATCTAAGGATTATTGGACTCCCTGAAAATCATAATGAAAAAAAAGAGGCTATTTTTCAGGAAATCAAAGAGAACTACTCAGATGTCATATAATCAGAATAAAACAGCCATTGAAAGAATTCATCAATCACCTACTGAAAGCAACCCCAAAATTAAAACTCCAAGGAATATTGTGGCTAAATTCCAGAACTATCAGACCAAGAAAAAAATATTACAAGCAGCCAGAAAAAAAAAAAAAAAAAAACAATTCAAATAACAAGGAGCCACAATAAGGATAACTCAGGATCTAGCAGCATTCACCTTAAAGAATAGAAAGTCTTGGAACCTGATATTCAGAAAGGCAAAGGAGCTTGGAATGCAGCCAAGAATTAACTACCCAGGTAAACTGATCATTTTCTTCAAGGAAAAAGATGGACATTCAATGAAATAGGTGAATTCCCTTTATTTCTGATGAAAAAAAAAACAGAACTAAACAAAAAATTAATATCCAAATATAGGACTCAAGACAAGCATAAAAAGGTAAAAATAATGCTTGAGAACTGTATTTCTATTATGGGTATACATAAAGAGTACATGTATAATTTGATTTTACTATAATAATATATAAAAAAACTAGAGATGGAAAGAGGATTGAAACAGAAAAAAAAGGGGAAAGTGAAGGTAAAATGAGGGAAATTATATCTCAGAAAGAGGCAAAGAAAACATATTATAATTGAGGGAAAAAAGGGAGGGTGAATTTTGTGTGAATCTTACTCTCATCAGATTTGGCTCAAAGAGGAAATATTAGATATATTTGGTTTACAGAGAAGCTTCTCTCAAATCATTGAGAAGTGGGAGGGGAAAAGCAGAAAGGGAAGGGGTAGGCTAAATAGAAGGGGATATAGAAGTAGTAGGGGAAAGGTTTAAGAAAGAGGGAGGGACTTTAAGAAAGAGAGCTGAGTGCTCATAATTTTAATACTGGGGAGAGCAATAAAGGGGAAAGGAAAGAGGAAAGCATAATTTAGGGATATTAAGATGGCAAGAAATACAGCATTAGTAGTCTTAACCATAAATGTGAAAGGGGTGAATGGGGTGGATAGCAGACTGGATTAAAAGCCAGAATCCTACAATATACTGTTTAAAGGAAATGCATTTGAAGCAGGGTGAGACATACAAAGTAAAGGTGAAGGCTGGAGCATATTCTACTATGTCTCAGCTGCAATTAAAAAAGCACGGTAGCCATCCTGATTTCATATCAAGCAAAAGCAAAAAGTGATCTAACTAAAAATGATAAGAAAGGAAACTATATCTTGCTAAAAGGTACCATAGATAATGAAGCAATACCAATACTAAATATATATGCACCAAGTGGTATAGCATCTAACTTCCTAAAGGAGAAGTTAAGAGAACTGCAAGAAAAAATAGACAGAAAAACTATAATAGTGGGAGATCTCAACCTTGCACTCTCAGAACTAGATAAATCAAACCCCAAAACAAATAAGAAAGAAGTTAAAGAGGTAAATTGAACACTAGAAAAGTTAGGTATGATAGATCTTTGGAGAAAACTGAATGGAGACAGAAAGTAGTACACTTTCTTCTCAGCAGTTCATGGAACCTATACAAAAATTGTCCATATATTAGGACATAAAGACCTTAAATTCAAATGCACAAAGGCAGAAATAGTAAATGCATCTGAGACCAAAATGCAATAAAAAACTACATTCAAAAAAAAAAAAAAGCCAGGGGAAAATAATTAAAAACTAATTGGAAACTAAATAATCTCATCCTAAAGAATGAATGGGTGAAACAGCAAATCAGACACAATCAATAATTTCATCGAAGTGAATGACAATAATGAGACAACATACCAAAATTCGTGGGATGCAGTCAAAGCAGGAATAAGATGAAATTTTATATCTCTAGATGTATAAAACTTGTATAAAACAGAGAAAGAGAAAATCAATAAATCGGGCTTACAACTAAAAAAGCTAGAAAAATACCCCCCCCAACCAAATCAAATATCAAACTTGAAATTCTAAAAATAAAAGGAGAAATCAAGTTGAAACTAAAAATACTATTGAATTAGTAAATAGATCTAAGAGTTGGTTTTATGAAAAAATCCAACAAATAGATAAATCTTTAGTTAATTTGTTTAGAAAAAAGGAAAGGAAAATCAAATTGTTAATCTCAAAAATGAAAAGGGAGAACTATCCACCAATACAGAGGAAAATAGAAAAATTATCTGGAATTACTTTGCCCAACTTCATGCCAATAACTTTGACAATCAATGTAAAATGGAGGAATACCTACAGAAATATAGATTGCCCATATTAACAGAAGAGGAAATAAATGATTTAAATGGTCCCATTTTAGAAAACGAAATAAAGTCAATAACCTATAGCAATCTAGTTTTTGACAAACCCAAAGATCCCATCTTTTGGGATAAGAATTCATTATTTGACAAAAACTTCTGGGAAAATTGGAAATTAATATGGCAGAAACTAGACATTGACTCACATTTAACACCGTAACCAAGATAAAATAAAAATGGGTTCATAATTTAAATATAAAGAACAAGATTATAAATAAATTAGAAGAACATAGGATTGTTTACCTCTCAGAAGGAATTGTGGAAGAGGAAGGAATTTGTGATCAATGAAGAACTAGAGATTATTATTGATCACAAAATAGAAAATTTTTATTATATTAAGTTATAAAGCTTTTGTACAAACAAAACCAATGCAGAACAAGATTAGAAGGGAAGCAATGAATTGGGAAAACATTTTTACAGTTAAAGGGTTAAAAACCCCTTTCCAAAATATATAGAGAATTGACTCTAATTTATAAGAAATCAAATCATTCTCCAGTTGATAAATGGTCAAAGGATATGAACAGACAATTTTCAGATGATGAAAATTCAAATTATTTCTACTCATATGAAAGATTGTTCCAAATAACTATTGATCAGAGAAAAGTAAATTAAGAAAACTCTGAGATACCATTACATACCTGTAAGATTGGCTAAAATGACAGGAAATGATAATGAACAATGTTGGAGGGGATGTGGGAAAACTGGGACACTGATGCATTATTGGTGGAATTGTGAATGTATCCAACCATTCTGGAGAGCAATTTCAAACTGGGCATACCATTTGATTCAGCAGTGTTACTGTTAGACATATCACAAAGAGATATTAAAGAAGGGAAGGGGACTTGTATGTGCAAAAATATTTTGGGCAGCCCTTTTTATAGTGGCTAGAAACTGGAAACTGAATGGATGCTCATCAATTGAGAAGGGCTGGGTAAATTGTGGTATGTGAATGTTATGGGATATTATTGTCCTGTAAGAAATGACCAACAGGACAAATACAGAGAGTGTTGGAGAAATTTACATGAATGGATGCTAAGTGAAATGAGTAGAACCAGGAGATCATTATACACTTCAGCAATAATACTATATGAAGAACAATTCTGATGGAAGTGGATATCTTCACCAATGAGAAGATCCAATTCAGTTCTAATTGATCAGTGATGAACAGAACCAGCTATACCCAAAGAAAAAACACTGAGAAATGAATGTGGACTGTTTGCATTTTCCCTCCCAGGTTATTTTTACCTTTCTAAATCTGATTTTTCTTGTATAACAAGAGAACTCTATAAATATGTGCACATATATTATATTTAATATATAGTTTAACATGTTTAACATGTATGAGACTGCCTGCCATCTAGGGGAGGGAGTGGAGGGAAGGAAGGGAAAAGTTGGAACAGAAGTGATTGCAAGGTAAAATGTTGAAAAATTACCCATGCATATGTTGTATCAATAAAAACCTATAATAAAAAAAAAAGAAAGTAGAAAACTGGTGAATACATTCATGATTTCTGGCAAAAAAAGAAGAAAAAAAGAAAAAAGAAATAGAATAAGCTATTAATCAACTCCCTAACAAGAAATCCCCAGAACCAGATGGCTTTACATGAGAATTCTACCAAATCTTTAAAGAACACTTAACTACAATGCTTTATAAACTATTTGAAAAAAAATAGGGCATGAAGTTCTATCAAATTCCTTTTATGACACAGACATGGTACTGATACCTAAACCAGGTAGGACAAACAGAGAAAGAAAATTATAGACCAATCTCCCTAATGAATATTGATGCAAAAATTTTAAATAAAATATTAGCAAAAAAGATTACAGACTATCATCCCCAGGATAATAAACCATGACCAAGTAGGATTTATACCAGGAATGCAGGACTGGTTCAATATTAGGAAAACTATTAGCATAATTGACTATATCCATAACCAAATAAACAAAAATATATGATCATCCCAATAGATGCACAAAAAGCATTTGATAAAACCCAACACCCATTCCTATTAAAAACACTAGAGAGTATAAAAATAAATAGACTTTTCCTTAAAATAGTCAGTAGTATCTATTTAAAACCATCAGTAAGCATCATATGTTACGGGGATAAACTGGATCCATTTCCAATAAGATCAGAAGTGAAACAAGATTGTCCACTATCCCATTACTATTCATTATTGTATTAGAAAAGCTAGTTTGGCAATAAGATTTGAAAAAGAGATCAAAAGAATTAGAGTAGATAATGAGGAAACCAAATTATCTCTCTTTGCAGATGATGTGATGGGGTACTTAGAAAACTCCAGAGATTACTAAAAAGCTATTAGAATTAATCCACATCTTTAGCAAAGTTGCAGGATATAAAGTAAATCCACATAAATCACCAGTATTTTTATACATAACTAACAAAATCCAACAACAAGCGATACAAAGATAAATTCCATTTAAAATAACTATCTATAGAATAAAATATTTGGGAATCTATCCACCAAGGGAAAGTCAGGAACTATATCAGCAGAACTACAAAACACTTTCCACACAAATAAAGTCAGATCTAAAAAACTGGAAAAATTTTAAGTGTTTTTGGATAGATTGAGCAAATATAACAAAGATGACAATACAACCTAAATAAAATGATTTATTTAGTGCTATACAAATTAGACTCCCAGAAACTATTTTAATGAGCTAGAAAAAATAACAACAAAATTCATCTGGATTAACAAAAGGTCAAGAATTTCAAGGGAACTAATGAAAAAAAAAAAACTTAAATGGTGGTGGCCTACATGTACCAGATCTAAAAGCATATTATAAAGCAGTGGTCACCAAAACCATTTGGTATTGGCTAAGAAATAGACTAGTTAATAAATGGAATAGCTTAGGTTCACAGAACATAATAGTCAATAACTATAGCAATCTAGTGTTTGACAAACCTAAAGACCATAGCTTTTGGGATAAGAATTCACTATTTGACAAAAATTGCAAGGAAAATTGGAAATTAGTATGGTAGAAACTGGCATTGACCCACATTTAACACCATACACTAAGATAAGGTCAAAATGGGTTCATGATTTAGGCATAAAGAATGAGATTATAAATAAATTAGAAGAACATAGGACAGTTTACCTCTCATACCCATGGAGGAGAAAGGAATTTGTGACCAAAGAAGAACTAGAGATCATTATTGATCACAAAATAGAAAATTTTGATTATATTAAGATAAAAAGTTTTTGTACAAACAAAACTAATGCAGACAAAATTAAAAGGGAAGCAATAAATTGGGAATACACTTTTACGTTCAAAGGTTCTGATAAAGGCCTCATTTCCAAAACATATAGAGAATTAACTCTAATATATAAGAAAGCAAATAGTTCTCCAACTGATAAATGGTCAAAGGTTATGAATAGATAATTTTCAGATGAAGGAATTGAAAGTATTTATAGTCATATGAAAAGATGCTCTGAATCATTATTGAGCAGAGAAAAGAGAACTCTGAGATACTACTACACACCTCTCAGATTGGTTAAGATGACAAAAAAAGATTACGACAAATGTTGGAGGAGATGTGAGAAAACTGGGACACTGATATATTGTTGGTGGAATTGTGAATACATCCAACCATTCTGAAGAGCAATTTGGAACAATGCTCAAAAAGTTATCAAACTGTGCATACCTTTGATCCAGCAAAATTACTACTACCAAAGAGATCTTAAAAAAAGGGATAAGGACCTGTATGTGCAAAAATGTTTGTGGCATCCTTTTTTTGTAGTGGCTAGAAACTGGAAATTGAATGAATGCCCATTAATTGGAGAATGGATGAATAAATTGTAGTATATGAATATTATGGAATATTATTGTTCAGTAAGAAATGAACAACAGGATGATTTCAGAGAGGCTGGAGAGACTTAACATGAATTGATGCTAAGTGAAATGAGCAGAACTAGGAGATCATTATACACTTCAACAATTTTATATGATGATCAATTCTGATTGACATGGCTATCTTCAATAATGAGATGATCCAAATCAGTTTCAATTGTTAAGTAATTAAAAGAACTATCTATACCCAGTAAAAGAACTATGGAAAATGAGTGTGGACCACAGAATAGCATTCCCACTCTATCTGTTATTGTTTGCTTGTATTTTTATTTTCCTTCTCAGGTTATTTTTACATTCTTTCTAAATCTGATTTTTCTTGTGCAGTAAGATAACTGTATAAATATGCATACATATATTGCATTTAATATATACTTTAACATATTTAACATGTATTGGACTGCCTGCCATCTAGGGGAGGGGGTTGAGGGAAGGAAGGGAAAAGTTGAAATAGAAGGTTTTGCAAAGGTCAATAATGAAAAATTACCCATACTTATGTTTTGTACATAAAAAGCTATAAAAAGTGTACTGTACCTATGTCTGACCAGTCATCAAGATATATTTCACTAAGGAATCAAAAAGTAAGCAATGCAAGACAGTGACAGCAATGAATCAAGAGCCATAATCAAACCATAAGCAATAAATATAAGTAGCTTCTCACTTGCCCTTGGATTAAACTGTTCAATAAGAGTGTACAATAGAACAATTAATTAGCAGGCATTTGTATAAACATGTAACATAGGAGTTAAAATGATTGGATATACTGATGGCACATATATAAAAAAGAAAAAAATCAATAATAAAAGAGTCATAAATTGGAACAATATTTGAAACAAAATTGAGCTATTAATTCATTGAGAAAAACTAGTAAAATAGGAAAAACATATGATCTTGAAAAGAAACTTGTAGCATAAAATTTAGAAAGCTAACAAATGCAAAAAAAAAATTTCAATACAATTATTTTTTTCTTTTAAAATGCCAAATTTTGAGCTAAATTCATTGTCTAACTCAAGTTGTAAAGGGTGAAACCAAATTAATTTAAAGAATAAAACTGAAATTTCAGAAAGATAAGTAAGATATAGTTTTATAGTAAAGATACTTTCAATTCACACATCTATAATGCAAGAAATAATGCTTAAAAGGAATTGAATAGAAAGAACCAGAATGTGATCTAAATTCCCCAAACCAAGATAAAGTAAAAAAATAAAAAAAAATTCCAAAATGCCATATCCAATGGAAAACCTTTCCACTGGTACTCAATTGACTCAATTGATTATACTATTTAAGAAGGCTTGGAGGTTTAAGGTAGAAAGCAAAAGAAATGTAGAAACTCTCACTCTCTCCCCTTGCCTTAATCTTTGGAATTTGGCAGTGGTTACAATTCCCAAAGACATCTTTCTTCCATCTTCACTCCACAATTTGTACCACAACTTATCCTACAAATTTCCTGTATTCATCCTACCACATACATCCCTATTCTTGTGGTACTTACTATCATGATCATTTTCATTGTCTAAGAGGTTCTATTTAGATTCATTTAACATCTACTCTTTTCATGTCCCAGAAGCCCTTGATTAAAACAAACAAACAAATAACTAAAAATATTATGTATAAAAGGGCAGTTTAGGATGATATGAGGAAAGACATACAGGAAGAAAAAACAGATTTTTCCCTGGAAGAGTAGTGGAGGAATTGACAATTAAGTTAGGTCACAAAGGAAAAAAAGAGAGATGAGTGAATCTCTGTCATAAATATATCATAAATACCAGCAAAGATGGAAAATTCTATTACAGGCATAAGAAATAGTATGAATAATGGGAAAATGACAGGATAAAAGTGGGGATAGAAAGTAGTTCATTTTTTTCTAGAACGTTAAAAATATAAAAATGAGTAATACAGAATAGTTTCACCATTACTTAGCAGTTTAAAAAGGGAAATTTCAAGGCCTTGACTGCCAGCATTAGGAGTTAGGTGTCATTCAGTAAGTGGTAAGGAGACAATGAAGATTTCCAATAGAGGAGTAATGTGATCTAAATAGTATCCTAATGAAGATAACTCAAGTGGTGGCATGGAGAATAGATTAGAAAGAAAATACAACATATATTGGATTTAACATATATTTTAAAATATTTAACATGTATTAGACTACCTGCCATCTAGGGGAAGGGGGGAAAGAGGGGAAAATTTGGAACAGAGGTTTTGCAAGGGTCAGTATTGAAAAACTACCCATGCGTATGTTTTGTAAATAAAAAGCTATACAAATAAAATTTTAAAAAGGTAATTCCTTAAAAAAAAAGAAAGACTATACACTAGTTTGTTGCATTTCTAGTGGTTTCAACTTCTTATGATTGCAAAGTATTTCTCAATCATAATGATATAATAAAGTTGTAGTAAGTTACTATGATGTTAACAAATTTTCTAATAATATAAAAGATCTTTTGAAATAATAAAAGTATAAAATATATTTATTTGTTTGAAAATAGCAGAATAAGCCTTCCTCTAAAATTAAAATAGCTTCTTCTTTTTTTGTTATAGAGGAAAGTTTTATTTGTTAGCAAACTAGAAAGGAAATATAGTTATCAATTGAGAAATTATTCAAGTTTAGTCATTAAACAAATTATGGCATATTTGTATAACAAATAATATTGTACCATTAGATTTAAATATACATACATATATAGATATATGCATATATATACATAAATATGCATATATATATAGATATATATATATAGTGCCATAAATTTAAAAATATATATATTAAGAATTCAAAAAAAATCATGGAAATATTCAATTAAACTATTGCAAGGATTGGGGACAGGACACAACCAGGAAAAGCACATACATAAAAACTACAATGATGTAAATAAAATTAAAAACAACAACACTGAAAGGCAGCCGAACAAATTAATTGCTCTGACACATCTTGTTTCCAGAAGATATGCTAATACACTTATATAGAAAGAAAAGTAGACTATTCATATGAAATGTTGACAGTTCTATAATGGTCAGTTTTGATCAAATGATTTTTTTTAATAGTGAGGAATTATATAGAAGAAAGAGATAGGTTAGGAAATAGTACTGATATAAAAGTAAAAATTTTCATTAAATATTTAAAAAAGAAATAAAGACTAATAAAGTTATTGTTTAGTCATTTCAGTCATATCCAATTATCTGTTACCGAATTTGAGGTTTTCTTGACAAAGATACTGAAGTGATTTACCATTTCTTCTCCACCTCACTTTATTGATGAGAAAACTGTCAACAGAGTTAAGTGATTTGCCCAGGGTCACATACCTGGTAAATATCTGAGGCCAATTTTGAACTCAGGTTTTCCAATACTTTCAGAAATGAAGATCTTTTCCCCCCAATCTAGCAGTATGAGGGAGAGTTCAGTAGCCCTGGAGAAGAACTAAAAGTGAAGAGCTAAAAGAAAATGAAACCTGACTAGTCTCAGAATAGAGAAAGAAATATTACTGATGTTTTTAACCAAAACACTTCTCTTGGCCTGAGTTTGGTGGTATACAATATTATTGAGGTCAGAATTTGTTGTAGTAATGATCATGGAAGTTTATTTAGCTCTGCAATCCAATGTAAACTTCTTAATTTCATCTACTTTCCTCACAAACTACAGAAGGTTGTTGTAAGAAGAACTTGTACAGTGAAGTAGTCTCATTTTCTTCACTAGATAAAAAACATCTTTCATCTGCTATGACCCCTAGAGACTTAATGGAGTTATTACGCTGTTAATTATAAAGGAAAATTTGAGTAACTGTATATTTAGCTCTAACTCCAATAAAAGACCTAGAGGTTACAAAAATTTTAGCAATTGGTCAGTCATACATATATTCGTCGGATGAGAAAATCCATATGTAAAGTTTAACAGTATTATGGTAGGGCACCCTCTAGAAAGAGGAGATTTAATTGTTCTCAGAAGGCTAATGGGGCATAGAAAGTGGCACATTGTTGGGGGGAATGTATTAATCCAATCTGTCAAATTCACTTCCTTTAGAAATAAGTTTTTTAATAATAACTTTTTATTTTCAAAATACATGCAAAGATAGTGTTCAGCATCCATACTTAAAAAACCTTGTTTTCCAATTTTTTCTCCCTCCCTTCCGCCACACCTCTTATGGAAAAGAACAAGTAATCCAATATAGGTTAAACATTTGCAATTCTAGCGATGATTTCTTAAAAAAATTCAATTCTCCAAATTTATTATTCTTTTCTTCCTGTCAGTTGCATTTTGTGAATTGCATTTTTTTTTTTTTAGTAATTTAAGAGATATGACCATTTCTTTTCTTAGAAGAAAAAAACCAAGCATTTTAGGTCAATAAAGGGAATCTGACCTTAACAATAAAGTGATTTCAAGCCTTTTTATAGCTTAAAAATTAGAGTTCTTTTCTATATATTTAATAAATTACTTGGTATTGCTTAGCATGCTTGAAAGAAAGATATGCTCCAGGGACTTCTATATGCCACACTATTTCTTTTTGGCTTGAAAGTAATGCCAATACTATTCTTATTTTCTTAAAAGTATAACAAGGTTGTGATTTGAAGATAAGATAATGCAAATCACTGCCTTGCTTCTAAACATTTTGAGCTTCAATTTCCTGAACATTAATATTACAGAGTAAAGGGTTTAAAATATAAAAAAAGTACTGTGCATACAGACATACATGCATGAATATATGTGTACACACTGTCTCTATTTTGTTTGTATAGAGTTAAAAATAGACATTTAAGCTTCTCTAGTGACTCTTCCCAAGAGAGGCAGGAGGAAGTATGAGATTACATCAAAAGCTAGCTACTTAGCTCTCCTTAGAGAGAGAAGGGTAAATGATCTATAATTATATCTATCGGATATTATTAATCTAGGGGATGACTTTTTTAGGTTCAAGCTAAACTTCTGATTGCTATTCCATAATGGGGAATGGAGGACTCCAAGCTTCATATTTACAGCTTGACTTCCTTCCACCAAGTACCAGCTGCATAATGAACACTTACAGAAAAATAATAAAGAGACTTACTTGTCCAAAACAATAACAAAACAGAAAGCAGAGAAACTATACTCATAAGGATCTATACTGGATAAAGTAGATTGAAGGATTTCCTGCATTGGGAGTAAGATATTTCACCTCAACATAAGGGAGAGAGAGAGGAAAGGAAGGGAGAGAGAGAGAGAGAGAGAGAGAGAGAGAGAGAGAGAAACAGAGACAGAGACAGAGACAGAGATAGAGACAGAGAGACAGACAGAGAAACAGAGACAGAGACAGAGACAAAGACAGAGACAGAGAGACAGACAGAGGAAAGAGAGAGACAAAGATAGAGACAGAGAGAGACAGAGAGAAAGAAGAAAGATAGACAGAGAGAGATAGAGACAGTGAGATTCAGAGAGAGGTCCTAGATCTCATGAAAAGAAAAATCCCTGCAGTCTCTAGTGTAACAAGCTTTGGAAAACTATATAATAGAGGCTACCAGATCCTCCCTCATAGATTTCTTTCTGTATAGCCTTTTTCTCAATGAATGGAAAAGAGATTGGCATAGCAGATCTTCTGTCATAGCTGGGAGCCCATAGAATTCTAGATATCTTTCCTTTCTTTCTCTTACAAACTTACAAGCTTTTTCCCTTATCTAACTGTAAGGCATTGATCTCCACCAATGATTATAAGTATGTGTGTATGTGTGTATGCATATATACATACATATATAAACACACACAAAACATATATACACATACATGGACATAGTTGTCCTTTGTCCTTGAAAAAGACCAAAATGACATCACTAAATTAGAGTCAAATCAGTGTATCCAACTGACTGAAGAGAGCAGTTTGGAATGTTCTGCCATAGGACAAACACAAATACTTCCTATAATCACTTAGATTGGCTTTGCTAACTTTGCTCATTTCAATTTTCTTCTGAATCAATTCAATTCTGCTTTGCTCATAGAGCACAGCACCTTCTCTTATGGGAGCATGCCATCCTGGGTAGTCTTTACCAGTGTCTCCCATATAATTCCATCAATTCTAAAATTCTTAAGAGAGATCTTGAGAGTGTCTTTTTATTGCTTTTTCTGACCACCACACGAGTACTTGCCCTTTGTGAGTTCTCTATACAATATATATATATTTTGGGGGGGGGGCAGGTGTACATTTGGTATTAGAACAACATGTCCAATCCAAAGGAATTGCACTCTCTGAAACAACTAATTCTTGGTAGTTTAGTTCAAGAAAGGATCTCAATGTCTGGTATCTCATCCTGCCAGGTGATTTTCAGAATCTTTGTAAGACAATTCAGATGGGAGTCAATCAGTTTCCTGACATGGCACTGATATGCTATTCAGATCAGCACAAAGGTTCTCAGTTTGGTAGACAATATAACAGCTCTCCCTGCTACAATTTCCTTTGAAGATTCCCAAATACTGAGCTTGATCTGGCAATGCATAAATCAACCTCATTATCAATGTATACATCCCTGTAAAGTATATTGCCAAAATAAGTGAATATCCACTGTATTCAACATTTTTCCATTTGCTGTAACTAATGGTTATGCTTATAGATGGTGTGGTGTTAGATGATAGAGTATCTGCATTTTCTTGTTATTAATTGCTAGGTCAAAATTAGCACATACTTTGTTGCATCTCAGCTTCAGAGGTTGCCTTGAGTGTACAATCATCTGCAAACAAAAATGCTTGCACCAACACTCCCTCTACTTTAGTTTTGACTTGTAGCTTTTTCAAGTTGAAGAATTTACCCCAGTATGGTTGCTGATCTTGATGCCATGTTTGTCCTCATAAAAGCTTTTTGGCAATATGTCTGCAAACATCATGCTAAAAAGCATGGGAACAAGCAATAACCTTGTTTCACTCCAAGTGAAAGCTTGACAGAACTCTCCATTGTCCAGAATCCAGGCGAGTATGGCATTATGAAACTGACATACTATTCTGATGAACATCTCTGGGCAACCAAATCTTGACATAGGTCCTTCATTAAGTGACAGTATCAGATCTGCAAATATTTTATACAAACCTATGTTTTGCTTCTGGCATTTCTCCTGGAGTAGTCAGGTGGCAAACATCATATCAATTCTTTCTCAACCCCTTTTGCTCTCGGGTACATAATTTTTTTCCAAAAAATTATGTTAAGGAAGTCATTGGCAAGAATCTTTCCAGCAACACACACACACACACACACACACATACACACATACACACACACATATATATATCACACACACAAGCATTCACAAACATATCTGCATGAATTCATATACATTATGTATATATGCAATATATGTGCATATTTAATTATTGAACTTTTATTTTTTTTTTCAGAAAAAAAATCTGCCTTAAAAAGCCAACATTCAAACTGTTACGTAATTTTTTTTCTCTTTAAGAGTAAAAAAAATGTGCTTTTAGACTAAACCAAGTAAATTAGAGTTAGATGGAAAACAGTTAACTAGAAACAAAAAGCAATATTTCTCTGATCAACTAATCAACATCTATTTATTAAGTGCCTATCATGTCCCAGGTATTTTTAGGTCCTTGGAATACAAATACATAGAATAAAACAATTCCTACATACAAACATCTTACATTCTAAACTGTAATGGTAATTACATAAGATATAGAGTAAAGAAGCATAAATAAATATAGCATAGTTTAATGAAATATAGGATGTAATGGCTCTTAAGATGTGCCTTAAGAGAAGACGACTATAAAGCAGAACTAAAACCCAATGCTTTCCAGAACTGAGGCATAGTACAATGCAAAGACAGCAAGTCTAGAAAATTAAGCATTATTGTGTGTGAGGAATAGAGAAAAGGCCAATTTATGTAACTTACCCTATGGCTGATGGGAAGCAATGACCAACAGTTTGGAAAAGAAAGTTAGGGAAAGGAGACTCTGCCTGCAAGGAATTTACAATTTAAAGGAGGAATTAAGAGAGTTCTGCGGATGAAGCCAAGATGGCTGATTGAAGTCAGAAAGCTGTTCAAGTTCCCCCAGTTTCCCTCAAAAAACATAAGAAATCAAGCCTCTGAACAGAGTCTTATGGAATGAAATCACTCTTCAACTCAAGATATATTGGAAAAACTTCAAGAAATGTTAGTTTCACTGGGGTCAAAGGAGTGGATGGAGTCTGGGAAAACCAATGAAAGGATTTTAATCACAGCAACTAAGACTCTTGGGCCTGACTCTCCCTTCTATCCAGCCCTTTTCTTTCTTTTTTTTTCCTTTCTTCTTTTATTTTCTTATAGGGTAAAATAAATTTCTATATCCAGTTGAGTGATTATGTTATTCTCTGTTTGAGCCTAAACTGATGAGTTTAAGTTTCAGACAACACCCATCCCTTTCCCCTCTTTCCCTCTATTGTAATAGGTTGTTTTGTTTTGTTGTTGTTGTTGTTGTTCCTCTTCATGTGATCTAATTTGTCCCATTCTATCTCCCCTTTCTTCTTCTCCTTGTACAATTCTTTTCCCACTCCTTCATGTTTTTTTTTTCTTTATATTATCACATTGGAGTCCATTCATATCAACATCTTCCATCCATATATACCCCCTCTAATTGCCCTAATAACAGATACAATTCTCAAGAGTTACAGATATATTTTTCACATCTAGAGATATAAATAGTTTAACTTTTAAATAATATGTATTTTTGCTTATTTACTTTTCTATCCTTCTTTTGAGTCTCGTGTTTGAAGATCAAATTTTCTGTTTAGTTGTTTGTTTGTTTGTTTGTTTTTTTCACTAGGAATGAGTGAACACCTCTTATTTCATTGAAGAACTATCTCCTTCTCTGAAAGATTATCTTTAGTCTCACTAGATAGTTAATTCTTGGCTGTAACTCCAGGTCCTTTACCTTGATCTAAAAAACCAGTAAGCATTATTTGTAATAGATAAAAGCTGGAAGCATTCACAATAAAATCAGGGGTGAAACAAGAATGCTCATTATCACCATTATTATTTAACATTGTATGAGAAATGTTGACTTTAGCAATAAAAAAAGAATAAGCTGTTAAAGGAATTAAAATAGTCAATGAAAAATAAAACTATGACTCTTTGCAGATGATATGATGATTTACTCAGAGAATCATAGAAAATCATCCAAAAATCTACTCAAAACAATTCACAGCTTTAACAATGTTGCAGGATATAAAATAAACCCATATAAATTATCAGTATTTCCATATATTACTTAAAAATACCACCAGCAAGAGATATAAAGAGAAATTCCATCTTAAATAACTGTGGAAAAAGTAAAACATTTTGGGGTCTACCAGCCAAGACAAACCTAAGAAGTACATATACATAATTACAAAACAATTCTCACACAAAAAGTCAGATCTAAACAATTGGAAAAATATCATTTGCTCATGGGTAGGCTGTACTAATATAATAAAAATGACAATTGTGCCTAAATTATTCTACTTGGTCAGTGTCATGCCAATAAAACTATGCAAAAATTATTTTACAGAACTAGAAAAATAATAACAAAAGTCATCTGGAAGAATAAAAGGTCAAGAATAGCAAAGAAATTACTGAAAAAAAAATACAAAGGATTGTGGTTTAGCAATACCAAATCTAAAATTATATTATAAAGTAGCAGTCATCAAAACTATGTCGTAATGATTAAGAAATAGAGTGATAGATAGGTTACACGTTACATTTAGATACACATGATACAATAATCAAGACGTATTGTAATCTAGTATTTGATAAACCCCCCAAGTTCCAAATTCAGGAAGAAGAACTCATTATTTGATTAAAATTGCTGGAAAAACTAGAAAATTATATGTCAGAAACTTAGCATAGATCTATATCTCACACCCCATACCAAAATAAGGTCAAATTGGGTACATGATTTAAATATAACATATATTTAATTTATATTTAATATATATTATAAATATACATATTTATATTACACATATACTTAAACATATATATGTATATATATATATATATATATATATTTAATATATGACATAAAGGATAATACATAAACAACTTAGGAGAGCAAGGGATAATTTACCCATCAGATCTTTGAAGAGAGGAAGAATTTATGACCAAAGCAGAACTTAGGAACATTAGAAAAGGCAAAATGAACAACTTTTGATTTTGATTATATTAAGTTAAAAATTAAATTAAAAAACCAATGGAAATGATGAAAAGGGAAATGCAAAGCTGGAGAAAAAAATCTTTAAAGCTAGTGATCTGATAAAAGTCTCATTTCTAAAATATATTAAGAACTGTGTCAAATATATAAACATGCAAGCCATTCCTTGATTCATAAATGGTCAAAGTAAATTAATAGACAATTTTCTGATGAAAAAATTAATGGCATCTATAGCTATGTGAAAATATGTTCTAAATCACTATTGATTAGACAATGCAAATTACAACAATTCTGAGATTCCACTTCATGCCTCTCAGATTAGCTAAAAATGACAGGAAAAGATAATCATAAATGTTGGAAGCAATGTGGGAAAAGTGGGACAATTAATTGTTGCTGGAGTTGTGAAATGATCTCCTCATTCTGGAGAGCAATTTGGAACACTGTCCAAAGACCTACAAAACTGTAATATCCTTTGATCCTGCATGTGCAAAAATGTTTGTAGCAGCTCTTTTTTTTTGTGGTAGCAAAGAATTGGAAAATGAATTGTTGCCCATCACTTAGGGAATGACTGAACAAGTTGTGGTATATGAAAGTAATGGAATATTGTGCTATAAAAAATGATGAACACACTGATCTTGGAAAGGCCTGGAAAGATTTACACAAACTGACTCTGAGTGAAACAAGAGAAACCAGAAATACATTGTACACAATAATAGCAAAAATGTGTGATGATTAACTATGAAAGACTCACCTGAAAGTTGCCCAGCTCCAGGCAAGGAGATAATAAAGAATTTGGACTTTATCCCTGGCTGTTCTCGTAGTGATTACTGAACTGAAAGGAAGGCTGATCCAGAGACCTCCAGAAAACTAACCAGAACATTATACTCCACCAACAATATATCAGTGTCCCAGTTTTCCCACATCCCCTCAAACATTTGTCATTATCTTTTCCTGTCATTTTAGCCAATCTGAGAGGTATGTAGTAGTATCTCAGAGTTGTCTTAATTTGCATTTCTTTGATCAATAGTGATTTGCAACACCTTTTCATGCGACTATAAATAGTTTCAATTTCTTTATCTGAAAATGTCTGTTCATATGCTTTGATCATTGATCAATTGGAAAAATGACTTGAACTATTATAAATTTGAGTCAATTCTCTCCCTGTTTTAGAAATAAGACCTTTATCAGATTCTTTGGATGTAAAAATGTTTTCCCAATTTATTGCTTCACTTCTAATCTTGTTTGCATTAGTTTTGTTTATACAAAAACTTTTCAATTTAATATAATCAAAATTATCTATTTTGTGATCATTAATCAAATCTCTAGTTCTCCTTTAGTCACAAATTCCTTCATCCTCCACAAATCTGAGAGGTAAACTATCCTATGTTCTTCTAATTTGTTTATAGTGTCTTTCTTTATGTCTAGATCATGAACCCATTTAGACCTTATCTTGGTATAAAGTGTTAGCTGTGGGTCTATGCTTACTTTCTGCCATATTAGTTTCCAATTTTCCCAGCAGATTTTATCAAATAGTGAATTCTTATCCCAGAAGCTAGGGCCTTTAGGTTTGTTAAATACTAGATTTATAAATTTTGTTCTGTGAATCTAAGCTATTTTATTGATCAACTTCTCTATTTCTTAGCCAGTACCAAATGGTTTTGATGATCACTGCTTTATAATGTAGTTTTATATCTGATACAGCTAAGTCACCTTCATTTGCTTTTCTTTTCATTAATTCCTTTTGAAATTCTTGACCTTTTGTAATTGGACTTTTAAATCTTTTTTTAATTATTAATTATTTTTGCATTTTATATAGATGTTGATAGTTTATGATAGATATGTTTTCATATCCTCTGAAAATTTAACTATTGAAAATGTCTCTTACCCTTTACATGCACACACAACACACACACACACACACAATATCAACCCAGGGGTTGTCTCAAAGATAAAATAAAGCCTGTATATTTCTCTGTTATAATTTTTAAATCTTTAACAAATTATTCCTAATTTTTCTCTTTTTGTGGGGTAGAATTGTAATTTTATTATATTAGCTCAGCTTAGTGAGAAGCAATTGATATTTTTTCAAGTGGTTTAGATCTGACTATTTGTATGAAAAACATTTTGTAATTATGTTCATATAGTCACTGGGTTTTACTTGGAAGTAGACCTCCAAATATATTATTTTCTCTACAGTTATTTTAAATGGAATTTCTCTTTCTATCTCTTGTTGCTAGGCTTTCTCAGTAATACATATATATATATATATATATATATAAATGCTGCTTATTTGTGTGGATTTATTTTACAAACTGCCATTTTGCTAAAGCTGTTCATTGTTTTGAGTAGGTTTTTGGATGATTCTCTAGGAGATTAAGTATTTCATAATATCATCTTCAAAGAGTGATAGTTTTATCTCCCCATTGCCTAATCTAATTCCTTTAATTTCTTTTTCTTTTCTTATTGCTAAAGCCAACATTTCTAGTACAATATTGAATAATAATAATGATAATGGGCATCCTTGTTTCACCTTTGATCCAACTGGGAATGAATCCAATTTCTCTTCATTACAAGTAATGCTTGCTGATGGTTTTAAATAGATACTTCTGATTATTTTAAGGAAAACTTTATTCTTATGCTCTCTAGTGGGTGCTGTATTTTGTTAAAAGCTTTTTTTTCTGCATCTAATGAGATTATTATATGATTTGTTAGTTTTGTAATTGATATGGTCAATTTTAGTAACAGCTTTTCTTAACCACCCCTGCATTCCTATTGTAGATCCCAGTTCGTCATAGTATATTATCTTAATGATAATTTGCTGTCATCTCTTTGCTAATATTTTATGTCTCATAGAGTCATTAGCTTACATTTGCCTCATTTCAATTTTTAACTTATGATTTTTTCAGTTAACATTTGTATCTATTTTTCCATTTGGTTAATTCTTCAGGCAATTTTTTTCCTTCTTTTTACAAGCTGTTGACTCTATCACACATACCTCTCATTTCTTTTCTTATTTTTTCTTCTACCTCTCTCATTTGCTTTTTAAAGTTTTTTTGTTTTGTTTTGTTTTGTTTTTTTAAAGCACAAAAAGGGCAAGAAACCTTTTTGGTCTTGAGGCCAATTCATATCGCTCTAAGAGATTTATTCTATGGGCTTTCTGTCCTAGTGTGATTTTATGTTTTGGTCTGCCTGTCATCATGGTAGCTTTCTATGGGCAAAGATCTTTTTTATTTTCTTGTTCATTTTCTTTCCTTTTATTTTGATATTTCCTCTTTTTTATTTTTATGGTTGAGCTCTCTTCCTGGGGTGAATGGGACACTGTACCAAGCTTCCTGTGTAGCTCTGAGCTTTGGCTTTGAGTATGAAGGGTCCTTGTGTTCGCAGAGGGTAGTTTTATCTGTTCTTTTCAGGCAATAGTCTGGTTTCCCAAAGTTTGCTTTCTGAGCTTGGAGTGAAGGCTGCCTCACTGATCTGCTTCTCTACTGAGCCAGGACCAAGGGTCTCATTGCTAATTTGCTGTGAAAAAAATCTTCTCACCAGCTTTCCCAGAGTCTGTCTGACTTGGGCTGAACACCCTGTTCACCCCAGTGAGACTGACCTTAAAGTTTTTTTTTTTTAATCTATTTTGTACTGGAATGATTTCATTCCATCAGCCTCTGTTTAGAGGTTTGATTTCATGTAGTTTTCAATGAGAACTGGAAGAGCTCGAGCAGCTTCCTAGCTTCATGCCACCATCTTGGCTCAACCCTGGAACTCTCACATATCTTTAAAAATATTATTCACAATTGCATTTTGGAAAGATGGTGGATTAGTTCAAATTTTCCATGTTTTCCACATTCCTCCACAAACAAAAAACCACAAACAGAAAACAAAATAAATGTTAAAAAAGTAAAAAAGCAGTTTTCACCCTCAGACATATCAGTGCACATATTTTAGAGGCAATTAAATCCAAAACAATTATTTTAGGATGAAGACTGTAAGTCCCACAATAGATAAGTGAATTTCCTAAGTCCTCATGGGCCATAACAAATAGTGTTGAGATTCAAACTCAAATCCTCTAGCCTCTAAACCTTGTTGTTGTTGTTGTTATATTTACCTGTATCAGTGTAATTTGTCATGCAAATGCATTAAACATATTATCCTATTTGAGCTTTACAATTTTCATGTAGATCATATACTTCAAAAATATGTGATTTCATTGATTAAAAAATATTAAGAAAACTGAGACAAACAAGGGTGACTTGCCCAGAGTTACACAGATAATAGGTGTCCAATACAGGATTTGAACTCAGATCTTCCCCTCACTTAAGCTATCTCTATTTTCAATTGTAGCCTCATTGCTATATAAGAATAAGAAATAGTGCATGACACTGACAAGCATCTTAAATATTTATGCTTCTGTATTGCACCATTATGTGCAATCAACTCTTAGTAAATTGTTGAATAAAGTTTTTACATAGAAAAAAATAATATTCATTACACTTTTTACTTCAGTAAAGAACCGGAAACAAAATCAGTACACATCATTTGGGGGATGGCTAAGCAAATAATAGTATATGAATATAATAGAAAATTAATTTACCATGAAAAATAATGCATGTGACAACTTCCGAGAAATTGGAAAGAATTGTTAGACTACTATAAAGTGAAATTAGCAAATCTAGTAGAATATTTTACTTATTACAATAATGTGAAAAACAAATATGAAACAAATGTGTTGGGTTAATGCAATGAATAATCACAATTTCAGAAGACAAATGATGAGAACTGCCCCTCATCTCTTGGCAAAAATGCCATAGACTACAAAGTTGGACTGAGACATACATTTTTAGAAATGGTCAATTTAACTTAGTAATAGAAAAAAAAATTAGAATATCCATAAAATATCACATTCACACATACACACACACACACACACACACATGCAAACACACACACAGACACACAATACATACCTCTCTTCAGATCACTGAAGGGAGAAAAAGACTACAGGAAGATGTATCTAGATTTTTAAGGTTCAGTTCTTTTTTCTCAAAAATAAACATTAAGAATATTGAAAATCACAATATTCATATAACTTGAAAAGCTAAATTGTTATCACTTGTTAGATCACTACATTTGATTATTTTCTTCCAATTGAATTTAACAAGAATGTATTACATATTTGTTATATGCAAATTACTGTGCTAAATAGTTTGTGATACAAAGATAAAAACATGATTATATTGTCAAAGTATTTATGAGGGCAGAATATTCAGAATTCAAAGTAATTAGGGTGAGAGTGCTAACAACTAGTGATAAGATTAGGAAAGGACTTGTGAAGGATGTAGCACTTGAATGAATCATTCAAGAGCTAGTTATTATAAAAGTGGATTAATGGTTTGTGAATGGGGAGTAGCCAATGCAAATATACAGAAGTAGCAGAAAAAATGTTTCTATTGGGAACAAATTAAGTCATTGGCTTGGAATTTGAAGTACACAAGGAGAAGTAAAGTAAAAACAATTTGAGGGGATAGATTGACACCAGTTTATGAAGGACTTGAAGTGCCAAATATAATAGGCCCTGAAATTTCTTAAGTAGTTAAGTGTAAAGGTCAAAACTTTAGAAATAGCAATGTTATAAATGTTATAAATATCTCTTTTGTATTGTGAAAAGTGAATTTCACAAGCTGTGGCAAATGATTGCACATGAAGGTATGAAGGATAGAGAATGGTTGAAGATGATGCTTATGTTTGCAAATTGGGTTACTATAAATGTGGTAATTTTCTTCTAGGAAAAGAAATGTTATATTTAATAATTAGAAGATCTTAGGTTTCTTTTAAAGAAAATATTAACTGTCTCTTTATCCCTGCCCTCTTTTCTGAAATCCAATCAATCAATTAACTTGAGATATAAGGACAAAGAATTAAATAACCACTGTTCCTAAAAAGATAACATGGGTTTTTTTTTTTTTCTTGATTCCAAGGAACTTCCTTTATTTTATTTTTATATTTTTTATTTTTAATTCATGGAATAAACCAAACAGTTTTTAAAACAGTATAAAAAAGGCGATCACACATGAAACTGCAAATCAATCCAAGTTGCTATTTTTTTAACATAATAAAATTATCAGGTAAGTTATCTTTCTCCATTTTTTATTTCCTCCCCACTTTCCAATCTTGCAATGACTACTTTTTAAAAAATATATATTATTATTATTTTCAAAACATATGTAAAGATAATTTTTCACCATTAACCCTTATAAAACCTTGTGTTCCAATTTCCCCTTCTTTCCCCCTTCCCCTACATGGCAAGTAATCCAATATTTATTAAACAGGGTAAATGTATATGTAAATCCAATAGAAATACATATTTATATAATTATCTTGCTGCACAAGAAAAATAGATCAAAAAGTAAAAAATGAGAAAGAAAATAAAATTCAAGCAAACTGCAGCAAGAGAAGTGAAAATGCTATGTTATGATCAACATTCAGTTCTTACAGTCCTCTCTCTGGGTGTAAATAGCTCTCATCAGCACAAGATCATTGGAACTGGCATGAATTGTCTCATTGTTGAGAAGAATCACATCCATCAGAACTGATCATCATATGATCTTTTGTAATGGGCTGAGGCTTGAGTTGATGCACTGAGGTCCCAAGCACATGAGGCTAAATAGTAATTGGACCATACTCTATTAATAGATAAGCTTGGAGAGAGAATGGCCCCCACCCACTCTTTGTGCAAGTCCTGATGTGTTGTATAGGAAATGACGATTTTGGTGGGTGGAGGCAGGGGAGTGGAGAAGGAAGGGGAAGAGAGACTTTTGGGACGGCCATTGCCACGGTTGGCTCAGCTCAGTCTCTCTCTGTTAGCTGATTTGTTTCTCTTCTTCTTTTTGCTTTTGCAGCTTTCGACAACTTTTTCTGTTTTTGTTAAGTGTCTGAGGCTGGATTTGAACTCAGGTCCTCTTGACTTCAAGGCTGGTGCTCTATCCACTGAGCCATCGCTTTGCGTTTACAATTTGGGATTACAAAAGAGGAAGCTAGGAGCATAGTAAAAAGCTGTACAGCTTGCCTTCCTTTCCATGCTCCTACACTGCCTCCAGGGAAGAACCCTCGTGGTTTGAGACCCAATGAAATCTGGCAAATGGATGTGACCCATTATAAATCTTTCGGTCGTCTGTCTTTTATCCATGTTGTGGTAGACACCTTTTCAGGATTCACTTTTGCCATACCAGCAGCAAAAGAGACAGCCCGAGTGGTCACTGAATTTCTCATGCAAGCATTTGCCATTATGGGTGTGCCACAAGCAATAAAAACAGACAATGGTCCTGCATACACCTCCAAACATTTTGCACACTTTTGTGCACAGTATAAGATTTTACACACCACTGGCATACCTTTTAATCCTCAAGGACAGGCAATAGTAGAGAGGAGAAACAGAGACATTAAGACGCTCCTCCAAAAACAAAAGAAAGGGGGAGCCACAGGTAACCGTAGAGAACTACTAAATCTAGCTCTTTATACTATTAACTTCTTGATTTTTGACGAAGATGCACTGGCTCCGGCAGACAGGTTTTATAACCCACCGGAAGGGCAATGTCCAGTGCGAGCAGCTCCACTATCTTTAGATAATCGCCAGGTGATGTGGAGAGACCCAGAAAGTGGTGAATGGAAGGGACCAGATAGGCTAACTGCTTGGGGGAGAGGGTTTGCTTGTATCTCTACAGGTGGAGAAGGAATCAGATGGGTGCCAACAAGCCGTATTCGCCTTGTCCATCGCAGAGAGACGGAGCAGACCCTTGAAACGAAGGAGAAGACCCAAGAAACATCGGGTGGTTCTGTTGCTGATTGTGCTCACCATTGAAAGAGTGTGGCAGTTATGGCGTTTGACTCATGGACATAGAAAATCATTGGACTTCAAAACCCTCAGAAATCATTGGATTCTCTGAGACATAAGATTGTTGTAGGACTTTAAAGCCCTCAGGAATCATTGGATTTTCTGAGAAATGATAAGACTGTTACAGGACTTCAAAATCTGCTGGAATCATTGGATTCCCTAAGACATAAAAAGACTTTTGCTGGACTTCAAAAACTTGGGGGGATCATTGGATTCCCTGATATGTGAAGCAATGGACAATAGACTGGTTTTGGACTATCTCTTGGCTGCTGAAGAGGTGTATGTGTGACTGCTGTTTACATACTCTCCTTCTAGGACTTCTGGCAATCTTTTACATCATACTGTTGATTTATATTGTTTGTTATACCGTTACTTGGGTGCATAATTCATGTTTGTTACACCACATCAAGCCTGCACTGACTGTGGGGAGAGTCATCACTAATAGTCTCTGCGTTGTTGCTATGTGCTATGTGTTCCCATGCTGATGGGTTTGAGCATAATAAGACCCTTGAGCCAGAAACCTGCTAGCAACCCCACTTCCCTTTGGTGCTTTTCATCTCCCTTCCTGAGATGTCAGGGAGGGTGTGATTATCTCCTTTTTAGTGCTTTCACCTCCTTTCCTGAGAAATCAGGGAGGGTGTGATCACCTCCCCTTGGGGGCTCTGACCTCCCTGAAGAGTCAGGGATGGCATGATCACCTGTGTTCTAAAACAAAAGAAAGCGGGAGATGTAATGGGCTGAGGCTTGAGTTGATGCACTGAGGTCCCAAGCACATGAGGCTAAATAGTAATTGGACCATACTCTATTAATAGATAAGCTTGGAGAGAGAATGGCCCCCACCCACTCTTTGTGCAAGTCCTGATGTGTTGTATAGGAAATGACGATTTTGGTGGGTGGAGGCAGGGGAGTGGAGAATCTTTCTGTTGCTGTGATCAATGATCTCCTGATTCTGATCCTTCACTTAGCATCAGTACATGTAAATAAGCCTCTCCAGGCCTCTCTGAAGTTATCCTGCTGATCATTTCTTATAAAACAATATTCAATTACATTCATATCACATAAGTTGTTCAGCCATTCTTCAATTTATGGGCATTTACTAAGTTTCCAGTTTCTTGCCACGACAAAAAGAGCTGCCACAAACATTTTTGCACAGGTAGGTCACTTTCCATCCTTTAAGATCTCTTTGGGATATAAACCACATAGAAACATTGCAGGATCAAAGAGTATGCACAGTTTGATAACCTTTTGAACACAGTTCCAAATTGTTCTCCAGAATGGTTGGTTCAGTTCACAATTTCACCAGCAATGTATCAGTGTGCCAGTTTGCCCACATCCCCTCCAGCATTCACCATTATCTTTTCCTATCATCTTAGCCAACTGAGAAGTGTGTACTGATACCTGAGAGTAGTCTTAACTTGCATTTCTCTGATCAATAGTGATTTAGAGTGCATTTTCATATGACTAGAAATGCTTTTTATTTCTTCATCTGAAAAATTGTCTGTTTATATTCTTTCACCATTTATCAATTGGAGAATGATTTGAATTCTGATAAATTTGAGTCAATTCGCTATATATTTTAGAAATGAGGACTTTATCTGAACCCTTGAATGTAAAAATGTTTTGCCAGTTAATTGCTTCCCTTCTAATCTTGTCTTGTATTAGTTTTGTTTGTCCAAAAACTTTTTAAGTTAAATAATCAAAATTATCTATCTGGTGTTCAATAATGTGTTTCAGTTCTTGTTTGGTCACAAATTCCTTCCTTCTTCACAGACCTGAGAGGTAAACTATCCTATGTTCTTCTAATTTGCTTATAATATCATTCTTTATGTTTAAATCATGAATCCATTTTGATCTTATCTTGGTTTATGGTATTAGGTGTGTTTTAGTGCTTAGTTTCTGCCATACTAGTTTTCAATTTTCCCAGCATTTTTTGTCAAATAGTGAGTTCTTATCCCAAAACCTGAGGTCTTTCAGTTTGTCAGACACTAGATTACTGTAGTCATTGACTATTTTGTCCTGTGAACCTATTGCACTGATCGGCTACACTATTTCTTAGCTAGTACCAAATGGTTTTGATGACTGCTGCTTTATAATATAGTTTTAGGTCTGTCACAGCTAGACCTACCTTCATTGGCATTTTTTTTTCATTAATTCCCTTGAAATTGTTGATGTTTTATTGTTCCAGATGAACATTGTTATTATTATTTTTACATCTGTAAAATAAATTCTTGGGAGTTTGATTGATGTTGCATTAAATAAGTAGATTAATTTAAGAAGTATTGTCATTTTTATCATATTTGCTCAACCTACCCATGAGCACTTGATATTTTTCCAATTGATTAAATCTGTCTTTATGTGGAAAGTTGTGTAGCTGATAGTTCCTGATTTTGCCTTGGTCAGTTTTTTTTTTTTTTTTAATTTTTATTTTTGACAGTTTTTTAAATGAAGTTTCTCATTATAACTCTGGTTACTGGACTTTATTGGTAATATATGAAAATGCTGATTATTTTTGAACTTATTTTGTATCTTTCAACTTTGCTAAAGTTGTGAATTGTTTCCAGTAATTCTTTTTTAGTTGATTCTCTAAGATTCTATAAAGATACCATCATATCATCTGCAAAGAGAGTTAATTTGGTTTCCTAATTAGTTACTTTAATTATTTTAATCTCTTTTTCTTCTGTTATTGCCAAAGCTAGCATTTCTAATACAATATTGAATAGTAGTTGTGATAGTGAGCAACCTTGTTTCACTTTGATCTTATTGTGAATGGTTCCAGTTTGTCCCTATTACTTATGATGCTTCCTGGTTATTTCAAATTGATGCTTCTGATTATTTTAAGGAAAACTCCATTTATTCCTATTTTTTTCTAGAGTTTTTTATAGGAATGGGTGTTGGATTTTATCAAATGCTTTATCTGTATCTATTGAGAGAAATATATGATTTTTGTTAGTTTGGTTATTGATATAGTTAATTATGCTAATAGTTTTCCTAATATTGGACCAGCTCTGCATTTCTGGTATACATCCTACTTGGTCATAATGTATTAAACTGGGGATGACTTTCTGTAATCTCTTTGCTAATATTTTATTTAAGATTTTTGCATCAGTACTCATTAGGGAAATTGGTCTGTAATTTTCTTTCTCTGTTTTTGTTCTACCTGTTTTAGATATCACCACTGTTTGTTCTATTCTTCTTTTTAAAATGTGACTATTTAAATAATTTATTTCCTTTTCTGTTAACCTGGGCAATGTATTTTATTGGAACTCTTCCTCCATTTCACTTAGACTATCAAATTTATTGACATATAATTGGGCAAAAGAAGTCCTATTTATTCCTCTAATTTCCTCTTCATTGGTGGAAAGTTCTCTCTATTCACTTTTGAGACTAACAAATGATTTTCTTCTTTACATTTTCTAATCAAATTAAATAAATATTTATCTATTTTGTTTTTTTTTCCCATAAAACCAACTCTTAGTTTTATTTAGTAATTCAATAGTTTTCTTACTTTCAATTTTATTAATCTCCCCTTTTATTTTTATAATTTCAAATTTGGTATTTAATTGGGGATTTTAAATTTTTTCTAGCTTTTTTAGTTGCAAGCCCAATTTATTGATCTTCTATTTCTCTAATTTTTGCAAGTAAGCATCTAGAGATATATTTCCCCTAGTTACCATTTTGGCTGCATCTCACAAATTTTGGTACGTTGCCTCATTATTGTCATTAACTTGGATGAAATTATTGATTGTTATCTATGATTTGTTATTTCACCCATTCATTCTTTAGAATTAGATTATTTAGTTTCCAATTTTCCCAGCATTTTTTGTCAAATAGTGAGTTCTTATCCCAAAACCTGAGGTCTTTCAGTTTGTCAGACACTAGATTACTGTAGTCATTGACTATTTTGTCCTGTGAACCTATTGCACTGATCGGCTACACTATTTCTTAGCTAGTACCAAATGGTTTTGATGACTGCTGCTTTATAATATAGTTTTAGGTCTGTCACAGCTAGACCTACCTTCATTGGCATTTTTTTTCATTAATTCCCTTGAAATTGTTGATGTTTTATTGTTCCAGATGAACATTGTTATTATTATTTTTACATCTGTAAAATAAATTCTTGGGAGTTTGATTGATGTTGCATTAAATAAGTAGATTAATTTAAGAAGTATTGTCATTTTTATCATATTTGCTCAACCTACCCATGAGCACTTGATATTTTTCCAATTGATTAAATCTGTCTTTATGTGGAAAGTTGTGTAGCTGATAGTTCCTGATTTTGCCTTGGTCAGTTTTTTTTTTTTTTTTTTTTTTTTTTTTTTTTTTTTTTTTAAATTTGAGGCCTGCTTTTAGGGCAAAAGAGAGATTGTCCAGGCTTCCTCCTCAAAGCTGTGCTGGCATTGACTATGCTGGGTTAGTGCTGACTAATTTTTGGTGCTGGGTGGGCATGGCCAGGTCTCATAAAATTCTGGGGTTTGGGGGCTCACTATTTGCCTTTTGTATTTGTGTTGGATGTCTTATGGCTAATCTGCTGATCTACTTGTTTGCAACTAGGACAGAGTAGCCAACACTGCTATAGATTCCTCCTGCCAGATTCTACTCTTCACAAAGTCCATACCACAGTGTGTGTGTGTGTGTGTGTGTGTGTGTGTGTGTGTGTGTGTGTGTGTGTGTGTGTGTGTGTGTGTGTGTGTGTGTGTGTGTGTGTGTGTGTGTGTGTGTGTGTGTGTGTGTGTGTGTGTGTGTGTGTGTGTGTGTGTGTGTGTGTGTGTGTGTGTGTGTGTGTGTGTGTGTGTGTGTGTGTGTGTGTGTGTGTGTGTGTGTGTGTGTGTGTGTGTGTGTGTGTGTGTGTGTGTGTGTGTGTGTGTGTGTGTGTGTGTGTGTGTGTGTGTGTGTGTGTGTGTGTGTGTGTGTGTGTGTGTGTGTGTGTGTGTGTGTGTGTGTGTGTGTGTGTGTGTGTGTGTGTGTGTGTGTGTGTGTGTGTGTGTGTGTGTGTGTGTGTGTGTGTGTGTGTGTGTGTGTGTGTGTGTGTGTGTGTGTGTGTGTGTGTGTGTGTGTGTGTGTGTGTGTGTGTGTGTGTGTGTGTGTGTGTGTGTGTGTGTGTGTGTGTGTGTGTGTGTGTGTGTGTGTGTGTGTGTGTGTGTGTGTGTGTGTGTGTGTGTGTGTGTGTGTGTGTGTGTGTGTGTGTGTGTGTGTGTGTGTGTGTGTGTGTGTGTGTGTGTGTGTGTGTGTGTGTGTGTGTGTGTGTGTGTGTGTGTGTGTGTGTGTGTGTGTGTGTGTGTGTGTGTGTGTGTGTGTGTGTGTGTGTGTGTGTGTGTGTGTGTGTGTGTGTGTGTGTGTGTGTGTGTGTGTGTGTGTGTGTGTGTGTGTGTGTGTGTGTGTGTGTGTGTGTGTGTGTGTGTGTGTGTGTGTGTGTGTGTGTGTGTGTGTGTGTGTGTGTGTGTGTGTGTGTGTGTGTGTGTGTGTGTGTGTGTGTGTGTGTGTGTGTGTGTGTGTGTGTGTGTGTGTGTGTGTGTGTGTGTGTGTGTGTGTGTGTGTGTGTGTGTGTGTGTGTGTGTGTGTGTGTGTGTGTGTGTGTGTGTGTGTGTGTGTGTGTGTGTGTGTGTGTGTGTGTGTGTGTGTGTGTGTGTGTGTGTGTGTGTGTGTGTGTGTGTGTGTGTGTGTGTGTGTGTGTGTGTGTGTGTGTGTGTGTGTGTGTGTGTGTGTGTGTGTGTGTGTGTGTGTGTGTGTGTGTGTGTGTGTGTGTGTGTGTGTGTGTGTGTGTGTGTGTGTGTGTGTGTGTGTGTGTGTGTGTGTGTGTGTGTGTGTGTGTGTGTGTGTGTGTGTGTGTGTGTGTGTGTGTGTGTGTGTGTGTGTGTGTGTGTGTGTGTGTGTGTGTGTGTGTGTGTGTTTTACATACTCATTCTATGGAAATTTATATTTATCAGTTCCTTCTCTGCCTACATGCAGCTTCTTCCATTATGTGTCCATTGTAGTTAATTTGGGTGTTGATAATAATCAAAATGATTTATTAGCTCAAAACTATCTTTTAAAAAATTTATTAGTATTTTATTTTTCCAATTACACTTAAAGATAGTTTTAGCATTCATTTTTGTAAGATTTTGAGTTCCAGATTTTTTCCTTACCTCCCTTAAATTCCCTCCACAAAGATAATAAGCAAGACAGTAAAGTTATACATGTACAATCATTTTAAACATCTTTCCTTATTAGTCATTTTGTGAAAGCAAAATCTGAACAAAAGAGAAAAGCAGGAGGAAGAAAAGCAAGCAAAAAAAAAAGATGATAAAAGTATTTTGATCCTTATTGAGTCTCCATATTTCTCTATCTAGATGCAGATGGAATTTTCCATTCCTAGTCTTTTGGAAACTGTCTATGATAGATTAAGTGATTTGCCCAATTTCATACTAATGTCTGAGGATTTAAACTATAGTTTTTCTGATACCAAGCTTATTCATCTAATGTACCACATAACTCCATTAAGTTAAACAGAAGAGTTAAAATTTTCTCCTGTAGATGACAGGAACCCTGTTATCCTATAAATAACAGGAGTTGATTCAATAGGGAAGTCATATGGTCATATATGCATTTAAGGATTATTAATTTGGCCTTAATGTATAAAATTGACAGGAGTGGTGAGAAACTAGAAAAAGAGAGATCAATAAGAGGCTATTTGAGAGGTGATAGGGATCTGAACTAAAATAGGTAGATATGTCAATGAAGAGTAAAGGTTGTTAAGAGATGGATATAAGAATGATCTTTTTCTAAAGAAACAGATGTCATAAGTAATTTCATTAATGTAGTAAAGAAGAATGAGAAATTGAGGACAATACTACAGATATGAATCTGAGGATTATTTTGCTTTTTGCAGAAAAAGTGAAATTAGGAACAGTTAAGGACTTTACAAGAAAGATAATGAGTTCACATTTTGATATGTTGAGTTTGAGATGTTTTCAGAATATCTAGTGTGACAGGTCCAATAAACAATAACAGAAATTGAAACTAAGGAGACACAATGGTCCTGGATATATGAATTTGGGGGCCATTTAAATTAGATAGTTAAACCCATGGGAGTTTTTGACCTGACCAATGAAGAAAGTATGAAAAGAGAAGGATCTAGAAAGAATCTTGGGAGAACAATGTTCTAACCTATTCATAGCAAGTAACAAATTCACAATAAAAATACAAGATGTATATGGTTAAAAATTTGAACAACATCTGAATTTCAGCATGTTCAAAAGAGTACATATTATTTTCACCCTTAAACTTGTTACAACAAATAACATTACCAGAATCCTTCTTCTCTTTAAAGTTCAAATCAAGTGCCACTTTCAACCAGAGGTATTTCCTGATTTTCTCTACTTGTTGTTTATTTATTTTAGTTGTGTCCAACTCTTTGTGACCCCATTTGAGGTTTTCTTGATAAAGATACTGAAGTTTCCATTTTTTTCCAATTCACTTTACAGATGAGGAAATCAAGGCAAATAAGGTGATGTGACTTGCCCAGTGTTATACAGCTAGTAAGTCAGATTGAAGTCAGATTTGAACTCATATCTTCCTGACTCTTGGCCCAGGGCTTTATCCAGTGCACCACCTCATTGCCTCCAATTATAAATTATGTATTCTGCTAAGTGTTATCCTATATGTCTTCATACTTTCACATTCAAATCTGAAAAGAAAATCTACAATAGTAGTTTCCATTTTTCTCCTCTCAGTCTCTTAAGTGTTTATAACCCATCCTTTATTCAGCCACTAAAATTATTTTCCTAAAGCATGAATTCAACTATATCACCTCCCTTATTCAGTAAACATCAGTGACTTTCTAGTACTTTAGATCACATCAAAATATCATTTGGCATTCAAAACTATTCATAATCTGATCTCCTACCTTTTGAGTCTTCATATAGGTATACTTCTTAACCTTTGCTACTTGATCCAATGACACTAGCTTCTCTGCTATTCCATAAAGAATACCCTCTATCTATTAGCTCTGGATCATTTCTCTTACTGACCTCCTGTAATATAGGAGTAATTGGAAATATAACATAATAATAATGTTTTAGAATTTATAGAGAATTTTTCTCACTGACTATTCTGATACATTGATAGGTTATATATTAGTATCTTCTTTTTAAAAAATGAGAAATGAGAAACTTATGAAGATTAAGTTGTCCACCAAAAATCTCCGAGCCAGTAACTGGCAGAATTGTGATTTGAATCCAGATCTTTAGTATTCAAGCTAGTGCTTTTCCAATTGTTTCAATACAAAAATTTTAGGTGTCTTAGATTTTACAATTGTAAATATATTCTAAAACACAATTATTTCTGAAATGGGAAGAAAAAAGGAAATAACTACTTCAAAGATTTATGAACTATATTCTGCTTATCTATATCCTTCAAAAAAAAAAAAAAGCCAAGCTAGCTAAAAGTTTTTAGGTTTCCTATGTTGGCTGACTCTGCCAAATATGGAAATCAACACTCTTCAGCTTAGGCTTTTCCTTTTTAGCTGTGGCCACTACCTTACCACATTTGAAAGGAGAACAAAAAAAGGTCAATTTATGTCAGGCAATATCAGGAGATTAGTCTATTCTCCTAATAGCATTCCTAGAGCATATACTTTGATGTTGAAGATATTCCTTTCTAAAATAAAATGAAAACTATACACTTCGACAACGATATTGTATGAGGATGTATTCTGATGGAAGTGGATTTCTCTGACAAAGAGACTTAACTGAGTTTCATTGGAGAAATGATCGACAGAAACAGCTACACCCAAAGAAGGAATACTGGGAAATGAATGTGAACTATTTGCATTTTTGATTTTCTTCCCGAGTTATTTTTACCTTCTGAATCCAATTCTCCCTGTGCAGCAGGAGAACTGTTCGGTTCTGCAAATATGTATTGTATCTAGGATATACTGCAACATATTTAACATATATAGGACTGCTTGCCATCTTGGGGGGGGGGAGGAGAGAGGGAGGGGAAAAAACGAAACATAAGTGATTGCAAGGGATAATGTCGTGTAAAAATTATCCTGGCATGGATTCTGTCAATACAAAGTTATTATTAAATAAAATAAAATTAAATTAAAAAAAAAAGAAAGTCAAAAAAAAAATAAAATAAAATGAAAACAAACTTGATTTATTCATTGATAGAAGTTTCACATGTAACATTCTTCAAGGAAGATGATTAACGACTTTCACCTTTTACACTCATCAATACACCAAAATTCAAATACTTAAATCAATCTGTCATTTAACTGATAGGGATATTTCTTTCAATGATGAAGAGAATAACTCAACCATGGCCACTTATTCTGTATAATCCTTGTTCATATATTCCCATAAGTTATGCAAAGAGAGTACACCTACTTTACTATGCAGCCTCCTCACTTTGTCTTTAGTATATCAATAATCCAAGTGTTAATCCATTTTTTTCCATAATATGAACAAGTATACGAATACACACATATATGTATGTATGCATATATAATAAATATATATACACATACAAGTGTGTATATAATATATAATTCATATTATATATACAGATACGTATGTGTATGCATGCACGCATGCATATATTTACTGAATGTATTCTTTGATGAAGAAAACAGGATAAGTGGTTGGAGAACTAGAAGCTATATTTCAATAACCCTATTTTAAGTAGTTCATTATTTTTAGTCAGAAATTATCTAACAGTCTTTTTACAATGATAATGAAGGTTTTATGCTATTGTACACTAGTGAAAATTATCAGTGCTGATTTCTGACCCAATCTCACAAGGTTGTGAAGTCATTGAAAAGAAAGGTCCTAATAACAAAGAGATCAAGTTCCTTTTTTTTTTTTTTTTTTTTTGAGAACTAATAAAATAAACCCATGAGTCTAATTTAGAAAGATTTTAAGGACTAAAACCTATGATTTAAGCTCAAAACTGCAGAGATTTGATTCTATCTTTAAAAATGTAGAGGAGTGACAATATATTAAAATGTGTGTTATACAACTGAAGCAGAAGATAGGAAAAATTCTCTCTAAAGGAATTTAATAACTAATATTTAAATTTACATTTTAAAAATTAAAAATTTCCTATATATGAACATTAGTAAAATGGAAAAGAGAACAGATAAATGAATTAGACATGCAACTAAAAAACTAGAAAAATAACAAATCAAAATTCTACAATGAATTAACCAAAATAGAAATCCTGAAACTCAAAGGAAACATTAATAAAGTTGAATGAAAGAAAACCATTAAATTAATAAATAAAAGTAGAAGCTGGTCTTATGAAAAACTGTAAGATAGATAAACTATTTATTAATTTGGTTTAAAAAACAAATCATTAGTAAAAAATGAAATGAGTGAATGCATCACTAATGAAGATAAGACCAATTCAATTATTAGATGTTATTTTTGCTCAATTCTATGCCAACAATTCTTAAAATCTAAATGAATGGATGAATATTTACAAAAAAATAAATTTCTGAGATTAACAGAAGAGGAAAAATACTTAAGCATTCCTAACTAAGAAAAATAAATTATATAAGCCATTAATGAGCTTTCTAAGGAAAAAAAATCTCCACAATTAGATGAATTTAAAAATGAATTTTGCCTTATATTTTAAAAACAATTGATCCTAATACTACATAAACTATTTGAAAAATAGGTTAGGAATTATGCCAAATTCCTTTGATGACACAAATTTAATTTTGAAATCTAAATTAAGGATAACAAAAATAGAGAAAGAAAAATATAGTCCAAATTCTTTAATGAATATTGATGCAAAATTTTTTAAATAAAATACTAGCAAGAATATCACAGTATTATATCACAAAAGGTGAATATTATGAGCAGACAGCATTTAGGATTGATTCAATAATAGAAAACTCTCAACATTATTGGTAATAATCATAACAAAAAGAATAAAAATCACACAATTATATAAACAGATGTAGAAAAAGCCTTTGATGGATTATAATACTTATTCTTATTGAAAAACTATAAAGCATAGGAATAAATGGAGGGTTTTTAAAAATATTACATAACATCAATTTAAAACCAAAATTAAGCATTATTTCAACTGTGAGTTAAGTTGAAGTCTTCCCAGTAAGATTACAGGAGAAGCAAGTATGCCCACCATCCCTTTATTTTTCAATATTATATTAGAAATGCTAGGTATAACAATAAGACGTTGAAGGAGTAAAAATCAGCAATAAGGAAATAAACTATTACTCTTAACAGATAATATGGTGGTTTACTTAGAGATCTCTAGAAAATCAACTGAAAAAATACTCAAAATAATTAATAATATTAACAAAGTTGAAGGATATGAAATACATTCACAAAATCCTCTGGCTTTTTGTATATTATCAACAAAATCTAGCAGTAAAATATAGAAAGAAATTCCATTTAAATTAGCTGTAGTTAATATGAAACATTTGAGAGTGTATCTGTCAAAATAAAGCTCAAGATCATATGAACACAATCAGCAAATGAAGACAGATATTATGAATTGAAGATATATCAATTGCTCGTGGATAAGCTGAAACAATATAATAAAAATAATAGTTCTACCTAAGTTAATTTACTTATTCAGTGTCATAAAAATCAAACTACCAAAATTTTTACTTAAACTAGAAAAATAATAACACAATTCATCCATGAGAGGAAAATGGTAAAGCATATCAAAGGAATCAATGAAAAAAAGGTATAAGAAGGAAGCCTAACAATACAAGATTTCAAACTATATTACAAAATTATAATCTTCAAAACAATCAAGTAGTGGCTAAGAAATAAGTGGTATATCAGTGGAATAGTGTAGTGGGCTGAGGCTTGAGTTGATGCACTGAGGTCCCAAGCATGTGAGGCTAAATAGTAATTGGACAATACTCTATTAATATATATGCTTGGAGAAAGAATGGCTCCTGCCCACTCTGTTTAAGTCCTGATGTGTTGTATAGGAAATGAAGATTTTGGTGGGTGGAGGCAAGGGAGTGGAAAGGGAAGCAGAAAGAGAGACTGCTGGCTGGTGTCTTGACACAGCTGCTCGCATTGCTATAGTGATCGCCCTTTACCTCCGATCCCCCTCTGCTAGCTGGCTTCTTGTCGCAGCTGCCCATATTGCTATCACAATCCTTCTTCAACTCTACTGAGAATAAAGATTGAAGATTTTTCCCTTAACCTGAATTCCTGATTCCGGCTGATTTTAAATATGCGGTCATCACAGAATAGATTAGGTACAATACAGAGTAGTAAATGAAAATAGCAATCTAATGCTTCACACATCTAAATATCCGAGCTTTGGAGTTAAAAACTCACTACTGGACAAAAATTCTGAGAAAACTAGAAAATAGGTTGGAATATACTAAGCACAAACTAACACCTCATATCATATACCAAGAAAAGGTCAAAATAGATAAATGGTTTTGATATAAACAATGATATCATAAATATATATATGTATATATATATATATATATTCAATCTATATATGAAGGAAGAATTTATGATCTAAAAATGAACATCTAAGTATATCATCATATCATCTGCAAAAAATGATAGACTTATTTCCTTGCTGCTTGTTCTAATTTCTTTCATTTCTTTTCTTTTTCTTATTGCTAAAGCCAGCATTTCTAATACAATGTTGAATAATAGTGGTAATAATGGTAATCCTTGGTTCACCCCTGATTTTATTGGGAATACATCCAGTTTCTCTCGATTGAAAATAATGTTTGATGTTAATTTTAGATAAACTGCTTAAGGAAAGCTCCTTGTATCACATTGTTCTCCAATTTTTTTTTTTTAATAGAAATAGAGGTGCTGTATTTTATCAAAAGCTTTTTCTGCATCTATTGAAGTTATCATATGATTTCTGTTGGTATTATTATTGACATAGTCAGCTATGATAATTATTTTTCCAATATTGAACCAATCCTGCATTCCTGGTGTAAATCCTACTTGATCATAATGTATTATCTTGCTGATAATTTGCTGTAATCTCTGTGCTAACATTTTATTTAAAATGTTTGCATAAATATCCATTAGGGAAATTGGTCTGTAATTTTCTTTCTCTGTTTTGGCTCTTGCTCGTTTATGTATCAATTCCATATTTGTGTCATAGGAGGAACTTGGCAGTACTCTTTCTTTACCTATTTTTCCAAATGTTTATGTAGTGTTGGATTTAATTATTCTTTGAATGTTTGGTAGAATTCACTTGTGAATCTATAATGTTCTGGTTATGCTTCTGGAGGGCCTTCAGACCAGCCTTGGTTTCAGCAAAATAATCACCATGAGAATAGTCAGGGATAAAGTTCAAAGTCTTTATTGCCTCCTTCAGTCTCCCAATCTGAACCAGTTTCTCCCAAAGTGCAGGAAGTAGGAGAGCTACCATGAGGATGATCAAAGATGGAATCTCTGTGGCTGACTTTGTTCTCAGTTTAAATACTCCATTACAATTACATCAATTGTAGAACTATTACATCACCATGCTAAATACTAAGTATATGTAAAGTAGAAAACTATTGTCTTTTCAATTCCACTGAGTTAAGACCTTATAGTAGGATTAGATCAATCATACTGAGACTTAAGTATATTTCTCCAGAGTTCATATATGAATCCATCTGTCCCTGGAGATTTTTTTCTTATGGAGTTCTTTAATGACTTATTCAATTTCTTTTTTCTAAAATGGAACTATTTAAGCAATTTATTTCCTTTTCTGTTATACTGGGCAAACTATATTTTTGTAAATATTCATCCATTTTAGGTAGATATAGTTGGTTAAAATAGCTCCTAATTATTGTATTAATTTATTTTTAATTAGTGGTAAATTTACCCTTTTCATTTTTTGATGTTGATTTCTTTCCTTTTTCTGATTAAATTAACTAAAAGTTTATCTATTTTGCTGTTTTTTCATAAACCCAACTCAGTTTTATTCATTACTTCAATTGTTTTCTTAGTTACTAATTTATTAATCTCTCTTTTGGGTTTCAGAATTTCTAATTTGGTATTTAATTGGGAGTTTTAAAATTTGTTCTTTTTCTAGCTTTTTTAGTTTCATTCTGTAATTCATTGATTTTCTCTTTCTCTATTTTATTCATATAGCTATTTAGAGATATACAATTTCCCCTAAGAACTACTTTGGCTGCATCCTATAGGTTTTTATATTTTGTCTCATTATTGTCATTCTCTTGAATGAAATTATGAATTGTTTCTATGATCTGTTGTTGGACCCACTAATTTTTTAGAATTTATTTATTTAATTTCCAATTGGTTTTTAGGCTATCTTTCCATGTCACTTTATTAACATAATTTTTTTTTTTATTATTGCATTGTGGTCTGAAAAGAAAGAATTTACTATTTCTGCCTTCCTGCATTTGATTGTGAGGTTTATATGTCTTCATACATAGTCAATTTTTGTATAGATGACAAATGCTTCCAAGAAAAAGGTGTATTCCTTTCTTTTAGTGATGTTTCTCCTTCTCTGAGAATTGACATGTATGCCATGTCAGCTGGTAGGACAGACCCAGGAGATAAAAAGGGGCTCAGCCTCTGAGGCAGGAGGTTGTGTCTTGTAGGTGTTAAAGGAATTGCTAATAGGTTCCTTTAGATGAGATGGAAATAGAGATGGCGAGAGTGTGCCCTGTTGCTCTATCTCCACCTAGGACACAACACTAACTCCAAGTGAAGTATCAACTGGATTCAGGTGATCCTTCTGTAGATCCATCTACACAGTGGACTAGGCATGAGGTAATCCCAGAGGAGAATAAATATAAATAACCAGCTTTGAGTCCATAAATTGAGATGCAGAAAGAGAGATATGTAGGTATACACACATATACATGCTCTTGCACTCTCTTGCTTTTGCTTCCTGCTAACTCCTGCTGAGATTACTAATAAAAAAAGGCTGTTTTGCACCTTAAGATGGGCTCATCTTCGTGTGCATCTGTGGGTATCCCGAAGACTGGTATGTATGGCCTCTAGAATAGTGTACATGGACAGCCTAGTACATATTGTGCTCAATGTGGGGCAGAATTGGTTAGGGACCTCATGAGTTCTGCTCATCTGATCATGGGAAGGGAAATGAGACCCTAAGACTGATAGTAGGTCTGGGATGGAAGATGGGACAGGTTTTTGTTCGGGTCCTGGATCAAGAGGTATTGGGAACAAAGTTTATAGAATAGTAAAGCAAGCCGAAAGTAGATGTGAAGTCACAGGAAGAGGCAGTGAGAAAGAAGTAGGAAGTGAATAGATTAACAGACAGAATTAGGACGAATGTTAAAGAAAGCAGCCAATGAAGGCAACCAGGAAGCAAGAATATTGCTAAATGCTTGTCCCATGTTTGAAGGCCCCCAGGGAAAGACATGGGCCCCATTAGAATGGAAAAAAAATTAAGGAACTGAAAGAGATAGTTAACACTAACTGGGCTGAATCTCCATATGTTAAAGAGCTATTGGTTCTCCTAACCTCCAGCAGTATACTAACAGGGGGTGATTGGAAGACTATTGCTAAAGTCTTCCTTAACCTGGGAGTCTCTGCAATGGATGTCTCTGTTTGCAGACTTAGCAAAAAACTTTGTAAGAGACATGCAGAGCCATATTCTTTAAAATGATTTCCATAAAATGGTAGCAATTGGAAGGTATGAAAGAAATGAGGACACATTTTCCTCACAATAATGAGACAACATATCAAAATTTGTGGGATGCAGCGTGTATTTTTAATATCTAATATCTATCTAATATCTAATATCTAGAATATAATATCCATGACTTACTCTCCCAGCCACCATGACTAAGATATCAACAAGTGACCTTCTTCCAATGGAGTAAGAATAAGCTAGAAAAATTAAAAAAACAATAAAGATAGAATTTGACTATATAAAGCTATTTTGGTATTGTAGAAGAACAAGATTTGAGTTCAGAAAAAAACAATATGAAAAAAATGCTATCCAAAAAATCTTAAAAATTCTAATTGAACCCAAACGGAATAAGAATTCCTGAAACAGTAGATGGAGCCAAGATGGCAGAGTTAAGGCAGGTACTCTCTTGAGTTATCTCCCAAACCCTTCCAAATATCTCTAAATGACATAATACAAAAATTTAAAACTATCAGAACCTGCCAAAAGATGGAACAAAACAATATTACACATGAGGACAACTTGAAAGGTTGGCCCGAGAGGTATGTCACAACAGAATGAGCATAGTCCACAGGGCCAGCAAAGCCCTGGTCCCATAAAACCAAGAATAGGCTTTGTGGTGGCTTGATCAGTAGCAGCAATGGTGGTTTCTAGACCTCTTAGCCCAGATGCCAAAGGTAACTCCAAAGTTCAAAGGGAAGGGCTTCTTGCACTTGGGTAAGAATAGAGCATATTCAAGCACAGGCTTAGCTAGCTGAACTCAAGAATTAGAAAACTAAGAGCAGGCTTTGGGAGCCACTGAATCATCATCATAAGCAGCAGCAGCATCTTCCAGAGCTCTCAGCCCACAGATGATAAGGGGTTGAACAACTGCTCAGAAGGAGATTACAGGGGACTCTGCTACCACTGAGACAGGATTCTGTTGTTTTGCCCACACTTATATGCAGATCACAGTCCTGGATGGTGGCTCCATAGTGAGGAGAAAAACTATTATGGCCACGGTGGTAGGGGACTCCTGAAAGTTTTGAAAATTAAATAAGAGAGTTAGAGGAAAAATCAGGAAGATAAATGAGTTACACACACACACACACACACACACATACACACACACACACACACATACACAAAATCAATAGATTGGTAAAGAAGATGCAAAAATTATCTAAGAAAATAAATAGAAACAAAAAAACAAAAAAGTTTAAATGATAAAGGAAGTATTAAAAAAAATTAATGTGAAGAATATCCTAAAAAGCAGAATTAGCCAAATGGCAACTGGAGATAGAATGGGGTAGATAGAGGAAGAATCCATTGAAGAAATCAATCCTTATAAAAGTAGATTTGGACAAATGGAAAAGGAGATGCAAAAGCTCACTGAAGAAGATAATTCCATAAAAATTGGAATTGAGCAAGTGAAAATTTTATGGAAAATCAAGAATCAATGAAACAAAACCAGAAGAATATTTTTTTTTAAAGGAGACAATGTAAAATATGTCATTGTAAAAATAGCTGGTCTAGAAAATATCTTCCAGAGACATAATTTAAAAATTATTGGAGTACCTGAAAGCCATGATTTAAAAAAAAGGAGCCTAGATATCATCTTTCAAGAAATTGTTGAGGAATACACTAACCTGATATTCTAGAAACAGAAAGTAAAATAAAAATTGAAAGAATCCAGCAATCACAAAGATAATCCAAAATGAAAAAAATGAAAGAAAACAGGAATATTATAGCCTAATAGATCCCAGAACAGGGAGAAAAAATAGCAAGCAGCCAGAAAGAAACAATTCAAGTATTGTACAACCACAGTAAGGATAATACAAGATTTAGCAGCTGCTAGGTTATAAAATAGGAGGGCTTAAAATATTATGTTCTGGAAGGCAAAATTTAGGATTACAACCAAGAATTACCTACCCAAAAAAACTCAATATAATCCTTCAGGGGTAGGATGGGCAGGGGAATGCAAATTCAATGAAATAAAGATTTTCAAACATTCTTGATAAAAAGACCTTAGCTGAATAGAAAATTTGACTTTCAAATAGAAGACTCTAGAGAAACATCAAAAACTAAATATGAAAGGGAAATCCTAAAGAACTTAATATGGTTAAACTGTTTATGTTCCTAAATGAGATGATACATGTAACTCATAAAAATATTCTCTTTATTAGGACAGTTAGAGAATATATGGACAGAGAACACAGATGTTAGTTGAATACAAAAAAATAAATTTAAAGTATGAGAGAAGATTGTACTGAAAAAGAGAAAAAGGGAGAGGTATAAGAGAGTAAATTTTTACATATAATAAAAGTAAGAAAAATATTTTACTGTGGAGGAGAACAGGGAGATAAGGGGAATGAATGAATCTTTATCTAATTGAAATTTGCACAGAAATGGAATATCATGTGCACCTAATTATTTATGGAAATGTATCTTACCCTAGGAAGTCGAGGTTAGAAGTAAAATAATAGAGATGGTACCAGGCAAAAGGAAAATAAACAGGGTATATAGTTATCAAGAGTAATTGTGGAAAAAAATATTAAAGCAAGTTACTCAGACAAAAAAAAATTAAATGAAAAAAATGCTATCCAAAAAATCTTAAAAATTCTAATTGAACCCAAACGGAATAAGAATTCCTGAAACAGTAGATGGAGCCAAGATGGCAGAGTTAAGGCAGGTACTCTCTTGAGTTATCTCCCAAACCCTTCCAAATATCTCTAAATGACATAATACAAAAATTTAAAACTATCAGAACCTGCCAAAAGATGGAACAAAACAATATTACACATGAGGACAACTTGAAAGGTTGGCCCGAGAGGTATGTCACAACAGAATGAGCATAGTCCACAGGGCCAGCAAAGCCCTGGTCCCATAAAACCAAGAATAGGCTTTGTGGTGGCTTGATCAGTAGCAGCAATGGTGGTTTCTAGACCTCTTAGCCCAGATGCCAAAGGTAACTCCAAAGTTCAAAGGGAAGGGCTTCTTGCACTTGGGTAAGAATAGAGCATATTCAAGCACAGGCTTAGCTAGCTGAACTCAAGAATTAGAAAACTAAGAGCAGGCTTTGGGAGCCACTGAATCATCATCATAAGCAGCAGCAGCATCTTCCAGAGCTCTCAGCCCACAGATGATAAGGGGTTGAACAACTGCTCAGAAGGAGATTACAGGGGACTCTGCTACCACTGAGACAGGATTCTGTTGTTTTGCCCACACTTATATGCAGATCACAGTCCTGGATGGTGGCTCCATAGTGAGGAGAAAAACTATTATGGCCACGGTGGTAGGGGACTCCTGAAAGTTTTGAAAATTAAATAAGAGAGTTAGAGGAAAAATCAGGAAGATAAATGAGTTACACACACACACACACACACACACATACACACACACACACACATACACAAAATCAATAGATTGGTAAAGAAGATGCAAAAATTATCTAAGAAAATAAATAGAAACAAAAAAACAAAAAAGTTTAAATGATAAAGGAAGTATTAAAAAAAATTAATGTGAAGAATATCCTAAAAAGCAGAATTAGCCAAATGGCAACTGGAGATAGAATGGGGTAGATAGAGGAAGAATCCATTGAAGAAATCAATCCTTATAAAAGTAGATTTGGACAAATGGAAAAGGAGATGCAAAAGCTCACTGAAGAAGATAATTCCATAAAAATTGGAATTGAGCAAGTGAAAATTTTATGGAAAATCAAGAATCAATGAAACAAAACCAGAAGAATATTTTTTTTAAAGGAGACAATGTAAAATATGTCATTGTAAAAATAGCTGGTCTAGAAAATATCTTCCAGAGACATAATTTAAAAATTATTGGAGTACCTGAAAGCCATGATTTAAAAAAAAGGAGCCTAGATATCATCTTTCAAGAAATTGTTGAGGAATACACTAACCTGATATTCTAGAAACAGAAAATAAAATAAAAATTGAAAGAATCCAGCAATCACAAAGATAATCCAAAATGAAAAAAATGAAAGAAAACAGGAATATTATAGCCTAATAGATCCCAGAACAGGGAGAAAAAATAGCAAGCAGCCAGAAAGAAACAATTCAAGTATTGTACAACCACAGTAAGGATAATACAAGATTTAGCAGCTGCTAGGTTATAAAATAGGAGGGCTTAAAATATTATGTTCTGGAAGGCAAAATTTAGGATTACAACCAAGAATTACCTACCCAAAAAAACTCAATATAATCCTTCAGGGGTAGGATGGGCAGGGGAATGCAAATTCAATGAAATAAAGATTTTCAAACATTCTTGATAAAAAGACCTTAGCTGAATAGAAAATTTGACTTTCAAATAGAAGACTCTAGAGAAACATCAAAAACTAAATATGAAAGGGAAATCCTAAAGAACTTAATATGGTTAAACTGTTTATGTTCCTAAATGAGATGATACATGTAACTCATAAAAATATTCTCTTTATTAGGACAGTTAGAGAATATATGGACAGAGAACACAGATGTTAGTTGAATACAAAAAAATAAATTTAAAGTATGAGAGAAGATTGTACTGAAAAAGAGAAAAAGGGAGAGGTATAAGAGAGTAAATTTTTACATATAATAAAAGTAAGAAAAATATTTTACTGTGGAGGAGAACAGGGAGATAAGGGGAATGAATGAATCTTTATCTAATTGAAATTTGCACAGAAATGGAATATCATGTGCACCTAATTATTTATGGAAATGTATCTTACCCTAGGAAGTCGAGGTTAGAAGTAAAATAATAGAGATGGTACCAGGCAAAAGGAAAATAAACAGGGTATATAGTTATCAAGAGTAATTGTGGAAAAAAATATTAAAGCAAGTTACTCAGACAAAAAAAAATTAAATTAAAAAAATTTTAAAATTAAAAAAAAGTTTCTCAAAGGCAAACATGTGCAGTTCTTCTAAATACATTTTCACATTTATCATGCTTCATAAGAAAAATCAGATTAAAAAGGGAAAAATGAGAAAGAAAAAAAAAGCAAGCAAACAATAACAAAAAAGCTGAAAATGCTATGTTGTGATTCACATACAGTCCCCCATAATCCTCTTTCTGAATACAGAACTATTGCAATTAGCTTGAGTCACCACATTGTTGAAAAGAGCCACATCCATCAGAGTTGATCATCACATAACATTGTTGCTGTGTACAAAATTTTCTTGGTTCTACTCAATTCACTTAGCATTAATTCATGTAAGTTTCTCCAGGCATTTCTGAAATCATCCTGCTGATCATTTCTTATAAATCAAAAATATTCCATTACATTCATGTGCTATAGCTTATTTACTCATTCCCCACCTGATGGACATTCACTCAGTTTCTAATTCCTTGACACTATGGAAAGGACTGCTGCATACAGAACAGCATCTAGGAGGATGTCTGAAGTTTGTCCTTCCCTAGTATGGAAGAATAAAAGCCTCTGTTAATAGTTAATGTGGCCATGGGGAATCATTAGAGCTCCATTGTCTGTTTTCCTTTCTTTTTCAATATTCTGCTCGACTTGTCTAGCATTTTTTAACTGTCATGAAAATTTGCATGCGACCTCCTGTGGTGATCTTTTTCTTCTTTAGTACATATAATAAGATGGATGGTTCTCTCTGGGGGAGAGGGTAGGTTTCTCAAGGAAGGTTTCTCGGGGGAGGTTTTCTTGGAGGCAGCCTTAGTATCAGTTCAGATCAATAATTACCCCAAATGCAGCCAGGTGATAAAAGTTCAGATCTTTTATTATCTCCAATATAGCCCGATTAGCTTAGAGGCCTATCTCTCTGATTGGTTCCAAGAACTCTTGCAGTTTTGTCCTTTGCTTCTGCCTCTGCTTTATTCAGCTCCAAGTTGAATCTGCCTTGCCTCCGAGAAAGGGCTTCTGGCTCTCAATCTCCCAAAGTACTCTGTGTATGCACCAGAGTGCTCCTCTCCAATCCAGCTGAACTCTCTTCTGCCACCAACCAGCCAAGTGGAAAATATTCTAGTGAATCTAGTGACTTATCCACAGCGTCACTCATCTAGGAAGTCACACATCTAGGAAGTCATGCATCTAACCTCTACTTCTTCCTCCATTTTGTCCCCTTCCCCTCCCACTTTTCTCTAGGGTAATATACATTTCCATATCTAATTAGGTGTGCGATATTCCATTTCTGTGCAAATTCCAATTAGATAAAGATTCATTCATTCTCCTTATCTCCCTGTTCTTCTCCACTGTAAAACTTTTTTCTTACTTTTATTATATGTAAAGTGTCTGAGATCAGATTTTAACTCAGGTCCTCCTGACTTCAGGGCTGGTGTTCCATCCACTGTACCACTTAGCTGTTCCACAAAGTTTTGCAAATGTGGGTCCTTTTCCATTTTTTAATGATCTCTCTGGGATACAGACCCAGTAGAGACACTACAGGATCAAAGGCTATGCAGTTTGATAGCCTTTTGGACATCATTACAAATTGCTCTCCAAAATGGTTGGATTAGTTCACAACTCAACCAATAATGTATTAATGTCCTAGTATTCCACATTTCTCCAACATTTATCATTTTATTTTCCTGTTATTTTAGCCAATCTGAGAGGTATGTAGTGGCACCTTACAGTTGTCATAATTTGCATTTCTCTAATGAATTGTGATTTAGAGCATTTTAATGAGTCAAATTTATAAAAACAAAAACCACCACCTGACTGATAAATGATCAAAAGATAATAACAGTTTTCAATGATGTAATCAAAAATATCTATAGCCATAGTTAAAAAAAAAGCTCTAATCATTATTGATTGGAGAAATGCAAATTAAAACAATTCTGAAGTACTATCATGTACCCATTAGTTTGGCTAATAGGACAGAAAAGGAAAATGACAAATGTTAGAGGGGATGTGGAGAAAATGAGAAATTAATGCATTGTTAATGGAGTTGTGAATTATGCCCAAAGGGCTATAAAACAATGCATACACTTTGACATATCAATCCTACTACTAGATCTGTATCCCAAAAGAGATAAGAAAAATAAAGGACTTATATGTACAAATATTTATACTAGCTCTTTTTGGGGGGCAAAGAATTGGAAACTGAGGGAATGCCCTTCAATTGGGGAATGGCTAAACAAACTGCAGTATGTGTTTATGATGGAATATTATTGTTCCATAAAACATGATTAGGAGGATACTTTCAGAAAAACCTAGCAAGACTTCTATGAGCTGATACAAAGTGAAATGTACTGTATACAAAGTAATAGCAATATTATAAGATGATCAACTCTGAATGATTTACCTATTCTCAGAAGAACAGTGATCTAAGACAGCTCTGAAGGACTTATGATGAAAAATCCTATTCATAACCATGTTCATGTCTGAATACACACTGAAGAATGTTTTTTATTTCTCTCTCTCTCTCTCTCTCTTTTTTTTTTTTTTGCTGGGGATTGTGGATTTTTTGCCAATATTTTCTTTCAAAACTATTATGGAAATGTTTTACATGATTACACATGTATAACCCATATTTGATTGCATGCCTTGTCAATGGGGTGTGCTGGGAAGAAGAGAAGAAGGAAGAGAATCTATAACTCAAAGTTTTAAAAATCAATATTTAATATTATGTTTACATGTAACTGAGGAAAATATAATACTAAATAAATAAAATTTTTAAAAAGGGAATTAGAATTTGGTAAATAGAAGCAGAAAAAATACTGAAGACAACAACACCTTAAAAACTTTATTTATACTCAAAGAGGCAGAAAAATTCACTGAACAAACGCCTTTAAAAACCAGAATTGACCAGGTGAAAAAGGAGGTACAGAAATTAATGAAAAGAACTCCTTAAAAGGCAGAACACATTTTCTCACATAAAACTGTTGTACAAGGAAGAGCTTTTACAATGGAATAAAAAGTGCCAGGAAATACTTAAACCTGATTTTCATTGGAAATGATTAAAAGAAGGAGTGTATATGTATGCATGTATAAAACATACATAACATTATGCAATACATGTACACAGATGTGCACATGTATGTAATACTTATTTGTATATAGAAATGAAACTTACCCAAAACAGAAATAAAAGGGGGAAAGAGAGAAGAGAAATGAAGGTGTGGGGGGGAATGATATACATATATTTTAATGGTAGATTAAGGAAGGCAGAGGTTAGGAATAGATTTTTGAGAAGGGATAGAAGAGTGAGAATAAGAGAGAGAGAAACAATATAAAATGAGATGGAAATACACAGTGATCATAACTGTAAATATGAATAGATGAGCTCACTCACCATACTAAAGTAGATAGCAAAATGGATTAAAACCAGAATCCAGTAATATGTTATTTACAAGAGATACAGTCAAAACAGAGAGACACATAGAGTTAAAACAAAGTATTGAAGAAAAATAAAATATGTTTTAATTAAAATAAAAAAAAAAAAGCACTGGTAGCAATTGTGATCTCAACAAGGCAAAAGCCCAGTACAGATCTAATTAAAAGAAATAATTTGGTACACTTTATTACAGTAAAAAATACTATAGATGAGTAATATTAAAAATTTCCCAACAAGTTTCTTTGATAAAAGTCTTACTTCTAAAAAATAAACTAAATGTGTAGAAGAGTAAGATTTATTTTTCAAAAATAGAAACCATTTCCCAAATGATAAATCATCAAAGGATATAAAGAGGCAGTTTTCAGAAAAAAGAAATCAAAGCTATCAATAGTCACATAAAAGAACTCTAACTCACTACTGATTAGAGAAAAGAAAATATAAACAATTCTGAAATAGAACATCATACCTACTAGAAATGACAATTGTTGTAGGAAATGAAAGAAAAACAGGTGCAATAAGGAACTGGTGATAAAGTAGTGAATTGATTCAGCCATTATAGAAAACAATTTATAATTACAGCCCAGAGGGCTATAGAACTATGGATAGGATTTGACCCAGCAATAAAGCCAGCATCTCCAGAGATCAAAGAAAAAGGAAAAGGTCCCTCATATGCATTAAATATATATATATATATATATATATATATATATATATATATATATATATATATATATATATATACAGAGAGAGAGAGAGAGAGAGAGAGAGAGAGAGAGAGAGAGAGAGAGAGAGAGAGAGAGAGAGAGACTCTTTTATATTGTGGCAAAGAATTGGAAATCAAGGAGATGCTCACCAAGTAGGAAATGACTGAGCAAAAGATGACTATCATTGTGATGGAATACTATTGTTTTTAAGAAATGTTGAGATGCACCTGGGAAGACATGAACTAATGCAAAGTTAAGTGAGAATTGGTAGATCATTGTGTACTGTAAGAACAATGTTGTAATGATAATGAACTGTGAAAGTCTTGGCTTCTCTGACCAATGTAATGATTTAATAATTCCAAAGAATTCATAATGAAAAAATACTATTTATCTTGAGAGAATTTATGAAATCTGAGTGCATTAAAGTATCACTTTATTTTCTTGCTTTTTAAAAGATGGATATATAGAAGGTAGTTTCTGCATATTTTCACATGTATAATTGATAGCATATTTTCCAAGAGAGAGATAAATTGAAATAAGATTTAAAAAGACAAGAATGTTAAAAAAATTTAAATGTCAAAAAAAACCCACCAGAATCTATTCTCTTTTCTTTTTATTTTCCTTTACATTTGGAATCAAAAGAAAAAAAAGAAACATGAAATCCTTGTAAAAATTATTCACTTATACAAAACAAATTATCAAAGTGTCCATGTCCAAAAATATGTCTCATTCTGTTCCTGCATGTATTACCATATCCAATATCCCTTTTAGCAAAATACCTATCAGAACTCTCTATTTTGCATGTTGGTGGGTACTGTGCCTCCTCATATCATCCACAGAGATTTAACTGAACTGCACTATATTCCTTGGACAGATGTTTGTGGTGTCCCAGTACGACAACTGGTACTTCTTCATTAGTTAATCTCCCAGGTGGATTTGGGCATCTGAGAAGTCTATAGCTAAATTCTGATACCATTTAAATGGGATTCCACCAGATAGGATCTAAATATTATACCCAAAGTATGCTGGTGATAGACAGAGGAGATCAAGAGAGGAAGGTTATGGAGACATATAAATATAGTTTACCACAATTATGAAAAAAAAAAAAAACAAACAAACAAACAAACAAACAAAACATTCCTTACTTTATCGTCCTTCTTCAAAGAACTGACTGCAGAAGGACTTTCTCATTGTAGAAATTCTCATTGTTGTATGCAGACTCCCCATTTTAGCTACTGGAAAAAATGCACATGGGGTGATTTAGGGAGTAATTGGTTAAGCTAAGCAAATTCTCTGTAAGATTTTCAAACTAATGGAATGTAATTGAAAAATACATCAACCAATATTCATTCACCATGGTATGAGTGATTAATTAATGTGTTGTTTAAATTTCTCCTATCACTCAAAATCTTTGTTAAAAAAAAAAGTTCACCTTCTTTAGTATCCTACAGCATTGAATCGTGTGAAAAATCCTAAAGCTTTCTGCCTCACCAAAACTTGGATTTTACTTCTTTTTTCTAATCTCCAGGAGATTAAATACATTTTCCAGTGAAACCTCTGGCAATCTCCATACCCATTAGCATAGTACTTTTCACCAATGAATTGCTGGAGCCATACACCACTCCTTTTTTAAAAGGAGTGATCGTTGATAAACAAAAACTACATAAAAATCCACCAAGAGCAACTGTACTGATGATAAACTTTAAACAAACAAAAAAAGAGGTACAGCTACTTGCCAAATTCAAATATCATACTAGTTCTCTTTATCTTGCATTCTTCAAGGTATTCAGTAATTCTAAATTAGAAAAGTGGCCCCACTCATAATGGGAATTTCACTGAAACTTTCTATGCCAAATCCACCTAGGTTGGGCCTATACTGCTTTAGGTATTAAGAAAACCATCAGGCTCCTATACCCCTTAAAAAGAACTACTCAGCCTCTGTAAAACAGAAGCTGTCTCTATAAAAATTGTCTATGGGACTAGGTTTGCATTTGTTCTATGTTTTTGTTTTGTTTTGTTTTTGCTCAATTAATAGTCTGAGCACTTGGTAGGAAACTGAAGTTACCCCCTTTTGAGGGAGTTTCCAAATGGTAAATTTCCAGGGGTTCCAATAAAATGGGGGATAAAGATTAAAGAGAATTAGCAAGAAGCTTGTGAAACTGTTGTTCCATTATTAATGTCAAGAAAATCTCTTGGATTCCAGGACCTTTATATTCATAAGAAAATTTTCTGATGCCAGGTCATATATATATAGGAATATAGAATGAACAGATGGATCAATAATGAATAATTAGCTAAATAATAGTACTGAAGTTAGATGGAGTAAATCTAAATTCAGATCATGAGCCTATAACTTACGAGCCATGTGTTCTTTTTGAGTATGACCTTTTTCATTTTTAAAGTGTGGATAATAGTAGCAGAAACACAATGTGGTTGCAAAGACTTGGATTCACTTTCTACTTCTGATAGAAAAAGAGTATATGACTGAGATTTATTAGTTTTTATTTTTTTTAATTTTTAAATTTTATTTTCTTCAATTTATTAGTGCTTCAAAAAACTCCAAGATTATAATTTTTTAAAAAGATGTTAATCTGCATCATTAGATCTGCCTGCCCCTTCTAGAGTTTCTTAAACGAATGAAATCATAAATCAGCTTCCTAATCTATCTCATTTTTTCCCACTTACAGACAAAGGGTTTATAAGGAAAGTGCTTTATGAAGTATTATATATATATATATATATTTAAATAATAGCTTTTAATTTTCAAAATATATGCAAAGATAATTTTCACATTTACCCTTACAAACCTTTGTGTTCCAAAATTTTCTTCCTTTTTCCCTCCACTTCTCCTAGAAAGCAAAAATCCAATATATGTTAAAAATGTTCAGCTCTTCTATACACATTTCCACATTTATCATACTACACAAGAAAAAAAAAACTGATTAAAAAAAGAAACCTGAGAAAGAAAACAAAAAGCAATCAAACAACAATAAAAAAAGTGAAAAGACTATATTGCATTCCACATTCAGTCTATAAGCCTCTTTCTATTTACAGATGGCACTCTTCATCACAAGTCTATTGGAATGGCTTGAGTCACCTTATTGTTGAAAAGTGGCATGTTCATCAGAGCTGATCATCACATAATCTTGTTCATGAATTTGTATGAATTGTGTCCAATGTTCTCTTGGTTTTATTCACTTCACTTAGCATCAGTTCATATAAGTCTCTCCAGGCCTTTCTGAAATCATTCTGCTGATAGTTTCTTATAAAACTATAATATTCCATAACATTTATAAACTATAACTTATTCAGCCATTCCCCAGCTGATGGGCATCCACTCAGTTTCTAGTTCCTTGCCATTACCAAAAGAGCTGCTATAAACATTTTTGCACATGTGGGTTCCTTTCTCTTTAAAAGTATTATGTGAATATAAATTAGTTTCATAATGTTCAGTCCCTGCCTTCAAGGAGCTTACATGTAATTTGTAGCAATTTTATAAGCATTAATAGTGATCATAGATTAAGGAGAATTTGTTCATATTATTTTATCCAGTGAAGGCAGCAGAAATTGTAATGATCAGAGAAATATGCTTTGAAGCTGTTTGCTCTCACAAGCAACATTCAAAGTTGAGGGTTAATTGTTTGGCTTAAAAGTGTAATTTATTTTTCACTGCTGAATTAGCAATACTTAGGCATATTATGCATGCTTTGGTAAAGAAAGCAGATTAGTTAAGCTTTAGCACATGGATTCTGAGAGGTTAGTGTTTGAAATTGAATGTGAATGACAAACCAGAGCCAACCTGTAACAAGACACAGGTTGCCATTACATAAATTAAGCATCTGTTTTGTGTATTGCTGGAATTGTTGGGGTTTGCTTCTGATTCATAAAATATTTACATGTTGTCTTTATGGCAATTTTTCCCAGTGCCAACTGAATGCATTTGCCTTCCTGAGAAGCAGATGAGTTTGCAATCTGTTAACCTTGCCCCCTCATGTCCATATGGTTGCTTTTTTTTTTTGGGGGCACACTGGGACTGCTTGTGAATTGTAAAAACTCACTATTTCTTACAGTTTTGAGTGAAGATTAATATTTATAGCCATAGATTGTACATACATGTATATATTAAAATGTTTTATTAAATTATATATTAGAAAATACTTTAATAAGGATGATGTTTAATTATTTGGGTATATATTACTTTGATATTTCAATGGATTATTTGATATTATTAATGTGATTACTCCCAACCAATAATTTAGATAATGATCCACTTGAGCCTTCTTATTTACTCTCATTCTTGTCCTTTAAGGTCTTTGCCTACTGTACCCCAGCCCATTAACAGTCATCTTGACTTAGCACTTAACCAAAAGACTTCAATGATTGTGGAAGCGAGACTAAGGCTAACAACTTTGCGCAGTTCTGCCTCATTTAAATTCAATTCATACACTAGTCAAGACATCACAATTGTGATATCATTGATTTTCATCAAGAACAAACAGTAAACAACAAAAACAACAATTCTTGTCAAAGTATTCTCATATATCCTCCAATGAAGATCCATTAATTTGCTGAGGATCTTCCTTCTAATGACATTGTGCAGAAATGAGAAAGCATCTGTCCACAATCATTAGTTATTCTTCATGCTAATCACCTGATCCATCTTCTTTTCTGAGCATATATTTCTCTGATGATATCCTTAAGTTACTCTTTCTTTAAGTTACGTATTCTATAAGTCTTCAAGGATTATGTGCTGAAGATTTCTCGAGTCCACTCCAAATATCTACATTGAACTTTAGTTAATCCCTAAATTCAGTTCTTTAGGAATTGATATTCTATGATCCGCAGTCACATAGCATGGCTATTATATTACATTTGAGGAAAGATTAGCTTTTGTTTCAAGGAGAAGCCTGGGATTACAAAGACACTGCACAAGTTCACAAGAGCAATCTAATCTATTCTCTCTTTTCTGTTTATTTCTTATTAATTATAGAAACATAGTGTTTGTTCAAGAATGATCTATCTATCTATCTGTCATTATGGATTAATCTATTTCCATTCAGCTGCAAATCATAGTCTTTTTTATGGATAATAGGCTGTTTTCTATCAACTTGTTTTTTGTTTTTTTTTTTTTTTATTTCCTCAATATGAATAATAAGATCATACTCTGTTATGGAGCCCATTTAGAAGGTGTTTCAATGGTCTGGGACTTGATGTAATTAAAACAATGTCATGCCCAAATAGGAGATTGTGGACATTTGTACTCTGCTGTGGACATCTTCCATAACAATAATACCTAACCTTATTGAACATGAGTTTCTGTATTTTATGCTTCATAACATTAATACTCAGGAAAAACATCTCTCAAATATTTCAAATATTCTTATATTATTTTGCCTTAATATATAAGGCAAAAATTAAAGTGATAGTGACTCAAAATAATTATGTTTTTAAAAACACAGTAATATGGCAAGATGTTATTCATGGTATATCCATTTACATTTCATACATGAGCTTAGGACTGTCATTAAATATAGCTTGGTAATAGCATTTTTTATATCTAAACAACAAAGAACAATTCTGAGTTAACCCCTAAAATAAAATCCCTTTTAGGTATACTATTCTGTTCATATGCCAAAATATCATAGGACCTTAGAATTCCAAAAACCTCAAAAATTATCAGTCTAAATTCTAAATAATGCATTAACTTTATCTTCAACATATATCTTGTCTTCAACATCCTCTAGTAATGGTGAATTTATCACTTCCAGAGAAATTCTATTTTTCAGTCATTTCTGACATTTGAAGGCTTTCTTCAATTCCTCAATCCTGTATAAGAATGCTGTTATTCAATCCCTCACCTCTACCTCAAATAATACATGTAGCATCTCTTAGGCTTTCTTATCATTCTTGAATTTTATCCAGGATCTCAAATAAATCTTTCACAAAGAATCTATCCACTGCATTGGAGGTTTTTCTTTAGATCTTTGATCCTTTAGTATTCAGTTATTACAAACAAAATACCCAAGCTGCCCACTGTTTATTTTTCATTTATGCTAAATCAGCAACCTGCTACGTTTCTGATCCTAGATCCCTTTGATTATCTTTTATGCCTCCTTTTGCAAATCATCATTAATATGTTCTATTCTATTTATCATCACTATATAACACCCCATTGCCCTTTGGTTAGGCTTGCCCATAATCTGATTTTTTTGGAGGTGGGGGAGATTTTATTGTTTTATGATTACTATATATATAAGTATTATTATCAGGAGAATACTTGGGCATTTTGGTGACTCAGGTCTTATCTATGTGATTATATTTTTCAACAATGAAGCTTATAACTAATCAATGCCTATCCATCTTATGAGAGACTTATCAGTGAAATCATATAAAAAATGACAATTAGAGATCTACCAAACAACTGAGGGCTTTTCAGCATATTTTTTCAACACTTGAGAATATCAAATACACACACACACACATATTGAGAGAGAGACAGAGATTGTCCATTAGAGAAAGCTTTTACTTGGTACTTTTCTGGTCCATATTATTTTTTCCTCATTGTATGTTTCTCTGACAATGTATTTTACATCCCATCTCTGATATATGGCCCACCATAGGCCTCTGTTTGCCATCTGGAGATCATACTCCAAAACACTGGAAGACTAGTTGAGTATGAATTCAATGCTAGTAAAATTAACCATCGAATACCATATGCTGTCTTCCACCCCTGCTGGTATGCTTGCCCATGCCAAGTGACTCCCAATTATATATGCTCCAGACCAGGTTGTTTATGCATTAACTTCGCTGACAGATTCAATTTTCCTCAATAATAGTCCACAAGCATTTATTAAGAAATTACTATCAGTCAAGTACTTTATTAAGTGATAGCATTTTAAAAACATAAAAAAGCACAATATCTGTCATCAAAGAACTCATTTTAATGTTAGCTAGTCACTAAGCATTAAAGCACCTAATATGTGCTGCATGCTGAAAATAGACAAAAGAATGTTCTTGTCCTTGAGAAGCTCACAATGTGGAATGACATGCAAACAAAATATGTGTAGGACCAACAGGAAATATATAACAGAGGGAAGACACTAGAATGAAGAAGGATTGGGAAATACTTCCCATATAAAATAGGTTTTTAGCTGGAAACTGAAGACAGACAGGTAAGATAGGAAGGCAGTTTTAATGAAGAGAGTCTCCCAGGCATGGAGGACAACTAGGAAATATACCTAGATATGAAAGATGGAATGGGAAAAGTTCAAGAATGTCTGTATTATTAGTTTTTAAAGTACATGGGGATTGTTTCTAATAACTTTTTAGTAGAATCTCTAGGGTTCTCTAAGTATATCATCATATCATCAGCAAAGAGTGATAATTTGGTTTCCTCATTGCCTATTCTTATTCCTTTAATCTCTTTCTCAACTCTTATTGCCAAAGCTAGCATTTCTAATACAATATTAAATAGTAATGGTGATAGTGGGCAACCTTGTTTCACTCCTGATCTTATTGGGAATGGTTGCAGTTTGTCCCTGTTACATATGATGCTTACTGCTGGTTTTAAATAGATGCTACTATTATTTTAAGGAAAAGTCCATTTATTCCTATACTCTCAAGAGTTTTATCAAAAACATTATCAAATGCTTTTTCTGCATCTAATGAGATGATCATATGGTTTTTGTTAATTTGGTTATTAATATGGCCAATTATACTGATAGTTTTCCTAATATTGAACCAGCCCTGCATTCCTGGTATAAATCTTACCTGATCGTGGTATATTATCCTGGGGATGATTTTCTGTAGTCTTTTTGGTAATATCGTATTTAAGATTTTAGCATCAATATTCATTAGGGAGATTGGTCTATAATTTTCTTTCTCTGTTTTCAGCCTACCTGGTTTAGGTATCAGTACCGTATCTGTGTCATAAAAGGAATTTGGTAGGACTCCTTCATTCCCTACTTTTTAAATAGTTTATAAAGCATTGGGACTAATTGTTCTTTGAATGTTTGGTAGAATTCACAGATAAATCCATCTGGTCCTGGGGATTTTTTTTTAGGGAGCTGATTAATAGCTTGTTCTATTTCTTTTTCTGAAATGAGATTATTTAAACAATTTACTTCCTTCTCTGATAATCTGGGAAGCCTATATTTTTGGAGGTATTCATCCATTTCACTTAGGTTATCAAATTTATTGGCATAAAGTTGGGCAAAGTAACCCCTTATTATTTCTTTAATTTCCTCTTCATTGGTGGATTCTCCCTTTTCATTTTTAAGACTACTAATTTGATTTTCCTCTCTCCTTTTTCTAATCAGATTTACCAAAGGTTTATCAATTTTATTGGTTTTTTTCATAAAACCAACTCTTAGTTTTATTTATTAATTCAATAGTTTTTTTTTTTTTTACTTTCTATATTATTAATTTCTCCTTTTAATTTTAGAATTTCAAGTTTAGTAATTGATTGGGGGGTTTTAATTTGGTCTTTTTCTAGCTTTTTAAGTTGCAGGCCCAATTCATTGATCTTCTCTTTCTCTATTTTATTCAAGTAAGCCTCTAAGGATATAAAATTTCCCCTTATTACTGCTTTGGTTGCATCACATAAAGTTTGGTATGGTGTCTCACCATTGACATTATCTTGAGTGAAATTCTTAATTGTGTCTATAATTTGCTGTTTCACCCAATCATTCTTTAAGATGAGATTATTTAGTTTCCAATTACTTTTTGGTCTATTTACACTTAACTTTTTGTTGAATGTAGTTTTTTATTGCATTTTGATCTGAAAAAAAAGCATTTACTATTTCTGCCTTCCTGCATTTAATTATGAGGTCTTTATGTCTTGATATATGGTTAATTTTTGTGTAGGTCCCATGAACTGCTGAGAAGGAAGTATACTCCTTTCTGTCACCATTCAGTTTTCTCCAGAGATCTATCATACCTAATTTTTCTAATATCCTATTTACCTCTTTAATTTCTTTCTTATTTGTTTTGTGATTTGATTTATCTAAATCTGAGAGTACAATATTGAGATCTCCTGCTATTATAGTTTTGCTGTCTATTTCTTCTCGCAACTCTCAACTTCTCCTTTAGGAAGTTAGATGGTATACCACTTGGTGCATATATGTTTAGTATTGATATTGCTTCATTGTCTATGCTATCTTTTAGCAAGATATAGTTTCCTTCCTTATCTCTTTTGATTAGATCAATTTTTGCATTTGTTTGATCTGAGATAAGGATGGCTACCCTGATTTTTTTACTTCACCTGAAGCACAATAGATTCTTCTCCAGCCTTTTACCTTTATTCTGTATTTATCTCCCTGTTTTAAATGTGTTTCCTATAAACAACATATTGTAGGGTTCTGATTTTTGATCCAGTCTGCTATCCACCTCCTCTTTATGGGAGAGTTCATCCCATTCACATTTATGATTAAAATTACTAATTCTGTATTTCCTACCATCCTCATATCCCCAGATTATGCTTTTTTTTTTCTTGCCCTCCTTCCCTCCTTCCCTAGTATTAAACTTATTGGTCCCACTTGGGTCACGCAGCTCTCCCTCTTTAGTATCCCTTCCTCCTCCCTATGAATCCCTTCCCCTTTCTTGTACCCTTCCCTTATTACTCTTTTTCCTTTTCCCTTTTCCTCTCCCACTTTTTAATGAAGTGAGAGAAGATTCTCTGTAAAACAAATATGTCAATTATTTCCTCTTTGAGCCAACTCTGATAAGAGTAGGATTCACACAATTTTCCTCCCTCTCTCTAAGTTCCCTCAGATATGATAGGTTTCCTTGGCCTCATTGTCGCATGTAGTTTCCCTCTTTTTATCCCCCCTTTTCCCTTTTTCTGACACTATTCCCTTTCCATTTCTACTTCCCTTTTTTATGTTATATCGGTAAAATCAAATTATACATATGGTTTTTATGTATATCCACAACAGAAATATAGTTCTCAAGAGTTCCTTTTACCTTTTTCTACTTCTCTTGAGTCTTGTTGTTGGAGATCAAATTTTTTAAGTCTGGTTTTTTCCTTAGAAACAAATGGAATTCCTCTGTTTCATTAAATGTCCATCTTCTTCCATGGAAAAAAAAATACTCAGCTTAACTGGGTAGTTTATTCTTGGCTGCATTCCAAGCTCTTTTGCCTTTCAGAATATCTGATTTCAGGCCCTTCGATCCTTTAATGTTGAGGCAGCCAGATTTTCCGTGACCCTTATTGTAGCACCTCAGTATTTGAACTGTTTTTTCCTGGCCTGCTTGTAAAATTTTTTCTTTAGTCTGAAAATTCTGAAGTTTGGCCACAATATTTCTTGGAGTCTTTATTTTAGGGTCTTTTTCAGAAGGTGTTCGATGAATTCTTTCAACACCTATTTTACCTTCCAGTTCTATTACTTCTGGGCAGTTCTCTTTGATGATTTCCTGTAAAATAGTATCTAGGCTTTTTTTCATCACAATTTTCGGGTTTAGCAAAGTTGCAGGATACAAAATAAACCCATATAAGCCATCAGCATTCTTATATATTACTAACAAAACCCAACAGTTAGAGTTACAAAGAGAAATTCCATTTAAAGTAACTACTGATTGTATAAAATATTTAGGAATCTATCTGCCAAGGGAAAACCAGAAACTTTATGAGCAAAACTACAAAACACTTTCCACACAAATTATGTCTAATCTAACCAACTGGAAAAATATTAAATGCTCTTGGATTGAGCAAGCAAATATAGTAAAGACAACAATACTACCTAAACTAATCTATTTATTTAGTGCTATACCAATCAGACTCCCAAAAAACTATTTTGAGGACCTAGAAAAAATAACAACAAAGTTTATATGGAAAAACAAAAGGTCAAGAATTTCAAGGGAATTAATGAAAAAAAAATCAAATGAAGATGGCCTAGCTGTACCAGATCTAAAATTATATTTTAAAGCAGCTGTTACTAAAAACATCTAGTACTGGCTAAGAAATAGATTAGTTGATCAATGGAATAGGTTAGGTTCAAAGGACAAACAGCCAATAACTTTCATAATCTAGTGTTTGAAAAACACAAAGACACCAGTTTTGGGGATAAGAATGCATTATTTGACAAAAATTCCTGGGAAAATTGGAAATTAGTATGGCAGAAACTAGGCATTGACCCACACTTAACAACTTATACCAAGATATGGTCAAAATGGGTTCAAGACCTAGGCATAAATAATGAGATTATAAATAAATTGGAAAAGCATAGGATAGTTTACCTCTCAGACCTGTGGAAGAGGGAGGAATTTATGACCAAAGAAGAACTAGAGATCACTATTGACCACAAAATGGAAAATTTTGATTATATCAAATTGAAAAGTTTTTGTACAAACAAAACTAATGCAGACAAGATTAGAAGAGAAACAATAAACTGGGAAAACATTTTTACAGTCAAAGGTTCTGATAAAGGCCTCATTTCCAAAATATATAGAGAATTAACTCTAATTTATAAGAAATCAAGCCATTCTCCAATTGATAAATGGTCAAAGGATATGAACAGACAATTCTCGGATTAAGAAATTAAAACTTTCTAACCATACGAAAATATGCTCCAAATCATTATTAATCAGAGAAATGCAAAATTAAGACTACTTTGAGATACTACTACACACCTGTCAGATTGGCTAGAATGACAGGGAAAGAATGTTGGAGGGGAAGTGGGAAAACTGGGACACTAATACATTGTTGGTGGAATTGTGAACACATTCAGCCATTCTGGAGAGCAATTTGGAAATATGTTCAAAAAGTTGTCAAACTGTACATACCCTTTGATCCCAGCAGTATATCTACTGGGCTTATACCCCAAAGAGATACTAAAGAAGGGGAAAGGAGCTGTGTGTGCCAAAATGTTTGTGGCAGCCCTGTTTGTAGTGGCTAGAAGCTGGAAAATGAATGGATGCCCATCAATTGGAGAATGGTTGAGTAAATTATGGTATATGAATGTTATGGAATATTATTGTTCTGTAAGAAATGACCAGAAGAATGAATACAAAGAAGCTTTGAGAGACTTACATGAACTGATGCTAAGTGAAATGAGCAGAACCAGGAGATCATTATATACCTCAACAACGATACTGTATAAGGATATATTCTGATGGAAGTGGATTTCTTCAGCAAAGAGATATAACTCAGTTTCAATTGATAAAAGATGGACAGAAGTAGCTATAATCAAAGAAAGAACACTGGGAAATGAATATAAACTGCTTGCATTTTTGTTTTTCTTCCCGGGTTATTTATACCTTCTGAATCCAATTCCATCTCTGCAACAAGAGAACTGTTCAGTTCTGCACACATATATTGTATCTAGGATATACTGTAACCTATTTAACATATATAGGACTGCTTGCCATCTGGGGGAGGGGGTGGAGGGAGGGAGGAGAAAAATCGGAACAGAAGTGAGTGCAAGGGATAATGTTGTAAAAAATTACCCTGGCATGGGTTCTGTCAATAAAAAGTTATTTAAAAAAAATAGATAAAATAAAATTTAAAAAAATTAAGAAATCATGTACAACAACTTAAAAAAAAGTACATGGGGAAAGAAAATATAACATAATAAGACAGGAAATGTGGGAGATGTAGGTTATGAAGAACTTTGAGCACCAAACAGAAGGTTTTGTGTTCTATCCTTGAAATTATAGTAAGTCAATGAAATTTGTTGTGTAAGGGGGTAATATAGTAGCATCAGTATTTAAGAAAAGTCATTTTGGAATCTGAATGGACAATGAAATGGAGTTGAGAGACTTGTGGTAGACAGATCATTTGAAGTCTCTTTAATATTTCAGACATGAAGAAATAAATATGTGTACCAAAGTAATGGCAGTATTAGAGAGAAGAGGGCATATTTGAGAGATTTTGTAAAGGTGAAATTGACAAATCTTTGCAACTAACTGGATATCTGAGTGAATGCTTTTGTTGTTCATTGAACAAAGTTCAAAATCTGAAATAATTTTAGAAAGAAATTTATTAGGTCATTTGGTAGAGAAGAATGAATCCAAAAAGGGGTATGACTCCCTCTTGTCTAGGTTCTAGAAGATTTACTTAATAGTGTATTTAGACAAGGGTACCCACACATGAACCCAATGTGTACAATAAAGAAAATTCACAGAGGATAACATGACCAAAATACAAGAAAATACAAAACACAAGCATGGGTGCACCTGTGACAAATAATGGGTGTGGATAAAGAACACAAATTATTTGGGTGGACCCAGAACCTGGGAAAACCCAAATATCTTGTAGTTATTTCTAACATTCTGAGACTTACTAGAGTCAGGCAAGATTCTAAGTGTGGATAAATTTTAATCACATAATATTGGAATTAAAATTACATATACTATTGAATTTAATGTCTGAATAATATAATAAATCATTTTTCATGGAGCTTCATTTTTTAGCAAATATTAATTAGGCTGTCAGCTTAGAAGGTAAAGGAATAGCCAGGGGAAATTTGAGGAATGATTTTTAAAAATCCCCTGAAGAAGAGAATGGTGAGCTTATAAGTAAAATATAGAAGAATTATCTAGCAGCAGTAGTAATTCACTTGAAATTGTGTTACATAAATTTGTTTTTACAAGATTTTTCTCCAACTATAATGTGTGTAGGGTCAAAGGCAATAGTTGGTGAGATTGATTCAAGACAATTAGGGGCTCAGGAACTTATGAACAAAGGATAATGTAGAGGTGAACTGGTTTACCAAGGAGTGAAAAGGGGAATGGAAGAAAAGTGCATTGTGCCAGGATGATGGCCTGAAGAAAACTGAGGAGTTTAAGGATTTTAATATGAATGAAAACTAAGGTTTGGTGTGGAAAAGTAAAAAGAAAAGAGGAACACGAGTAGTTTGTCATCAAATAAGGGGATGTCAGAGATTTTAAACATAAAAATGGCACTTTTTTGGGTGATAGCAAAATCAAAGGTATGAATATGTTTGTAGTTGAGGTGGTATAGTAGTATACCTCATGGAGAATAGTTTAGAAATTGAGATATTAGAATGTTTGAAAGAATATCAATATGCATGTTGAAATTTCTTAGTGTAAGAGCAAGAGCTGGGAAGGAGAGAAAGATTTTGAGTTAGATACTGAACTCATTAGAGAGAAACAGAAAAGAAAGGAAGAAAAATAGAATAGTAAACATATATGCTCATGAAAAATATATGCAGAGTGAATGAGAGATAATTTTATAAGGAAGACATTAGGGAATGGGGGAAGACAAAGAATTTGCCTCAGACAATTCAAATCATTTTGTAAATTCTAACTTTAACTATGAAAACGTGACTCCCATAGTTCCCATATTCCTCTCTTCAATACTTAGGAATTGTTTAACTAGTATCCTGGCTGATCTATCACACTCTCAATGATTTCGACTTCTGACCTTGAAGATATGAAATGCAATTTATTTAGGGGTCATAGCTATCCCATAAGAGGATAAAAGATAAAATTTAAAATATGAGTACAGTAGTACTGAAAATTACATAAGAAACTAGTCAAGAATCACTAGATATTAATACTTTAGTACTATTTGATCAAATTTCCAGATTACTACTTGAGGAAAACAAATGCTAAAAACTCTAATGCCAAACAATCTATTATTTCCAAGAAGGCAAAAGAAAATGAAAGCTATATAGAAATATCATTTCAAATATTTCAAGATTGTTCTTTAGAGTTGACTTGCCAATAGGTCAAACAAATGAAATAAAAGAAAGGTAATTGTCAATAAAAGAGTAATTAATGATGTCAATTGTTTCATGTTTCTAAAACAGTGATTTGAAAATTGGATTCAAAAGTGAAAGACAAACAAAGCAGAGCTTTGAGGATTAAAATGTATCTCTGCAGCTTATGATTTAATGATATTTTAAAGAATTAAGATAAGGGACAGAGGTAGAACTAATTTAACAATCATTGGAATAAGTATATGCCTACCTATTGGTAAATTATTGTGTGTGTGTGTGTGTGTGTGTGTGTGTGAGAGAGAGAGAGAGAGAGAGAGAGAGAGAGAGAGAGAGAGAAAGAGAGAGAGAGAGAGAGAGAGAGAGAGAGAGAGAGAGAGAGAGAGAGAGAGAAGAATGGGAAGGGGGATAGTGACTTCTTCAGTTTCCAAATGAAAATGGAGTTCCATATAAGAATAAGATAGGAACAAGGGAGGAGAGAAAATCAGCTGAGGAATAATTGGAATTGTGTCTCACTTTAGAAATGTTCATTGAAATGGGCTTTTGAAGAATGTTCACATCAGAGATGGAGGGACACACATATAATGAATTTTGTTTGAAAGAATGAGCATGATTAGAAATGATTTTTCCTGAGCAATTTGTGTTTTCCCAGTATTGTATATCCCAATTTCCCAGGAAGTTGTATTGGTTGCTCAAGGTGGGCAATATTTAGGAGATTAGATCATAGATACAGTTATAGAATATATTGAGCTAAGAAGCAGCAAATCAACATAATAAGAGCAAGGAGTTAGGATTAGTTCTCATTCCTTAAGATATAGTGATTCTCACCATAGAATATTATTTCTATTATGAATTAATTTTTTAAAGAATGAATAACAGTAAAGGAAACTTCACCAAAACAAGGAGAGGAAAATGGGGGGAATCTAAAAAAAAAAAAAGGATTGAAATAAAAAGGAAGATAAAGCAAAGGATAACTTCCTTGAAAAGGAAACCATAAACAAATTGAAAAAAAAACAGTAGTGACTTAAGTTATTAGAGTGGATTGGAATGAGGAGAAAAGAATTAGAAGCAGGTGCTTACCTTGGTAGAAAAGGAAAAAGACAAAAAACAAACAAACAAGATTGTATATGTATATATGTGTGTGTGTGTGTGTATACACACACACATACATGAACACATATATATTTTACATATGTATTTATTCTCTCTCTATATATATATAAATGTAATCTCTCTCTCCATAAATGTGTATATATATATATATATATATATATATATATATATATATATGTATATACTCTTTCTAAACAACAGGAAACAAAGTGGACACTCCTTGATTGGATTCAGCTAAACTAAAAACATGTACATATTTTAAAATATTATCTTTAAAAAAATGTGAAAAATGCCCTATCATGTAAGACATTCCTCACTTTATGCAGCATTCCATAGACAATTCATACTATGTCCCACCATGTCATGTCTTGTCTAATATATATCATGCCATATGACACATATCCTAAACATACCACATTTTTATCTTGCCATGGATCCAGATAATTCTTGGGGGAAAAGTGAGGCAGGTGACCATGCACATCCCTCCCACACTCAAATCCAATTCACTTGCATGTCATGGCATCACATCCCTGATGTCATAGTCCTCTTTGAGAAGGAAGGACAAAAAACAACTCCTTGATATGCCTTGTAAAGCACCTGTCACTTTATGTCACAATTATTCAATATTGTTGAATAAGTTCAAACTTAAAATCAGAAAACTTGAAAATCAATACATCCCTACTTTAAAATTTGCTCTGCCAGCATCAAATTTTTCTGTTTGTAGTTGTTCTGTTTTTCCACTTCTTATCTTTGTTTTTTATAATCTCAGGTCTACTTCCCCATACAATACACAGAAGATTTGAGTTTTAGAATATGTTGTGGTTCCAGTGTCATCAGTGACTAACAAAGTTCCTTTCAGAATGTTTTACAAATCTGTTCCATTTTTATCTTGTTTGTCAACCTCTTTCCTGGTTTCATATGAAAATACTCTGGTTAAATTGTTTTTTAAGTCAACCTTTTTGTAGATTCATCTGTTTTATGATAATATGTACTTGCACTCTTCAACCTTCCTTCTCTTTAACATTAAAAAATAGATTATATTCTAAACTGCTGGTGAGATAAATTTCACTGCCAATTCATTCATTTACTAGGCTATCAAGAGCTGGTTGGCTTAGCTGAATTTTGGGGTTTTTTGAGTTCATTATCGTGACTGCTTTACCTTAGTTAAGTTGTTATAGGGAAAAAAAAATCATGGCCTATGAAGGCATATATGTATAGATACATATATAAATTTATGCATACATATAAAAGAAAATTATCCATTTCAATTTTTACCATTGACAATACTGCTACAAGCTCTCCACAACCTCCCTTTTCTTTGTCCACTGCCAAAGTGACCCTGGCTTGTCTTACTCCCCCCAATATTCCCTCCTACAATTATCTGCATACACCAAAAGATTGAGCCAGCACAGAATAGTGAGAAGGGTCATTTCCCAAGAATATGCTAATAGAGTATTGTCCAATAGGTAATTAGCCTTAAGTGCTCGGTTGTCTGATTCCAGTGCACCTATTCGAGTTTCAGAACTTTACACAGTCCCATCCTAATTTTCTTTACTTCCATCTTTCTATTTAACTCAAGAATGACATTAAGATTTTGAAATTTCTAAATTTACTATTTTACCATGTTAAATGTGGTAAGCTCTACCTTACTGTAACTTCTACCTGTTGGTCCAAGGTCTGCTTTCCAGAGCCAAAATAAGTATGCTTCTTTTATCCAACAACCTTTGAAAATTTGAATACAGATGTCATGGCTATATTTAATTCCTTTCTTGAAGCTAAATTTCTCCAGTTTCTGGAGCATTATTTCAAATAACTCTATCATTCTGATCACTTTTCTCTGATTGGGATCCAGCTTATCAGTATTTCATGTAAAGTGTGACATATATAATAATAGTACAGTTTATTCTACATATAGACAGGCCAGACTTTAGTCCATTCTATGAACATATATTTTTTGGTTGCAACATCAATCTGCTTTTCCATTTATTTGAATCTGGATGTCCATGAAAAAAACCCACACTTTTTTTCACATAAAATCTTTCTGTCTACATCATTCCAAATCAGTACTTATAAAGGTTTTTTTTTTTTTTCCTTTTTTTCCCCCCAGAATTGGGTGTAAGGGAGTATTTTTTGGAGTTTAAGTGTAAGCCTTAAGATTCAATCCAATTTAATTTTTCTTCTTGCCTATTATTGCAACCTTCCAAGACCTTTATTCTACCTTATTCTTAACTTTCCCCTTGTCCAATTTCATGACATTTGCAAGACTGATAAGCATGCCTTCTCTATTACTGAAGTCCATTTTCCCCTTGCTGAGAACATGGCTACTTTTGAGATATTTAGAACATGAAACTATAAATTTTGACTTCCTCACAACTGGTTACTTTTCCTGGAACAAGGAACCAACTATTCATATTATGAAGCAGTTACAAAATGCTGACAAATAATCCATTGAAATGAAGATTCAGAGGAAATTTTGGATTCTTCTCACTGGCATGTTTCACTTCATTTCAATCATTGCTGAGAATGAGGCAGGCATAGTTTGGAATGTGAATGTCAGTGACCTCATCTGCAATGCTGTTGCTTAAATTTTCTATGTTGACAAAATACCTACCATATATTGCCAGAAGAGAAAATTAAATCTGATTTACATGACTTGTGAAAAATAAGTAATTGAAATATTCAGTTACATTTTCTATATTTAAAGACTTTAGATATGCTCAAAAAAGTCATCATAGAAATGACATGTCTGTATGTCATCATAGATACTTTGGTTATGTTGTCTGATGCAATAAATAAATTTAAAACAACATATAGTATAGATTTTTTCCCAAAAAAATATTGTGAAAGAAGAATGGCAAAATTATTTCAGAGGGAAACAAAAGCATTAGTTCAAGAATCAGTGCTAATGTTATTACTTTTTGTGTAAACTTTTTTACCTCATCCCTTCATTTTTTCCCTTATCCAATCTCATTAAGACTTTCATTAGTAAATGATCTTTTTACAATATCTTCACAATTTTCTTGCTATAAGGAAAATTGTTATTCTTGTCCTGTTGACTTATGTTTTGCATTACTTAGTACTGTATCTATTTTATTACTTAAATTTTCTACTTCTTACCTACTGTCATATTGTTTTGATGATTAATATTTCCAATAGACTTGAGAAGTAATGCTAATAAGTCACCATCTTACTCATTTCCATATTTTTCTCTTAAAATTTTTGACCTTTTGCTCCAGATGAATTTCATTATTTATTCTAGTTCTACAAAATAATTTCCTGACAGTTTTATGGTATGAGCCTGAATTCATTGATTTTTGACCATACTATCATTTTGAGTATATGATCAATTTTATTATATTTGCTAAACTGACTCATCGACAATTACTATTTCTCCAATTAGTTCTGCTTTTATTTCCATAAACATAATATTAGGGATATTTTGGTATATTTCCTGTGTGCATCCTATTTTATGCTTTCTATAATTTCTTGAAATGAATTTTCTTTTCTATTACTTCCTGCTAGATTTTGTGAATTTTCTGGGTTTTTTAAAAATATTGTTCCATTGCTATTATCAGGTTAGTCTTCATACCAAATCAATCTTTTACTTTTTGCTGATAAGAATATTGCTATATTCAATGTAGGTTTTCATTGGATAGACAATTAATTGGAGGAAACAGTTCCTAAGAATTTCATTTATTTCTGTTTAAAATTTTATTTATTAAAACATATACAAAAATGTGAAAAAATATAGAAAAAGACAGATAGAAAAAGACAAAAATCCATGTGCCTAGCAGAACATTATGGAGAAACTGAAATACATAATGATAAATTTCCACTTCAAAAAAGCATATATAATAATAGATGATATAATTTCATGACTGTATATCTTTTCTTTTCTTCCTTGTAGGTTATTCTTTTGTTCTCTGCTGTGTACTTTTTTACTTCATTTCCCCCCTTTCATTATTACCCAGTTCTGTAAGGAGACAATGTGTGTACACACATACATATCTATATGCTCACATGTGTATATAAATATGTGTGTGAATATACAGACATAGAAGTGTATATAAAACAATACTGATATGGATGACATATAATATGGATTTCTCTTTTGATTGAATCTTTAAATTTGACTTTGTCTGAAATTAATGATTACTAGTACTACATTTTTTTCCTAAAAAGGTTCTACTTCTGATTACTGCTATTGTGTTTCTGTGTTGTGTGTATGCGTGTGTGTGTGTGTACACACACACATATTTTATCCAAGCTAATTCTTCTACTTTAATTCTACTTCTCAACTTGTCTTGACATTATTTATCCTCTTGCTACCCATGGATCCCTTCCTTATCTATTTCCACCTCTCATGAATGTATGCATATATGCCTATACATATATGTATATTTTCTATGTGTGTATATATAAATTATTCATATTTATATGAGTATGTGTATACTATGTAGGCATATATGTGTGGTGTGTTGTTTTTTCCTTATTTAATACATTCCCTATGTAAGTTTTCTGAACTACCACCCCTCCCCCATCTAGTGCCTCTGTGTTGTTCTTTCTCTGCACCTCATTTGTATAACTTAATTACTATTTTTACCTTTTCTTAGATGGTTTTATTTTTAGAGTCAGATCATACTCAGTTCTGCCCCTATCTATTCTTCCTTTTGAACTACCTAATTATTGATGTCAATCTTAGACATATGGCTTACATTTCCGCATATAAAACATAAACAGTTTGTTTTTCTTCAGTCATTTAAAATTAGTCTTTGATGATGGCTCTTTTATGTTAAATTTTCTATTGAATTCAAGTTTGTTTCAGACAAAATCCAGAAAACCTGAGAGTTCATTGAATGCCCATTTTGGGGGATTCCAAGATTATACTTATTTTTCCTAAATATATTTTGGCAATAGGCTTAGGTTGTTTTAATTTTAGATAATTAATATTCTATAAACCATGTTTTTTATTATAATCATTGATAAATTCTGTACAATTCTAATTGTAGCTTCAGTGTAGCTAACTTGTTTCTTTTGATTTGTTTCTTGTACATTATTTTCTCTTTGATGCTGGGGTTTTGAAATTTAGCAATAATATTCCTAAGGATTTTCCTTGCAGAATCTTTTTGAGGTGGTGATGGGTAATTTTTTTTCTATTTTTGTTTTCCTTTCTTGTTCTTTCATTTCAGGATAACTTTCTTTGATTATTTCTTGTATGATTGTGTTAAGTTCTTTTTTTGGTTATGGCGTTCAAGTAGTCAAATAATGTTTTATATCCTCTTCTATTTTTTCATTCTTTATAATTTGTTAACTTTATAATTAGTTATTTCTTGGTTTCTTATAACTTCACTGACATCCTCTTGTTCAGGTATAATTTTCCAGTAAGTTTTTGCATGATTTTCTAGCATTCTCTAAGTATATTATCATATCATCTACAAAGTGTTAGTTTAGTTTCCTCATTATCTATTCTAATTCCTTTAATTTCTTTTACTTTTCTTATATGCTAAAACCAATATTTCTAGTACAATGTTGAATAATAGTGATGATAATGAGCATCCTTGTTTCACCCCTGATCTTATTGGGAATGTGTATGGCTTCTCTCCATTACAAATAATACTTGCTGTTAGATAGATATGGCTTATTATTTTAAGAAAAGCTCCCTATATCCCTATCCTCTCTAGTATTTTTAATAGGAATCAGTTCTGTATTTTGTCTAAAGCTTTTTCTACATCTATTGAGAATGTTATATGATTTCTATTGATTTTGTTATTGATATGGTCGATTATGGTAATAGTTTTCCTATCCAGTTATAATTTTCAAATAATTATTTTATTCTTTAAGACTCATATTTCTTTTTCTAATTATTTAACTTTCTTTTCATTATCTTGTTTTTCATCAATGGCTCTTATTTTTTCATTTTATTTTAGTTTTTCTCAATTTCTTTCATTGTATTTCTAAAGTATTTGAGTTTCTATAAATTCTTTCTGGGCAGATACCCAGCAGCCATTTTACATCACTCAGTCTTCCCTATTCCCATAATAACTTTCTAAAGTTGAACTCTTTCTTCTTTGCCTGCTCATTTTTTTTTTAATGAGAAATCAGTATGAACCACTACATAGAATTCCCAACCTCTCCATTTTTGTCTGCCTTCATTTTTGATTTCCTTCATAGGTTAAGTGTACACTATTTCAAAGTTCGATTCTTTTTGTACAGCAAAATAACTATGAACATGTATATATATATATATATATATATATATATATATATATATATATATATATATATATATATATATATATATTATATTTAACATATACTTTAACATATTTAACATGTATTGTTCAACCTGCCATCTGGGGAAGGGGGTGAGGGAAAGGAGGGGAAAAATTGGAACACAAGGTTTTGCAATTATCAATGCTGAAAAATTACTCATGCATATATCTTATAAATAAAAAGCTATAATAATAATAAATGAGAACTCAGTAGTATAACCACCTTTTGCTCTGGGGTGGGAGGTTTGGTGTCTGTGACTTCAAGTCAGTTCTCCTTTTCATCCTGGAACTCTACTCAAACAAGAACTCAACTTTCTTGTAAATGCCTGCAGCCAGCACTGATCCTGCCCCACTGTTTTTGCATTTACCAGATGTACTGGTTCCTTTTAGCCCAGGGCAATGACTTAGCAGCACAGCTGGATCTAGTATTCCTTATCAGAAAGGTTCTCTCAGTCTTTCAGCCTCAAAGTCCTGACTCCCCAGGCTGTCCAAGAAGTGAAAGTTCCTGTGGAGGTAGTTGAGGATTCTTCTGAATCCAGCTAGCCCCAGGACACCCTTCTTGTTATTTCATTGAAGCTAGCCTGGAGATGTTAACACATCACATAGGTTAAAATCTAATTCTAGAGTCTCTATTCTGTTTTAAGTTCTGCCAGAAGGACCCCTATTCTGCAAGGATGACACCTGTCCTATCCCAAGTCTTATTTGGTTTTCACTGGTCTAAATTTGCCCTCAGATGCAATTTTTTTTTGGGGGGGAGGGGAATCTAGATAGCTTGGAACTTTCTTCCCTATTCCACCATCTCCCCAGAATTCTCCTCTTTTATTTCTTCATTTGTTACAACCTCGTTTATTTTCCTTTTTAATATTCAGAATCTGATTTTCTTTTATTTTTTAAAATCAAATTACTTATTTTAAAAGTATCTAATGCCAAATTTGAAATCAGGATCATATCATCTGCCTCATTAATGATTTATAAAACACACACACACAGTGCTTGGTTTTAAATATTTATTAAAACTTTTTTTTTCTTTCAAGTTGGTTCATCTTTCAGTTTTTCTATTTTGATATTTAAGATTTTAAAATGATTTGGTGTTATTTTAAAATTGTATACATAATTACATGTTATTTTTCTTTTTAAATTTATGAAAGTGTTTAGAGAGATGCATTTTTCCCCTTAAGATCATTTTGACTACACCTCAAATATTTTGGTATTTTATATCGTGGTTGTCATCACTTTTAATGAAATGATACATAGTTCAAACATTTGTTATTTGATCTATTCATTCATTATAATTGTGTTATTTATTCATCAATTTATTTTAATCATTTCATCACAGGCCATTTATTGATTTTTGTTTTATTGCATTGTGGTTCATGGAGAAGTTAATATTTCTACTTTTTTAAAATTCATCAGTGAGATTTTGATTGCCTTAATAAATGGCAAATTTAAATAAAAGTGCCATACAAGAATGAAAAATAAGTACACTCTGTTCTATTTCCAATCAATAATTGCTAATAATCTAAAATGTCAATTTTTTCTAAAATAATAATAAAGCCCTTATTTTTTCTCATTTATTTTTGGTTAATTTTTCCCATTATGAAAGAGTATCTCACAATTACAGGTTCCTTGCCTATTATTATCTGCAATTCATTGAATTTTCCTTTAGATTTCTTTCAGACATTTTAAATTGGATTTCTAATAGACATCATAAATTCAATATGTCTAAACTTAAAATAATTATATTTTCCTTAAACCCTCTATCCTCTTAATTGTCTAATTACTATTGAGATAAACACCATCCTCCCCAGTCCTTCCTGTTCAAAACCTAGTGATCAGATTGATTTCTTATTATGACTCACCTCTCATACTCAATCTGTTACCCACACTTTTGTGCCCCTTCTCTCTTCTTTCACTACTACCAAGAACCTTGTCTCTTCATTTCTGACTCCTGTAAATAGCCTGTTGATGGCTCTTCCTGCCTCTAGTTTCATCCCACTCATACTCATCCTTTATTCAACCACCAAAGTGATTTTTTTTAAAGTGCTGGTCTGACCATGTCACTAGAACATGTACTAGTGTACTAGAACTTGTACTAGGACATTATAGTGTGTTTTTGTGCTCATGGGCCTACATACATTAGATGAGTAAAGGATATTGTATATAGTGATAAATGAATCCTTCATTTATGGTTTAATTTATTCTCACAGGTCACAACAGTGTGAAAAGCATGGAAAATACCTCAGATATAAAATCAATACATTTTGTTTTAAAGATAACATGGGAATCTGAGTCAAGAAGACTTGTATTCCAATCCCATCTCTGATCCTAGGTGTGTGATTCTGGGAAATTCATTTAACTCCAATTTGCCTCAAGAAACTCCCTAAAACTAGGGAGATGAGACATGTATTATTGGCAATCTGCTTTTGTAGTTGCAATTCCTATACAAAAAGTTCTCTGTGCTAATGCTATCACAGATCTTTCATGTGATGGTGGCATTCTAGACATCAACGTTAGACAGCCATTCTTAAAACTGGCTAATCTTAATGTTGTCTAGAGAGAGTTAACAGCGTTAAATCTTATTTGTAAGAAAAAAAAAGTTTATATATTTAGAGGTTATGCATATATATATATAAAATGAATGGACTAATAATTTCTGACTATTGATATTGTAAACTATGATATAGTAATATAGGAAATATATCCTTGTTAATAAGATTTAAATTTAGGCAGAGTTTTGACTTGAGCAGGCTTATGTGTGTTTTAAGATCCTTATCTGTCGATTTCCAATTTAAATACTTACCTTATCCATCATTTATTTCCAATTATTATTCAATCAAAGAGCAAATATTGGACCCTGGATCATTGCTGGTAAAATTTACTTAGTTTATCTTAGTAAGATATATTGGCAAGTGAAAATATATTGGCAAGAAAATATATTTTAAATCACCAATATCACTTTCTTTTTCAATTTGAAAATGTCTTACACTTATCATTTAGATAGCAAAGCTTTATATGTATGTAGTTATAAATAAATATATATACATTATATATATAAATCTTTTACATTACAAAATATATATATATTTTACTCTAAGGTAAAAATCTCTTACATAAAAATCACTGCCATGCTATTAAAGAATTGTAATGCAAAGACAATTTAGCAATTTTAATTAATATTCATATACCGTTTATTTTGCAAAATCTCTAGATTCTCCTTCACTTGTTGTTGGAGAAGATACCTCAGATATAATATCAATACATTTTGCTTTAACGATAAGCAAAAACCTGTTCAGCTTACAAAAAATATTTTACTAATCTTTATCATAGGAGGTAGAGTAGTAGAGTAATCATTTTTTAACCTTTCAAAGTCCTAAATCATATCTCTATGGTAGGACCTAGTAAATGTCATGAGATTCTAAATTAAACTCCACTTCTTGATGAAGTAAGAGAGTAGTGTTTTAAGCCTGTTAAAATATTACTTGTCTTTCCATCAACTTTTTTTTTCCATGATTCCTTTCCTTCCAACTTTTCCTCTCCCATTACCTTTATTTTCCTTCCCTCCCCTCTTTTCTTCTGCTTTTGTTCCTTTTCCTTTCCTCTTTTCTTCCTCTGCCTTCCTTTCTCTGCCAGGCTCTCTGTGTATCATCTCCACAGGCTACCAGTCTCTGAGACTATCTTTTGAAATAGATTTTTCCCTTTTATATTGAACTAAATGTATGTAAATACTATTTTATTTAAATGAAGATTTTTATTTATACTAACAAAAATGAAACCTATAATAGAGAATATCTAAGTTCTCCCTCAAAAAAAGTCATTTCAGAAATTAAATTCATGAATAAAAATAATAATAAAAATCCTAATGTGTTATTAATCGGGATAATAAGTAGCCAGAGAATAACTCTTTTCATATGTAGTTTTTCTTGATTTTCATGTTGCAGGATATTTTTTTCCTTATTCTATAGAATCAGGCATTTACAAGAAGTTCTGAATATTTTCAGTATTATCGTTTATTCTCCAATTATATCCTCATCTTATGATTAGTTCTGACAGGAAGATCACCTTGAGCTGTAGAAGACAATGGAGAAAAAGCTGAGAAAAGCCCTGTCGATTAGATGATAGTTCTAGTATAAGCTAATACAGTATGTATCTTTTATGTAAGTACTGGATTAGAGGAGGTTGAAGAGACAGAATCAGCGTGATAATTTTTCTATCATAGCAACTCACAAAAACTAAGGCTATTTGTACCATTCGAAATAATACTCAAACCAACAAAATCACTCATCTCTGAAATATCAAAAATAACCTTTTTCCTTCATGGTAATAGTTTTCTTCAATAGTTGTTGCAGGAAACTGAATAGGAATTTTGTTTTTAGTGTGACAATCCAGATTGCAAATTTCTAATTGCATCCAGAAAGACTTGGATTCAGATCCTGTCTATGAAACATTCTAAATAGCTATCAGCTAATCAAATTCCCAATCCCTTCAGATTGTTCTCTTAAAACTGTAATTTATTGGCATGTTGCCATTTTCTGTCAGTGGGTCCCCTCTAGTTCCTTGCACTGATGAAGTAATAATATATTTACTTTTACTTTATGAATCTAGATAAATTTTCATTTTAAACTTTTATTGTTTCCTATAGTACACTATTATTTTCCTTGCCATTTTCTGTCAGTGGGTCCCCTCTAGTTCCTTGCACTGATGAAGTAATAATATATTTACTTTTACTTTATGAATCTAGATAAATTTTCATTTTAAACTTTTATTGTTTCCTATAGTACACTATTATTTTCCTTTGAAATACCACTAATAATTACTTCTATTTCTTACTCCTCCCAATTGATAAAACTTATGGTATATCTTTCAATTTGCTTTTCATCTTGAGAATAAGACTTTTTTCTGTAAACTGTAGTAAAGTAAGGATCTGAGGCAATTATTTGCTTAATTAAAATCAGATCTCTTTGATCTTAATTCCAAGAGGAAATATATTCTCCCCCTTTTGAATCCTTTGAAAAATTGCCTGGGACGTCCTCTTCAATTTGTTTGTATAGACGCAACAAAGTGGCTCTGATGTAGCCCTTTCAAATGCTGCAACTTCTCATTGGTGTTTTGTACACATTCAGGTCTGTCTCTAAGATGTAACTGTGTTGTTTTTTATACTTTAAGAACTAGTGTGAATTAAAACCATCCCTGGAAGGATGTGCATTGAACCAGTAAGGAATGAATAACTTCCATCAGGCATCTATATATTTTATGTCAAGGTTCTGTCATGTCATTTGGAGGAAAATCCATTTAATGAATACCATCCAGAGGAGCTAGATGAGCGATGGAGGAGAAGGCCAGCTCCTTTCCAGAACACTGTTTGACACCTGATGTTGGTACATAAGGCTGAAAACATGGCAGGTCTTTAGACAGCAGTGAATTGGATAGGACACCATGTTCCCCATAGAAATAACTTACTTTCTTTATAGAGGATAGGCAAAGTGTTAGGTGTGCTATTTTGTAAGTGGTCATGTTACAATTTCATTTACTCTTGATGTCTGTTTGTTTATAATCTTTTCCACATTTAGATACCCACACAAGTTATCCTTCCCCCTTTTCATCAAACATTCAATACCCAACCCATCTCAGTGCTGAAAGGGTCAGTATGAGAATTACCTAAAACCTACATAACTTTTTTTTTTTCTTTTAAAGAACCAGACCCCTAGCCCTCTTTTCACTTTGCTTCCATTAGTAGCAAATCCCCCTTGTCCTTTTTAATTTTTAATTACCATTGTCTGTTCACCTTTGTTTTACCCATGACATCTTCAATTTAAACAGTATCAGAGAGGTTGATGTGAACAGTTTTCTTTTCAGCTTAAGTGACTGCAGCTCGTTTAGTTGTTAATTATGCAGGGAGGTTTGCATGGCTGCGGCTGGTAATTTGAATATGCTCCCAATGTCAGGCCTGTGTCTGGGCGGCTGAGCTTGTAAAAGGATTATGATGATGTATATATGGTTCATGGCTAAGTGGGCTAATGAAAGTACCTCATTTAATCAAACACAATTAATTAAATGAACTTATGATATTAACCCATCTTTCCTTGCATGTATAATTTATATTAATTGATCTGCTGCATTCAAATTGACCAATCAGGTGGGCTTCTGACAGCCTAAGGAAGAAGGAGGTGCCATTAGCATTAGCTTGATGCAAACCATAATTGATGGGTCAGTGTGTTTTAGGGATGTAGCAAAAGCTTTGTTAATTGTCATAAGAAGTTCAAATTGATTGTGTCTGCATTAGTACATAAATTTAAATTGATTAATGTTTTGTTCTAAAATTAATGTCTATCCGGGATGGGTGATACAATGCTTTATTTATTGGATTCATTAATGCAGTCTCAGGAAAAAATAGTGTTGAAGTTAGGTAACTGAGAGTAGATCGTTAAGGATGAGTTCAATGGAGCCATTTGAGAGACAGCATTCCGACACTGAGTCTGAGCTCTAACTCTTAAGCCCTGCTCTTTAAAAAAAATGTTTGAGTATGAAAGACTCCAGTGAGACCATCTAGCTTGAGCATTTAATTAAAGCTCTTCTAAAGACAATTACAATGGAAAATACCTTAAATGTAGTGAGCAGAGTCAGGGTACAGAATTAGAGAGCAAGGAGGAGGGATTTTTAGAAACATGATAGCTTCCTGGCAGGAGTTTACATATTGTTTAAATGTCACTGCAACCATATCAACCTCCTTGTAAGAGAAAATTCTTCCAAACTTGCTCATATACTATAATGTATTCTTTACAGTCAATGTCCTGAGATCAGAAAAATGAAAAACACAGTAGCTTTTGGAAATGCAGGAAGGAGGAGGCCTAAATCTTTCTTCTGAGCATTTCAAACACAAAGGTTTCAGTTCAAATAAATTACTGTACATTTTGTAAGGTGTGGGAAACTGATGAGTTTGTTTCCAGAATTGGAGCCTAATATAGATTCTTTTCCAGAATGACTATTTAATATTTTTGGAAACTGGCTACTTAAAAACATTGTTCTAATTTTTCAAAAAGCCACACAAAATTATTTTCCTTTTTGAGAAATTTAAAGTCATTCAGGTATTAAGAAGAACAGGAAACTTCTGGAAAAATCACTTTAATTCATTTATAACTCTTCCCCCCCCTTTTTATAACCGAAGAAAACCTAACATCTGATTCTTATAAACTAATTTAAGTAGAAAATGTGTAATGAATCCTTTTACCAAATAACTAGATTTTTTTGTTGTTATTTTTAATTGATAGAATAAAGCAGTTTGACTGTTCTGTTTTTACTACAATGTATTCATGTTTTTAGAAATGGGACATCTCCATTTTGACAGCATAATAGTCTGAACTTCTCACAGTAGAAAGAAGATTAGCTATTCCTTTACTGTCTTACTGAAGTATGCAAAGTATTATTTACAGAGAGCTTCTTGAATCGGAAACACTTGAATTATATTTAAATTTACTCCATGTGGTGGCACTAGTGAGTAACAAACAGTAATTGGATTCTCTAAGCAGAACTTTTTTTTTTTTTTTTTTAAATTCTTAACTTTGGAGCTAGAGTTAATGGGTGCTTTGCATTTGCTTTCTATTGCCAGATTTTAAGGACATCCATTCAACGCGAAGTCATATAATTTCTGAGATAGCAAAGATAACTTCCTACATGTGCAACAATAGCTGCCTTTGGGTTAGGGGATATGGATGGAAGAGAATTGTTTGTATCACTTACTTAAATTAAATTTAGATTTTCTGTTTTATATGGACAAAAATTATATATGCATAACATTTGCTCTATTAAAACATATATGTATATATGCATACACATATATGTGTGTGTGTGTGTGTGTGTGTGTAACAATCTATATCAAGCATCTAGAGGAAAATTCATTCGCACTTGAAAATAACTAGGTTCTTTTTTATGCCTTTAGAATTAGAACTTGTAAACATTTAGTTCATTATCAGAATGGAGATGAAAAGAACTCTATAATGAGCAGATTGGTTTCTTAATGGCAAAACGCATTGGTCACTAGTCATTTGTCCAAAAAGTAATGGCATTAAATCAAAATGCAAAATACATGACTAAGTACCTTCATTCACCACAGCAAATTAAGCATTTTAGGGAGAAACAGGCTGGTGTGTGTGTGTGTGTGTGTGTGTGTGTGTGTGTGTGTGTGTGTGTGTGTGATTCTTGAAAGCCTGAAAAACCAAACCAGACCAAAAGTAAGTTATATTTTTATAGTATGGAGCAATGAAAAAGAAAAATTGATGTCAGGTACATTTTTGCTTATTGGACAGAATAGAGAGAGAATGAGTGCCTTGGGAATCACTGTCTTAAATTTAGGCATTTGCCATAATTTCCCCAAAGTCAGGAAGGTAGAAGAGATTGTGATTCAAAATAATATTGTCTTTGTTTAGCAGTTTTGTGAATGGGCCACAGATGTTCTAAGAGTAGGAAATTAACATTATTTTGTTAAAAAAAAAAAAAAAAAACAACTACTTAACTCTATTCAGAATGTAGTGTCACTTGGAATAATTATTTTGTTAATCAGGTAGTAGTTTACATCACTGCCTCTTTTACTAGTGATACTTATAGGAAGTAAAGCTTTGATTGCTAAAGAAGGCTAGAGAAATAATCAGTCCTTTCTGTGTAAAATGCTGAAGTGAATTCTTCAGATGGAGGCAGATATTCATTTATTTTTAAGATGCTCATATAGCCCTGAACTCAAATAATCGAAAAGGCATCAGTATAATTTGTATGCCTTCTATCCTCAAATTTACAGTTAAATACTTTTTTAGTTATTGCTCACTGCATCTTAGGAAAAAGTTATAATTTCATTGGGAACCTTCCCTAAGTAAAATTCCACAGCATGTCAAAAGTCAGGTGGGTTGTGTTCACCTACAATAGAATAATTCTGCCATCAGTAGGTGTCACTGCAGTCAATAAGAATTATCAGAGAGTTGCAAAGGGAAGGAAAATGATTGCCTGAACCAAAGGGGCCAGCGGGGAGGAAGAAGTGAAACAGTATAATCAAAATATTGAATAAATAGAATAAAACTATCTCTTTATAGCATTATTTTGATCATGGAATAATTCAAGCATTGAGGATTAAGGTAAGATTAAAGTCATATTTACCATAGTTGAAATTCTTTGCAGATTATTTGAAGTACTTTATGGATAAATATAGAATTATACAGACTATATCTTGGAATGCAGAAAGGGAATAGTACTCACTCTAGGAAAAAAAGCATTTCCTTTCTCAGTTTCCTCCTTTTTGACACAATGCCCATTTTAATGTAATCAAACCAGTTTACCACTTGCCAAAACTTGTTCTATAAATTTAATCTTGGGAAATACTAATGGCCTTTTAGAACAGAGACTGCTTCAATAAATCTCAAATATTGGCCCTTAGTAGTAACTTTATTATATTCCCACATAAAAGCTTCTTAAAATGGGAGAGCACAATTGCTTTGAAGGTTGAGTAAAGAATTTTTAAGGTGTTTATTCTTGTGATTGTGTGAAGTATGTTTGGGTAAAGTCACCATCTCTTTTTATTTGTGTTTTCCTACCATTTCTTTAAAACTACATAGGATGAATATGCTGCAGAAGTTGAAAAACAATATATAACATGCCCTTTGTACTATATTGTACATAGCATTATTCAGAAAAAAATGAATTATGATTTGTTTATTAAATAAATTTATTTATCCCCCTTTTTAAGATGAATACTCTAGTCCTAGGTTCTTTTTTTTTTTTTTTTGTTAGAGGGGAAACTAAGTAGGCACTCTTAAAAATATATAAGGACACAGAATGAAATAGAAATATAACCTTTTATTGTCATAAGATATGCACAAATGTTTTCTTCTTATTATTGCTTAAGTTTTCTGCAATATACTCGAGACAAAGTCTAACATTCTAACTCAGATCTTTTTCATTCACATAGTTTAGCTCAGTCCTGCATTGGAGATTGGTCTGCATAAATGATCATATGTATATTAAGGACTCCGCTTCTAATGAAGTTATCAGAACAACATTGTTTTCAGATAACACATGACATAGAAGGCTGTGTTTGAGGTTGATTAGCCACTGATTTAGTTATGCACATTTTCTGTCCCAAACTATTCCTATTGTACTGAGGTAGTAGGTAATTCTTTCCACAGAATGTTTTCCCTCATAAACACAAACTCTGAATAGCCGTGGCTTCACTATCACATCCAAAACCGTTGGAGGGGCCTGACCCCAATCTGACCTACAGAGTAGTTTAAAAAGCTATTTATAATCTTTTCAAATGTGGTCCAGTGAAAGGTCTATTGGAACAGGACAATTGTGTGTCATAAAAGCCTGGTGCTGTTATGTTAAAATCAAATGGTGAACAGAGGTGTTCATATGACCATTTGTAAGGCTTTGCATAGTTTTGAGTTTTATGTCCACTTCTCTGCATAGAAAGTTAAGTGCAAATACGTATTATACCCTTAATATTTTTATAGACATGGGTGTATCTATCATGTAATATTGGAAAATATATGTCTGCATATAAAATATGAACATAAAATCATTAGGGGAACAAAGTTAGAGTAGATATTATGTGTGAACCCTACCAGAATATTTTCTGAAGATATTTAAATCACCCATGAATCTTTCTTAGCTAAAAAATACTCATCCTCTCTGTTCATTCTGCCCTCAATTTTATTAATATGACCATGTAACTAAGACAAAGGATATGAGTTCTGTACTCTATTCTGGAAACATTTACACTATATGGGCAATATTTTAAATTCTCTACAGAGAAACTAAATCAAGAATCAAAATTCATAAATTCAAGTAGCTGCTGGTCTTTTTGAAACTACCATTTTAAAAAATTAATACTTCAGTATAAGACGCATTATTACCTTTCAGTATAAGATGCAGATGAATATTCTAACATTAATCTTTTTTTCTTAACAATAAAAAAAATCCCTATTGCCTCATGGGAAAGATCTTTATGTTTGTAATTTACAGAATGATGATCATGCATAATAGGAGTTAAGGGCAGTGATTTTATTTCAATTTGTTGGTAATAGTATTGTGATGAATTAGTATTGTTTAATTGAAGTAGTGTGGTAGAGTTAAATCTACTGCTTAATGTTTTCTTCCAATTGGTGGGGACCTATAGAATTGATAATTCTAAATAAAAAAATAAAGAATTCCTTATTGTCTCAGAAATTTATTTTTAATTATTGCCTAGTGGATTAAACCTAACAAATTACTAAAGAAGTTACATACTATGATGATAATGCCTTTGCTTTTCAGTCATTTAGTGTATTCTAGCTTATAAGTTGCTTGCATTTTCTATCCCTCTTATTACTGTGCTTCCTTTCACAGTGTGTGCAGAGCAGACAAGGGTCAGGGCCAGCTGGAGTCAGAACAAGACAAAAAGGTTCTTTACAACAAAAAAATCAAAAGACAAAATTTAACCTTTTTTTAAGCAGTGAAAGCACAATGAGGAAATTGTAGAGATCTCAATGTAATACCTTGCTCAATAAAAATAAAATACCTTGTTTTAGTAATACTGGCTTTTTCCCCTTGTTGCAAAGCTTATTTATATATAGATATTATTTGTTGAAATAAAAATAAAAATGGATAGTTATTATTTGAAAAAAGTACAAGAGAAAGGTTTTTTTTAATTCCAATTTGTCCATTTTTTAATTGAGTTCCCTTCTTTCTATTTGGTAGTGATAAAAAATCCAAGTGAAATATGAATGATGAAATCTTAGCAAAATTACAGGGATATATTCATATTTGTGTGCAAAATATATTCATTTTTAAATAGAGAAATCCTAAATCATATTCTAAAGACTTAAAAGTATGGAGCTGTTTAATATAAAACCAACTTGAAAAACTCCTTAGATTTCTCATTATATATTTTTCCATCCCTTCAAAGAAAGTGATTGAAATTTGGCATCAATTTAGTCATTATATTTTATCATTAATTTAAATACAGTCTTAAAAAGTGCATTTTTGGTCATTATACATTTTAAACATTTCCTTTGAAAATGAAATTTTTAAGTCTTTAGGAATAGTTAGAAATTTGTTTTATTTTTCTTATAAAGTTAATATTTATTAGCAACTAATGCTCTTTAGTTAATGATCATTTAAAATTATATGTGGGGATATGAATGTACATATATGTGTGTGTCACTCTAGCACTTTATAAACAGTCTAGTGATTATCAGATTTTTAGTGCATTTATCCTAATGAAAAATTATAGTTCAGACTTTGAATACTAGTACTTAGGGAGAATATAAAACTATGATGTTGTATTTTTTTCTAATGTGCTTTTCTGAGAGGCTTTTAAAATATTTTTAAGTACACTAGAAAACTATTGTTAACTTTTTTAGGTTAATTTATTTATGTTTAAGCCCATGAATATAGAAAAATAACAACCTAAAATTCTTGGTTAGTAAGAGAGCAAATAAAGTTTGTATTTTTTTAAAAATAAAATTTTCATACCTAGTGAGCCCAAGGAGGTTAGTCTTCAGTGTAAAAATTGGTTTTCTAGTATACATCTACCCCAAAGGGAAACTTCTGAGGTAGACTTTTTGTTGTTTGACAAGAAGTCAACAAAATCATATTTGTCCCCCTTGTCATGTTACTTTAGCAGAGAGTGTTGAGTAAAGTGAACAGGTGCCCCCTTGTATTGATCAGTGATCACAGCCCAGACCTCTTATTAGATTTTGAAGGGGAAAGAGAAGGCATGAGAAATGAAGAGGAGAAAGTGGGACAGGTTATTGATGATGGTAATAACTGTGCTCACTGGTCTCCAAACACCGAAGCTGTAAAGTTGACCAGATGAGGAGATCAGTATAGATATGTTGAGGGGAAAAGACAACATGAAGAAGTATTGAGCATAGCTTCTTACCTGGCAGAGTTATTAAAGTTCATTGAAGGAAGATGAACTGTTTCAATATGTTAAACACTTGAGGCTGTTAAGAGAGAGTTGCTGTCACAAGAAGAGGCATTGTTTGGGGAGCTCTCTTTGTCCTTGCTTTTTTTCCCTTTTTTGAAATTTGAATTTTTTCCTCTCCTGCAACCTTCCTGTATCTTAGATATCTACACATTTTTTTTTTAAAAGGCCAAATAAATATTTCTCTCTACAGGAACACATCGAACTTGGTTAGCTGCACATTCCTGAAAGTTGCTCATCACCTTGTGAATCCACAAAAAACATAGGGTTATCTGCGGTTAATATATTTTACATATCACTTTACTCATCCATTTGCTATGACATCCTCCTCAGCTAGAGCCTCATTGAACACAAACTCCTGCCATATTATTGGAGTCAGGCATGCTGAGCCTTAGATAGCTCAGTGTGTAATGAAGAAGTACTAACAGAGATTCAAAATTTAACCAACATAATTTGGATTTGGAATATGCAATTTTAAATTACTCTACCATAATTAATTTGGCAGTCACAAAAATTAGAGAAAATATAAGTCCACATTTTGCAGGCGGGTAAAGAGTGCACTAAATTAAGAGACGGTAAATTCTCAATGGTAAATTTTGCTTCGGGGTTAAATTTTTCTTCCAATGATAAAAGGTCACCACATGATTTGATGTGTTTAATCCTTCTACAATGTAATGACATTTTAGTGGATGTTTGCAAACACATAACAAGCTGGCCTATTCAGTGTACCATTTGATTTTAGTAACTAAATGAGCCTTTATGTGCTGCCATAGGACTTTGTCTCTTTCTGCACAGAGAAGATAAATTCCAAGGCAAGGAAGATAACCAGGAGTCACTGGTACAGGAACATAGCAGTACCTTAATGTGATTTTCAAGTTAACATAATACAGCACATTTTCCTATTTTTTTCTATCTATGTAATAAGAGAAGAAGTATCCAGATGAGATGGAGGAAAAACAGGTTTTGAAGTCAATTTGGTATTTGCAACTTACTACCTTTGGGAACTCAGACAAGTTATTTAACTTTTCTGTACCTCACTTTTCTTGCATGTAAAATAAGGACTTCATATTAAATAGCTACTAAACTCATTTCTAACTCTAAACATCTGATCCTACAAATACACCCAATCTGAATAAAAGGAAGCAAGTTATCATGGTACAATGGGATGAGTGGTAGATTTGGAATCAGAAGAAAGGGTTTCAAGTTCTGAATATAATAATAATAATAATTAGCATTGGTATATTATTTACTATATGCTAGGCACTTTACAAAAATCTCCTATGATCCTCAAAACCATCCTGGGAAATAAGTGCTATTTTCCCCATTTTACAGATAGGGAAATTGAGGCAAACAAAGGTTAATTAGCTTGCTCAGGTTCACACAAAGTAAGTGGCTGAGGTTGGATTTGAACTCAGTTCTTCCTAACTTCTGGCTCAGCACCCTAACCACTGTGCCTACCTACATGCCTATATTATATACTATTATTGTGAAATTGGTCTTATCCCAACTTGTCTGAATTTCAGATTTCTTTGTCCAGGTAATAAAGCATATTGAATATATGCCTTCTGATATTCCTTATAATTCTAAATCTATCATCTATTAAGCCATTTTCACAAACATTGCCACAAGTATTGCCAATATTAAGAAGTGGCCCTTTGAGAAAGCTAGCTAATTAAATCACAATGGAATTTTATAATACTTCTTCATATATTAAAAAAATGTATCTTTAGCAATACATTCTTAAATCATGCCTAAAATCTAGAATTTGTTGAATGAGGTGTTGGGATTAGATGAGAAATGATTAGACCAAGAGCTAGGACACTTGAATTTCAGTATTCTTTCCACTATTAACTAACCTTCCTTCCTGCCTTCCTTCTTTCCTTCCTTCCTTCCTTCCTTCTTGCCTGCCTGCCTACCTTCCTAGAAAGTTTCTTTCCTTCTTTCCTAGAAAAATAGATTTTGGACAAGGAGACCTCTATCATTCATCTTAAATCTATTATTCTACAATTTTACAAATCTCACCTCTTGAATATTCATAGACAAATATATTTCCTTCTACTCAACAGGAAACTAGAACTTTTAAAGTATTTGGTGTTTATGTAGTACTTTAAGATTGCAAAGTTTTGTTTATCATTATCTCATATGAAATTTAAAACAATCCTATGAGCCAGAACTTGAAAATGTTATCTCCAGTTTAATGATAAGAAAATTGAGGTGCAATAAAGCCCACAAATTATTCACAGTTATCCAAAACAAACAAACAAACAAACAACAACAACAACAATAAAATATCAGGGGCAGGATATGAATTCAGGTCTTCCTGACACAACTCCATTGCTCTCTCCACCACCCCTTCCTCCATTCTCTCCCATTAAGACTTTACAAGTTTGTTTTTGCCACAGATAGAAAAGACGAACATTCTAAATTGAAATGATGATTATATATTCTCTTCCATATTATTATAGCATTTACACCTGAGTTTTGTAATAAAAGGAATATATGCTAAGCCTAGTTCATATGAATTCACTCCTCATTTTAGCAGAAGAATACTTGATACTGCCTGCTACCCCTACTGGGGACTTGGTCTAGGAGCATATTCCATGCTAGCCACAACCACATATAAATAAACCAATTTAGCACCATTTCCTGTCTTAAGAAAAATAAAACTTGTCCACGCTCAGTGAACCTGAGAGCAGCAACTCTATTTAAACATGTTTATTGCTAGCACCACTTAAATTGTAGTATAGAATACGCCTAAGAAGAAACTCAACACAACAGCATGGAATTGTCTAATTAAAGTACCAGCCAGGAGAGCTGGGTGGATGAATCACCTCCATTAAACAGACAGCAATTATCAGGTGGTTAGAGAGCAAATACTACATTGGCATTGGGTAGGTCTGTGAGGCACAACTATCACATGATACAGGGAAATGAACATGGCCCTGCATTCTTGTGAGATTGCTCCATTTGGTAACAGACAGAGGTTTAGAATCACAAAATTCTCAAGCATCTGTCAAGCCAGAACAATATTCTATAACAAAATAAAGGATTAATGTTTACATGATTAGAATCTGTTCATATTAAAGAAACACAAATATAAAGACAAAATTATTCAATTGGCCAGGACTGGAAATGTTTTAGTTCTAATTAAATTCATCACATTGAACACATCCATTATTGTTAGTTTTGTTGTTGCTTTTTGTTGTAGTTGTTTTTAGAAATATTCAAATCCTTGCCTCTCAAAAACTGACTTAGTAAAGTTTGGAAAGAAAGCATCAAGTATGCTCATAAAGAATGTTTATAGGAGAAAGACATTATGAGGTAATAACTAGATTCCTAGCCTTGGGGTACCAAAAGACCAAGATTCAAATTCTTACCACCTCTGTGTTTGCAGGCAAGTTATTTAACCCCTTCAAGTCTCATGAGATTTCCTAACACTTAACTATTATATTATAGATGTGGAAGGCAGTTTATTGTTTCAGGGAGTTATCCACAGTGATGAAGTTGCATATTGGTTTTGTATTTGTACATATGATACTCAAATAGATAACACTATCAAAATATTCAGATCACAACAAAAATGAATAGAGAAAGAAAAAGGAACAGATAAAGAAAAAAACCAAGAAAGATCTGAAATGTAATTCAAGATCTTGGAAAGTAAAAATAAAATTGGACAACCCTGTGATTTCATTGATATAAGCAATACCATCAAAGAAATTCCTCTACCAATATGGAATAATATAACTTGTCCAGAAATACTTGTAACTGGATCCCAAGTCTTCTGACCCTGTGCCCAGTATTCATCAATTTTCCATTTCCTTAATTTAATAACAAACTAATAAATTGACCAAAAATTGCTGAATCTAACTAGTTTGACTTTGCAATTTAGAGGAAAACCTATTTAAAGCCAGCCTGAAAAATGTGTATTGCTTGGAGAACAAAGTATGGGGGAAGTGTGGTAGAATCCTGACCAATTTAGGGATATTAAAAATATCCTAGACCAGTGGTCCTCAAACTTTTGTTCTCAATATCTTTATCCTATTAAAAATGATTGAGGATCTGTCCAAAGAGTTTTTGTTTATATGGTTTATAGTTATAGATACTGATCGCATTAAAAATAAAAACTAATTATGAATTTGTAGACTCTCTGAAAGGATTTCAGAGATTCCCAGGATTCTCTGGACCAGACTTTGAGAACCACTGTGCTAGACTGTATTCATTAGTTATATTATTTTTTTTTACCCAAAGATGTGATTAAACTGAAATATCACATCATTTAAAAACACATCCCTCCTTTGCATTTATGATTGTTGTCCTCCTTAGCAGCTTTCCCCAATTCTCTCACTGCATCAATGGACTAGAATCTTATAATGCTAAATTATACACACACACACACACACACACACACACACACACACACATACTATAATTATGATTTAAAGGGACAGGTGGATTTACATAGTGTTTATTCTCCAGAGTTTAGGAACTGCAATTCTGAGATTTATGGTTTGATAGTTAAATGGATCCTTCACTTATGATTACTTGTGCCATTCAAAAATGACCTTTTAACAAGAAGGTCCTCTTAAATATATAAGAATTTTAAAATGGACCACCCAGTGAAAATGATCATCCCAATACATTACCAAAACATAGGAGTTATGAGAATAAATGGCAATCATATTTGTCTTGTTATGGAACCAGCTCCTCTAAACACTGTTCATTTGACAGTTCTGCCTTGGGGTCTGACCAACCTGTGAGAGGGCAAAATGCCATTCCAACAGATGGGTGAGACTATGGGCCAAGAATTTGGCTCAAATGTATTTCTTAAGGGTATCATTCTCAGCACGAGGTTCTCTTGTTTGTCTGATCAGAGTTCTGCTCACAGTGTAGAATACTTCCTCACATGCTGGATTAAGATACAAAAGTTTTTTGTTTTTTGTTTTTTTTTTTTAAATGGCCACTTGGGGTGAGGTTTTAAATGTTTACAATAGAGGGGAGTGTTGCTCAAAGAGTGAAGGGAGGCTTTCCTTTGCAGCTTTTTAATTTTCTCTTTTGGGATCTTAAGAAATACTCACATCACTCACACACATACATGCATATATCCATTCAAAGTTGAATTTAGAATCCCAAAGAATTTTAAATGCAAATCTGTACACATTCAACAAAAATATAATAATTCTTCTGTACCATAAGGGATCTATGGGTTACAAAGTTGTTTCATTTTAGGGAATTACACCCAAAGAGAGATGATTTCTTATCACTTAATTTTTTTTTCATCCTTCTCCTTGTTTAGGAAATTTAATTATGCTAATATTGCTTAAAGCACTGATTATATTATAGCGGGGAAAGTGCATTGAAGGGCATTCTTCTCTGGATAGTTGGGTTTTAGCCCCTGTCCTGCCATTAGTGTGAGATTTATGAATCTACAAAAGTCCCAATTCCATAGGCTGCAGCATTGTCACTAAGACCACTTGCTAGCAAGCTGTATTGTATGAAATTAATCTTTATTTGGGGATGACAGATTCCTAGTATCATAGATCTAGTGCTGGAAGAGACCTCAGAAATTATCTAGTACTACATTCAAATTTGACAGATGAGGATATTGAGGTCCAGTAAAATTAAATCATTTGGTAAAAATAGAACAATTATTAATCATTAGAGGTAGTGTTTGAACTCAGTTCCTCTGATTTCAGAGCCAGTATTCTTTTCACTATAAAAAAGACACTTTATCTTTTGACCTTACAGAAGGAAGATATTTCTTTCAAAAAAAAATGGAGGTTTTTTGGGTATCTTCCAAAATCTCAGATTTCCAAATTATTTTTTTAAAACAAAAGGACACCATCATTAGTGTTAAAGCTTAGTACTAATTATTTTTATTTTTTTAATAGAGAAGACATTTATTAAGTGCCTACTATATACCTGATGCCATATGAATATTATTTGCTTTTTATCTACACAACTCTGGGATGTAGATACCATTCTTATTCCTGTTTTACAGCTGAGGAAACTGAAGACAGACCAAACATAGGGATTTTCTCAAGGTCACATAGGTAGTGAGTGTCTGGGGATATATTAAACTGAATTCTTTCTGATACCAAGCCCAAGGCTCTATCCACTTACCATCTACATGACTCTAAGCTTTTTTTCTTTTCCTTGTGTAGATGTTTTCCATGTATGCAAAATGAAATATAGGCCTATCTGTTACCTATGAAGAATTACCTGATAATTCCTTCTTATCAACAATAAAAATAAAACATTTTACTTGACCCTATACATGAGCAACCAATATAAAAAAAAATTGTAGTAGACTAAGTGTCATTTGTGTTTCCAGCATATGTGTTCCTGATGTTTTCTTCTGCTTTTAGAAACTTTCTGTCTACAGGCACCAATACTTCCCTTAGGTTGATGCTTAGAATTGTTTCCTAAAGTATTAGGTAGTGCTATTCTCCTTATAAAGAGCATATGCTCTGGATTTTTTTCTCAGGACATAGCACGGGGCCTGACACATAGTAGGCTCTTAGTAAATGTGTATTGATTGATTGCTTGATCTTCTGCAGCTCCAGAACCCCATAGCATGTAAACTAATTGAAGATAGAGCCTTTACTTTTCTGTTCATTTTTGTATTCATGATGTCTTATTACCTTCTACCTACGAAACATTTTACCAATGCTTCCTGGATTGAATGTCATAAAAATTTTTTTCTCTCAAAGCTGATAGCAAATTCCACCTCTAAGAATAAAGCAGTATGAACATTAAAATTCTATTGCAGGAATGGTCTGTTAACCATTACATATGTTTGTGTATATATGTAAACAGTGATGAGAAATAAGAACTGGTATATAATCATGGAAAGAGGATTGGACCTGGAATTAGGTACTGTTGAGCTCTACACAACTTTGACCCCCAAAAAGTTTCCTACTTTAAGCTAAGTATTTAATATCTATGTGTTTCTAAGTTCTCATCTATGGAATAGGGATAAAAAGGTCTGTAATAGCTCACAGGATAAATGTGACAAAAGTATTTGATAATAATAGGTAGCACTTGTAGATCACTTACATTTCTTCAAAGGCTTTGTTAACTCAACTGATCCTTACAATAACCCTTTGAGATTAGTGATATTATGCATAAAGATAGAATTTAATTTTTCAAAATTTTATTTGATTTTACAGAAGAGGAAACTGAGCCTAAGATTGCTTAAAGAACTTAATCAGGGGCATATCACTGACCCCCGAATCCCAGGTTCTATCCACAGAGCATCTTACACAGCTAAGACAATTGTTTATAATATATAATTATAATTATAAAATAATATGTATAATGTGTAATTATAATATGTAACTTATATATTATAAACAATTATATATTACACAAATTAGAACTGTTATTAAAAATGGGATTTCCAATGAGAGAAATGTTAGGAGAAATTTGGATGCAGGGATCCAGCAACACATTGATAAATATTTAACCATTGGTATGCTAAAAAAAAAAAAGATATATTTTAAGTTGAACCTGAAGCATAAACATGTTCTCCATCATTTGGTTAACTTTATCTATCAAAGAAACAATCATTCCCTGATTTTTAAGGTTGACTAATATTAAAAATGGGCCTAAATCTCACACTGACAATGTAACATTTTTAGTTTTCTTTAAATGACATTGGAGTGGTCAGCACATAAATCTGTTTCACCACAAACATGCAAATTTTAAGATTATTATTTCATGTATTTTGTTATTACTTTCTTTCTATTACTGCTGTGATGCATGCCAACCAACTAAACCAGATTCAGCAAAGATACAACCACACATTTAAAACACAGACTGACTAGTCTTGAGGAAAAATATAATCTTTAACTCCAGCTATGAGGATAGATTACTAACCTGAAATTAATTTTTTTCTTCAAAAATGAAATTTTATGCTTTTTTCAAGTAAAATGATATTCTATTGTCAGATTGTATTTTGATTTGGTTAAAGTTTACCAAACTTTCAAATGATAAACTCTAGAAGTAATTGGCTTCCTTTTTTAGAGAGCATCCTTTTGGTACATAATTAACATGAATCAGTTCCATGAGATATCTGATCTATTATTAGAAGTTTCTTCTCTTATTATAAAGTAGGTAGCAAAATTTGGATCAATTCAAAACAAAAGTGAACAGTGAATTAACTGAATTTTAAAAAATGTTTGACCTAATGAATTTTATAACATGGCAAGTAAAGAATCACTGTTTTCAATTTTTTTTTTTGGTTGTTGTTGTTGTTGTTTTGGGGTTTTTTTTGGTGAGTTATTCCTGGTAGAAAGAAAGGGCCACATCAGCTTATCAAAGCATCATTTAAGACTCTTTTTTTTTTTTAATGTAGAAAACTATAGTCTTGAATGAATCGTATCACTTTTGCTCTTCTATTTTTCCCCACCTATTTTTTTTTGTATGTTATAGAGAGATGTTTTCTGGGGATTCAGAGAACAAAGTTCTTTCTGCTTGAGGGGGTGGGGTGGGATAGGGTGTAGAACAAGTATGAATCCTAATCCTTTTCAAAACAAAATGAAATGCTATTAACAAGCATATGCCTTTGTACAGAACCGGAGTCTTTTAAGATCTTTTCTTTTTATAGCCAATCATTTATGAGGGTTTCTTTTTGATGAAACATATGGTTAATTGGTTCCCAGAAACTTTATTTTTTTAAAAAAGAGCACTTTTATTGAGTAAAATAGATATTCAAAGAAAAATTCTAGAGGAATTTAAAAGTTAACTTCCTAGAATACTTTGTTTACCACAGTTTAGATTTGTTGGATTTTGTAGCTTGCCAAAGCAGAATGTGAAATGCAACTGAAATTTTCTAAGTTGTTCTATTTTATGACCAACATTTTTCATAATATTGTGATGGAATGATGGTTTCAAAGAGCATACCATTCTTCGAATATAGCCAACCATCCTCTAGAAGCAACATTTTCAAAAGCAGTGGATAAAAGCTGTCTGACCACAGCATTCTCTTGTAACATAAGCATATTATTTAAAGGCTCTTGTAGTTTGACTTTAATCGATTTTTAGAAATTTTATATTAATCCTCCCCAGGAGAGCCATACTTCATACCTTGTTATTTTCTATATATTCATATTACATCTCCTGTACCTTCATAATGCCTCAAATTTTCTCCCCCTTTTGTGATCCCTTGTCACCTTTGAGAAACAACTCATGTACCACCTGCTTGAATAGCCTTTTCTGATGTCTCCAAATATTAGTGCTTTCCACAATCCAAATCATTTTGAATTTACTTTATACATATTTTGTACTTATCCAGATACAGGCTGTTTCTTTCCTTGTTGAATGTTATTTCCACAGCAAAATGACTAGTCCAAGTTAGGTGCTTAATAAATGTAACTTGAATTGAATTTAAAAAGACAAAATTAAAGGGAACGGGTGAAATAATGTGAACACTTAAGAAATAATAGATTTTTGCCATAAATTTTTTGAACTACAATCCAGCTACCATTAATCAGTGGTAAAACTGAAAGCTCACTTTCCTCCAGACAGACTTTACTTACAATAAAGGATCCTAAACAATTGCTTCATTTGTCTTTTAATCTTATGCTTATCAAAAAAATATCAATCAGGAACCATCTATTGCTAACATTTGGGTCTTTTTGTGTATTGCTCTACCTTACTTTTACAGCTCCTACTGTATATGCCTGCTCTATTAATCTTTCTATATGAACAGTTTCTCTGTTTAATGAAATTGGGCCCAATGAGGCAGTGCACGGCACTGTGATAAGCTCATTCATCTTTATTTGATTCTTTGCTGACACCAGAGTTGCCCTCTGACATAGGTTAAGTCACTGAGTGGCCATTACCTCCTCGTTTGCTCTCTCATGTTACTCCTAACCACCTTCCTGAAGTCAAATCCAGATGATTTGTGCCAATTTCATGGGGGCACAAACTGGAACATCCGATAACTTTCTACATGGCTGAGTTTATACAATCTCGCTTGCACATCTCAAGCTGCTGCGTCTGTCAAAACACAATTTTTCCCCTCCTTCTTATGGGCTTTGATAGAGCTATGAGTACTAGAGGTCTCAATTATAAAATGTCATGACACTGCCGCACCATTTTTTACAGTAATTTCACAGTGTCACTCTGTGATTATTTCAGGATCGCTTTGAACCATGACTGAAATGAATTGTGGCCCTTGGTGTATTGGGTGATACAAATTGTGAGCCAGTGTCACAGAGAGGCAGGCGTTGTTAGGAATAAGCCGTGAAGACAGAGAGAGACATGATTTTTTTCCCCAAAACTCAGAATACAGAGGGGGGAAAAAGGAAATGCAAGGATAAAAAATGAAGGAGAAAGACAGGGTGGGGGAGAAACTCCAAATGTTAAAGAAATGTTTTATTAAGAGTCAGCCTATACAATGGAGTTAAAAAAAATTAACCTAGACAGCAAGTGATATATTTAATATATTTTCATTATCTCAGCATCCTTGTAACATGTTAATATTTTTGTGAAACAGGAAAAGAAGAAACATGCTAAAAGTATTATTGAATGTATGAAAAATGGCAATATTTCACATTTCTACTTTTACTTTACATCATAATGGTAAAAAATAATAAGATTTTTGATATACTAGGTTGAAATGTCAAAAATACCAAATAGTTCAAATGTAATATATCACTTGAATAGGAAGTTTCTTTATTGCTTCTGTTCTAAGTTCCATCTTCTCTTGATTGTAAAACTATATTACCTACTGGAGTTTTGTATAAAACAAAGAAATATATGCTGTTTTCCTCATAAGGTAACTTATAAAGTGCTTTAAAAACATAAAGCCCTCTATAGATGTTGTAATTATAATTATGTCATGTGCATGTTTTCATACTATAAATATTATTTTAAAATAATATACTAAAATGTTTAATAACTATAGTAATGCCATCCCCCATAATTTCATAACTCACTTACCTGGCAGGCAAAAAAGTTAAGTTGTTTTTTTATAAAGTATTGCTTTTTAGCTAAAGAGAAAGGCAGATGACTTTGGTGTTAATAAATTGGTCTCAGATTTGAAAAGCTACTGAAAATGAAATATGCTTAACATTCTTCTCTCCAGTGTGACTGCCCCCTCATGTCACTACGTTTTTGGTGTAAAGATATCTACTATTGCTATTTATCCCTTATTGTCCAGCATTAAGAGTTGACCATGTATTGATTATCTGATCCTGAGTAAATCAAACTCAGTAGTTATATATAACTCTCTAACAAAAGATAGATAGATAAATGAGAGATAGTTATAGATAAATATGTCACTGATAGATGCATGCATTGTGTATGTATATGTGCATGTATCTATACATATCATGAATAATAGTAAGAGAAATCATCTTTATTCTTAAAATATGCATTTTCACATCAGAAAATTTTGAGGGTTTCCAATTATTTTTTAAATGAAGTTTATTTCTGACTATTGATTTTAAAGCTCTCAAAACATTTAAACACTCTTCACCCCAACTTCTTTCTGCTACTAAAATCAAATTTCCCTTTCCTAATACCTATGCCAAGCCATATTGGCTCTTTTAGGTTGAGAGGTCAGTAAAGAAAAGAAGGGAATTATAGATATATTGGGCAGTGTCAAGAAGACTAAATAACTAAGAGCTAAAGAGCAAATTTGGATAAGAAGGTAATTAGGTCAGGAGCCAGTGGCTATAACTATATTGCACAAAAACACACAAAAGGGCCATTTGTGAGGATATTCCTCTGTAATGTCCTCAATGGATTCGCTTCTGGAAAAGTGGGAATTTTCAGCAGGAGCAATTCTGATTCATCCCATCATTATAAAAAATCTCCATTTCTAACTGAGCTCTAGTCCTCCAATTGCTTGCTTCCACCATCACTTCAGTCTCAATGCATATAAGATAGAATTAGTAATTTTTCTCTTAAATTGTTCCTTGCCTCCCTTCTGCCTGCTATTGGTAGTTTCCTTTTAAAATATATTTTATTTAATTTTATTTTTATGATACTTCCATTTCCTTCTACAGCTCTCTTCTTGCAGAGAGCCATCATTTATAACTAATATTTTAAGAGATTAAAAAATTCAGAATTAAAAAATCTTATTTTATATGCAATATTTCAAATTGTGGACTTACACATTAAGAACAGGGGAGATAAACTTCAATTTTTCTCTTTTTTCTTTTTAATCAAACTTGGTGATTGCCTACAATCAGGCACAAGTCAAAACAAGTCACCTCATATAGTATTTGGTCCTCTTCAAAAAGGAAAGATGAACAACAGTAAGAATTGCAAAGTATTGATTACCCTGAATTAAGTTATAGGTTCCTTGAGTCTAAAACCTATGTCTTATAGTACTTTGGATAGCAATCCATTAGCATAGTCAATTCTGCATAATAAGCATGCAATAAAGGATCACATGATAATAATTTAATAGTGTACATGATGATCCATGGTGACTGGTTTTGCCCTTGCGGAACCCATTAATCTTAGATACATTGACATACTTAACTCTCAAGTGTATTAAGCATTTACTTTATCATCATTGGGCCAACAGCTGTATTTTAAAGTTTCTACAGATTGGATAGTTTGGGAACTTGCTATGTTGACAAGCCTTTCAGGTAGGGAAAAAAAAAAAAGAAATATCAAGTACAATATATGAAAAAGTATGAGCCAAACTAAACATATCTTTGGGGGAAAATGGAATTTTTTCATAGAGTTTCATGTAAAGTATTGTCTATTTTGTTGTTCACAGGTCATACTGTCAAGTCTTTGATACTGTGTGCTTTCATAAAATTCCAAAAAACATTACTGTAGCTTCAAGCATTTTTATTGTACTTTAGAGCAAGGTCAACCTTCTCACAGCTAAAACTCCTATGCAATCTTAAAAGCAAACCCAATTAATCAATTAGCATACTGTACTCAGATTACTGTGGAATTATGTGCCTCTTTCACTGAGAACCACTGGAACGTGTGGTACATTACATCAATTAAGAATACTTAATTTCTAAATGGCACAGATGAACATTGTATGAGTCATAGCAAATGGTTATTCTTTAAAAGCCATCAGCCCTAATGGTTGTTTAACCTTTTTAAATTTAATATGGGCTTCATTTTTACAACAAACAAAATCTAGGATAGAATGACATTTCATTACTGTTCATATATATAAAGTGTGACATAGCCACACATTTAATTCCATTAATAATCATGATAGGATTTAAGGTAGGCATCCACTTACATGACTTTTGGAAAACAGATAGGATCGTGCTGTGTTATCACATTGAAAGAAGTGCACTTAAGCCAATCAATAAATAATGATTCACAACATTTTGAAGTTATGATAAGCAAAGATTGGGGCAAAAGAGAAAATTTCAGAGCCTGCAGAAAGGCATTGCCTTTGTATCTAAGTATCCCATCTGCTTTGCTAAGGCCTTCTGCCTTATTAGCTGTGTTTCTATTCTACCATTTTTTTTCTCTCTAAGATTCATTATGAATGAATGATTTCAGAAGGAAGCTGTCATTTCTTTAGCTTCTATGAGTTACAGGTTTTACTCATATTTCCTAAGTTCCCAGGGCCTGAGTTAATTTAGGCTCTCCAAACTATGTGTCATGACTCTACTAATATAACGCTTGTTAAGAATAGTCATGTATTAAGTAAGAAGAGTCCATTCTATAAAAGCAAGAAATATGCTTCTATTTTGTCTCTTCCATATGTAATACTTTAAAAAAATATTTTCTTCATGATTATTTTAACACATTATTTTTTAGGTATTTATAGACATTGAAAAGACAGATCTATGCTGATAATTTAAATTTTGATGTTTTATTTATATATTAATAAAGAGACAGATTAAAAAAAACACATAATTTTAATAGAATGAATTAATATTTTCTTTTTAATCTTAGAGTTCTGTAATAATTTATATTTCTTCCCAAATCATTTTTTTTCAATTTCTAAAAATGGACTTTAACTTTAACTTTAAAAATTAAGCTGTCTAGTTAAAGTTCTGGTAATTATTTAAAATGAAGAATAAAATGGAATTTTCATAGAGATTAAGAGAACCATTTTAAAACCTAACAAAATTTCTAAAAGTTTTTTTTTTCTAAAGACATTTTCTCTACAGATATTTCTCAATAAAATACAAATATAAGAAGTATTTTAGGAGTTACAAATAATTAAAAAGCAATTATTGTGTTCTTTGTTAACTTTTTTCTTTGGAATTAATAGTGTGTGTGTGTGTGTGTGTGTGTGTGTGTGTGTGTATTTCATTTCCATTTTTAACCAAAAGGTTACTATACAGAACAATACTTTTTGTAAAATATAAAAATAGAAAGGCCATGGAATTAAGAATCATTAGTAGAAAAGATGGATGTGTGTTTAATTTTGGCAATATGCCACCAATATTTACTATAAGGTTTGCCCATAATGTTGATGTTTCTACAAATTTATTTTAATTGTTGATATAATTTGGGGATTAGGGAGTACTTGCTTTTTGACTCTGCATTATTACATAGAAGGGTGTGAATATCATTTCAATTTTTTTTATTCAGAATCCTCACTCCTTCACTGCCACCTCCTCCCTGCCCCCCTCCCCCTCCCCCGTCATTCTCTCTCTCTACCTCTCTCCCTCCCTCTTCTCTCTTCCCCATTTCTTCCTTTCTCTTCCTCCCTACCCCTCCTCTCTTTCCCTCCCTCTCTTGGTCTCCTACTTTTCCCTTATCAACCTCTTTCTGCATCTTTTTTGCTGTAATTATTGATTGTATCATATCTCCTATTAGATTATTCTAAATATAGTCTGCAACCTAGAACAATTTAGAAAAAGAAAGGGCATAAAGGTATCTTAAAAATCTCTTAATGTCACAGTAATTTTTATGACACAAATGCTTCTCCACATTCTCTCAATCTCAGTTAATCTCCAAGCTTGGGATCTGACTTTTTAGGAGGAAGAGGATTTTCTCTTGTGGAGACTACTGTCAACTCAGAAATGACATCTTTGGGCAGTTAAGTGGTCTAGTACATAGAGACCTGAAATGAGATCAGGATAAACAGAGTCCAAACTTACTCTTAGATACTTACCAGCTATGTAGACCTAAGCATATCATTTAACCTCTCTTAGCTTCAGTTTCTTCATAGTTAAAGTGTGGATTTTATTTAAAGTGTATGGCACTTACTTTAATTATATTACATAATTGCTGTGAAGCTCAAATTGGATAAAATATATAAAGTACTTTACTGTGGTGTTCTTCTTCTTTTTTTAAATATATAAGATGGTTCTCTCTGGGAGCAGGTTTCTTGGGGAGGTTTTCTGGAGGCAGCCTTAGTTTCGGTTCAAGTAATAATCACTCCAAATGCAGCCAGCTGATAAAATCCAAATGTTTATTTTCTCCTTCCAAGTCTTGTCTCTTTCCTTGGGCCCAGTTATCTTTCTTAGAGGCCTCTCTCCCTCCTTGGTTCCAAGAGCTCTTGCAGCTTCTCTGCCAGCTTCTGCCTCCAGCTCAACTCCAATGCCTGGCTTCTCAATCTCCAACTGATGCTCCCCTCTCAATCTTTTCAACTGAACTCTCCTGACTGAGCTCAGCTGTTTTTATGCTCTTTTAGAGATGTAATCTCAAAGGTTGACTCCTCCTCTGAGAGTGGGATTATGGGAGGTGTGAATTTGGATATCTTATACTGAACCCTGAAATCTCCCAAACATGTGAGCTAATGTATGAACTCTCAAACGTGTTAACTTAAGCATTGTTTCTATCAATTCCATTGAGTTATCACCTTGTTTCAAGTTCTGGCTCATAACACTTTATAAACCTTAAATCATTGTAACATTGCTATGTAATGTTATTATGCTTGTGTTGATGAGCATTGTTAAATTTGACAAGATTTAGATATCATGGGCCCAAAAATTCTAGAATCAAACCCTGTGAATGAATACTTAAGAGAACACATCTGGTGTTTTGTGTATATACTTAAAGTACCAAGGTGCATCAAATCCCAGTGGACCTGCATTCTCAACCTCAGATTGCCCAGGGATCTATATGAAATTCACGGGTACTGATTAACACTTTGTCTTTATGTGCATATGCCCATTGTTTAATTTCTACCTCATTTTTAAACTTATAAATCATTGCACATTCACCATTATCATTACATCACCAAAAGAAGTGGTTCTTTTTATGTCATAGTGCATTTGACTCATTCCATCACAACTATTCAAAGATCAATTTCTATTTGAGCTCCAGTTATCCTCCAACTTCTTGATTTCCTCTACCATCATTTCTAACTTAAAACATTAGATGAGATTAATCCTCTGTTTTCCTCCCAAACTGTCCCTTCCTCTAAATAATTGATTAAATGTTATTTATATGTATGTGTACACATGTGTATATAATACATATATCTATACATATCATATGCACATGCATGTGTATGTGCGTGCATATGCATGTTTGTAATAATCTGGTTTGAGAGAGACCAATTCTCAGCACATATGGTTATGTGCTTATACTCCACTGGGCAGAAATATTGAGTAAGCTCTTGGTTCTCTGAAGGTCTGAAACCTCCTATTCCTTAATTCTATCTTCTTTAAGACAGTTGCTATTTTAGGATACAATGGCTTGTGGATTTGCTTAGTCAAAACTTCTCTTCGGCTCCCACTCTACTGGCCAAATCCTGCTTGCTTCTCAAATTTTGGAATGTCAGTGAGCCTTAGTTTCTTGATACTGTTAAACAGAGAGAACTTTTTCCATAGAAACAGGCAATATCTTTATATATTATATAAAACATTTACTCAGCCCAGGAATAATAACAGGAATAAACAGTATGTAATATTAAAAAAAAAACTATGAATTAAGACATCTATATGCTGATTGATGGATAGATTAATTCACTATTCTGTGCCTAACCTGTTGCTTCTCTGTCCACATCCCCATTTCTCCTTTCATACCACTTCTTTAGTTCAGGCTCTCAACACCTCTCATTTAAACTATTCTAAAAGCCTGCTCAACTTTCTTGCCATTAATCAATGTTTCCTGAGCTAATAATACTTTAAATGCACAAATCTGATCATGTTACTTGCTTATGCAAAAGCCTCTAGTTGTCTTCTATTGCTAATAGAATAAAATAGAAATTAGCCTTAAAATTAAAGACTTTTCAGTTTATTCTGGATATTGTCCTGTAATATTTTTTCCCTGTGTATGAGTCTCTCATTCTTGTCTCTGTGCTTTTTTTTGATGGAATAGTTGATTAAATTTTTAAAAAAACCTTGTATATGAAATGTACTCACTTTTGAACTTTATATTTTATCATCATTATTACTTTTGTCTTCAGAATAGTTCACATTTATACGTTTCCTATGGGCTAAGCACTGTGTTAAATGCTTTTATCTATTTTAATCCAACTCTGAGAGGTAGGTAACATTATTATTTTCATTTTATAGATGAGATTAAGGCATATAGAGGCTAAGTGTCTTATCTAAAGTCACAGAACTAGTAAGTGTCTGAGACAGGAAGTAAAATCAGGTCTCCTTGACTCCAGGCAAAATATCCTGCTCTGTTTGCCACATGGGCTCAAATACTCTCACCATAGAGTCAACTCTGCTCCACCCAGCTAATTGTTGTTCCCTTTACAAAATTTTTATATGAGCATGTTGTTAAGATCAATCTGTTTATAACATGATACTATATATTGCTTATACTTCCATCCATACAAAGTTGTAAGCCTCCTGAGGCAAGAATTGCATTATTTTTCTTTTAATTTTTAGCAGGTCACAATCATGGTTTACTTAGTAAACAGAGAGTATTGCGTTTTATAGTACTGGATATACTAAAAGACAATTTGAGTAGTATAATCTGAGCAGATTAAAGGTCATGTTTGTTAAGATTGTTTTTTTTAATATTAATCTGAGATGATATCTACTCCCAGCATGGGCTAAGGAACAAGAAGGATTTGAGAAGACATAATATGTTCATGTTGGGCAATTTTCTATTTTTTTCTAAGTGGAGTTTTGAAACGATATAATGAAACTCCACTTTCAAATGTTAATTCTTAGTTTACAAGACTTGTTTAAATGCAAATTCAAGAAATCATTCCAAACAAATAAATATGCTCCCCCAATCTGCTTTTGAAATAGTTTATCTTCTCTGCACAGATAACGGGGGATTGACAACATGATATAGCTGTCTAACATCATTTCCTTGGTTTTTCTTTCTTTCTTTCTTTCTTTTTTTTTTTTTGTTTGTTTGTTTTTGACATGGTTGTTAGACTAACAGAATAATGTAATACTGTGGCCATAGCAAATTTACCTTTTAGGAAGACATTTGAAAAAAAAAATCATGTCTTCATAAACAGGGTGAAGACACATGGATTGAGTAAAGCATATGAGATAAGTCTGTAACAACAACAACAAAAAATGTTGATTAGTGCATCAGTCAAACCCTAAGATAAAAGATTCTAATATAGTGTAAAGGTTCCTAATAAAAAAAAATTAGATATATAAAACTTCCCCTAAGAAGTGCTTTGGCAGCATCCTATAAATTTTGGTAGGTCAAAAAAAAATTGTTATTCTCTTGGATGAACTTACCAATTGTGTCTATGATTAATTGTTTCACCCACTCATTCTTTAGGATTTGATTATTTAACTTCCAATTAATTTTTGGTCTATTTTCCCCTGACTTTTTATTAAATGGAATTTTTATTGCATCATGATCTGAAAAAAAATGCATTTACTATTTATGCCTTTTTACATTTGATTTTGAAGCTTTTGTGCCCTAATATATGATCATTTTTTTGGTGCAGGTTCCATATACTGCTGAGAAAAAAAAGTATATTCTGTTTCCATTCAATTTTCTACAAAGGTCTATCATACCTAACTTTTCTAGAATTCTATTTATCTCCTTAACTTCTTTCTTATTTATTTTGTGATTTGATTTATCTAGTTCTGAGAGAGCCAAGTTGAGACTCCCCACAAAGTATGGTTTTGTTGTGTAATTTTTCTTGCAGCTCTTTTAACTTTTACTCTAGGAATTTGGATGCTATACCACTTGATACATATGTGTTTATTATTGATATTACTGTGTTATCTAAAGTAATGTAGTTTCTGTCAGCAAGATGTAGTTTCATTTCTTTTCTTTTAAAATTAGATCTATCTTTGGTTTTTCTTGTTCTGAAATCAGGATTGCTATCCTATTTTTTTTTTTTACTTCAGCTAAGCATACTAGACTTTTCTCCAGCTTTTTACCTTTATTCTGTATGTATCACTCTGCTTTAAATGTGTTTTTGTAAACAGTAGTTTATAGGATTCTGGCCATTAATCTAGTCTGCTATATGATTCAGTTTTGTAGGACACTTGATCCCATTTGTATTCACAACTAAAATTACTAAGAATTTTTCAACATTTTGTTCTCCCACAGTTAACTTTTCTCTTTCCTTTCCCCTTTTCTCTCTTTCCCAATAATTTGCTTCTGACCCCCAATTCCCTCAAACAGCCCCCCCATTTCATAGCCCTTGCCCCTTTCTTTCATTTCCCAATCTACTTCTGTTTCCCTTCTATTAGCCTCCTTCTTTCCTTTCCCCTTTCCCCTCCCACTTCCCTATAGGGTGAGATGTTTGTCTCTCAAACTAAATATGTCTGGTATTCTTCTCTCTTTGAGTCAAATCTTAAAAGTTTAAGAGATTAAGGTTTACACAATGCTGATCCCTTTTTTCCTTTACCTCGATTGTAATAGGTCTTTTTTGCCTCTTCATAAGATGTAATTTATCCCACTTTACCTCCCTTTTCTTCTTTTTTCCAGGACAATCCCCTGTCCACCTCGAGTTTAATTTTATATCATCACCATAAAATCAAATTATACCTACACCTCTAAGTATAGCCATATCAGAGATACAATTCTCAGGAGTTAAACATATCATCCTTCCATATAGGGATATGGCAGTGAGCCAGAGTGGTATGGTATCTGTGCTGGGGAGCCTATCTAGGAGGCTCTTAGCCAAAATACAGCAGTGTTGGCTACTCTGTCCTCATTACAAGCCACTTTAGCTGTGAGACATCCAATGTAAATACAAAAGACAAATAGTGAGCCTCTGAATTCCAGAATAACATGGAACCTGGCCACACACACGCAGCACTAGAAGTTGGTCAACACAGACCCAGAATATGCTAAAACCACTGTTGCCTGTAGAGGAAGCTTGGGACAATTTCCCCTTTGACATAAAAGCAGACCTCAACTTTTTTTTTTTTTTTAATGAGCAAGAAAGCAAAAAAAAAAAAAAAAAATTGACACTTAGATAGCTTTTATGGAGAAAGAGAAGAACAGGATCCTGAGGATCCTAAAGGCAAATCATCTCAAGATGAAACCCCAATGGGTGATATGAGTTGGTCCCATTTCACAAGGCTCTCTTTTTAAAAATTCAAAAACTTCTTAAAAGAGAGAAGAAAAATGGAGAAAGGAAATGAGAACTTTTAAAGAGAATTTGAAAAAGTAAAAACAGAAATTATCTGAAGAAAACTCCTTAAAAATAATTTTAGAGAAATTTTAAAAATCATATAACACCTTTCATGATAGATCTAACAAAATGGAAAAAGAAAACAACTCCTTGAAAAAAACAGAATTTGTGAAATGGAAAAAAAAAAATCCAGTGAACAAAACACCTCATTTAAAAGTTCAATTGAGCTAATGCAAAATGAGATTTAAAAAGCTAACTGAAGAAAATAATTCACTAAAAATTAGAATTGAACAAATGAAAGTGACTGACTTAATGAGACTTCAAGGATAAATCAAAACCAAAAACATGAAAAAAATGTAAGAAAATGCAAAATATCTCATTGGAAAAAAAGTTGACCTGGAAAATAGATCTAGGAGAGACAATCTAAGAGTTGTTGGACTTCCTGAAAGCCGTGATGAAAAAAAGAGCCTGGAAATCATCTTTCAGGAAATCATTAAGGAAAACTGCCCTGACATCCTAGAACCACAGGGTAAAATAGCCATTGAAAGAATTCACTAATCAATTCGTGAAAGAGACCTCAAAATGAAAACTCCAAGGAACATCATAGTTAAATTTCAGAATTATCAGATCAAGGAGAAAATATTGCAAGCAGCCAGAAAGAAACAATTCAAATATGGAGAAGCCACTATCAAGATTACCCAGGATCTAGCAGCTTCCACTTTAAAGGAGTGAAGAGCCTGGAATCTGATATTCCAAAAAGCAAAGAAACCTGGATTGTAGCCAAGAGTCAACTACCCAGCAAAATTAAACATTTTCTTTCAGGGAAAAGATGCACATTCAAGGAAACAGATGAATTTAATTTATTTCTGATGAAAACACCAGAGCTGAACAGAAAATTTGATCTTCAAATGCAAAACTAATGAGAAACATAAAAAGGTTTAAAGGGAAGAAAAAAATAACTTTCCTTTAAAAGTTAAAACGTTCAGATCCCCATGTGGGAAGATGATATGTTTAACTCCTTAGAACCGTATCTCTGATATGGCTATGCTTACAGTTTGCATGTATAATTTGATTTTATTGTGATGATATACAAAAGAAACTAGAAGTGGAAAAGAGATTATACTGGAAGAAAAACAAAAGGGAGGTTGAAGTGGAGTAAATTACATCTCATGAAGAGGAAAAAAATATATTACAATTGAGGAAAAGGAAGAAGAGAGATCAGCATTGTGTAAATCTTAATCTCATCAGATTTGGCTCAAAGAGAGAATGTCAGACATACTTAGTTTGACAGAGATACTTGTCTCTCCCTCTAGGGAAGTAGGAGGGGAAAAGGGAAAAGAAAGAGGGGAGGCTAATAAAAGGGAGAACAGAAGTAGATGAGGCAAGATATAAGATAGGGGATGTAAAAGGGGAGGGCTGTTTGAGGGAAGTAGTTGTCAGAAGCAAAATACTGAGAAGGAGGGAAATGGGGAAAGGTTAAAAAAAAGTATAATTTAGGAAAAATAAGATGATGGGAAATCCAGAGTTAGTCATTTTAACTGTGAATATAAATGGGATGAACTCTACCATAAAATGGAAGCATATAACAAACTGGATTAATAGCCAGAATCCTACAAAATGATATTTACAAAAAACACATTTAAAGGAGAGTCATACATTCAGAGTAAAAGATCAAAAAGAATCTATTATGTTTCTGCAGGAGTTAAAAAAAAAAAAGGAATAGCAATCCTGATCTCTTATCAAGCAAAAGCAAAAATAGACCTAATTAAAAGAGATAAGGAAGGAAACTATATCTTGCTAAAAGTTACCACAAACAATGAAGTGATTAAATCAATATTAAACATATATTCACCAAATGGCATAGCATCCCAATTTGTAGAGTAGAAGTTAAGATAGTTGCAAGAAAAAGTACACAGCAAAACCATGCTATTGGGGGATCTCAACTTTGCTCTCTCGGAGATAAATAAATTAAACCACAAAATAAATAAAAGAAGTGAAGTGACTTGCCTAGGGTCACACAGCTAGGAAGTATTAAGTTTCTGAAGCCAGATTTGAACTCAGGACTAGTGCTCTATCCACTGTGCCACCTAGCTGCACTTTCTATAATATTTTCAATGTATAAATTACTATCTTCACTTTTGCCTGTATCAATTCACAGTGGTTTTCTCAATTATTCCCAATTTCCCAATAATTCTAGAAAAGTTAGATATGATAGACCTTTGTAGAAAATTAATGGAGACTGAAAGGAATATACTTTTTTCTTGGCAGTACATGGAACCTATACAAAAACTGACCCTGTTAGAGCATAAAATCCTCAAAATTAAAAGCATAAAGGAAAAACAAATTGTAAATGCATTTTTTTTCAGATCATGGAGCAATAAAATTACATGCAATACAATGCTAGGGGAAAAGAGACCAAAAGGTAATAAGAAGTTAAATAATCAAGTCCTAAAAAATGAATGGATGAAACAACAAATCATAGACACAATCAATAATTTCATACAAAAGAATGATAGACAATATGCCAAAATTTATGGGATGTAACCAATGCTGTCATTTGGGGAAGATTTTTTTTTTAATGATAGCTTTTTATTTTTAAAATAAATACATGGATAATTTTCAATATTCACCCTAACAAAACCTTGTGTTCTAATTTTTTCCTCCCTTCCCCCCACCTCCTTCTCTAGATGACTAGTGATCCAATATCTGTTAAATGTGTCCAATTCCTCTATAGATATTTCCACAAATATCATGCTGCATAAGAAAAAATCACATCAAAGAGGAAAAAAATGAAAAAGAAAACAAAATGCTAGCAGACAACTACAAAAAAGAGCAAAATACCATATTGTGGTCCACATTCACTTGCAACAGTTCTCTTGGTTCTACTCACTTCCCACAGCTTCAGTTCATGGAAGTCTCTTCAGGCCTTTCTGAAATCATCCTGCTGATTGTTTCTTGCACAATAGTACTATTCCATAACACTCATATACTATAACTTATTCAGCCATTCTCCAACTGATGGGCATCCAGTCAGTTTGCAGTTTCTTGCCACTATAAAAAGGGTTGACACAAACATTTTGCATATGTGGGTCCCTTTCCCTCCTTTATGATCTCTTTGAGGTATTATTGTTGTTTAATCTTTCTCCTCTCTGGCTGGAAATGAGTGGCTTATCACATCTTCAGTTCTCTGGAATCTTTCTTGATTTATCATTATATTAACCAATGTTCTGAAGTATTTCAAAATTTTTTTGCTCTATAATATTTTCTTTCTTTTTCTTTTTCTCTTTTTGCTGAAGCAATGGGGGTTAAGTGACTTGTCCAGGGTCACACAGGTAGGAATGTCTGAGGCCACATTTGAACTCAGGTCCTTCTGACTTCAGGGCTGGTGCTCTATCCACTGCATCACCTAGCTGCCCCTTCTATAATATTTTCAATATATAAATTGCTGTCTTCACTTTTGTCTGCATCAATTCACAGTGGTGAATTCTTAGTTCAGTTTTTGGACTGCTAGCTGAGAAGTTTTTTGAGTGGTTTTCCCAAATCAAAACTTTTGATTTGGTCACTTATAATATAAAAAATGTTTTCTTATACTTTAATTGTAAAGTACAAGCTAGCTAGCTGGAGGGCCTCAGGGTCAGCCAGAGTCAGGATAAATCAAAGTCCTTGCTTTTTAGGGGGAGAAGTGAAGGAGGCCGGCAAGCTTCCATGTAGCTTGCCAAAGCTGTATCCTGGATTCTGGAGTCCGGAGTTTCCAGCCTCTTTCCTCCTCATCCTACCACCAAGTGACTCTGACTTCTCTCCTTTCACCCTCCAATCCAAGCCTCCGATTATCTCACTACCAAACATTTAGCAAGCATCAATGATGAGGAGAGCCATTATCCAAATATATGCTAATAGAACCATTGTCTCATATCAAATAGGTAGCCTTTAGTACTCTCTTGTTTGATTCAGAGTATCAGCCTTCTACATTTAATATCATGTTCTTTGAAAAAAAATTTTTTTCTGAAAGTCACCTGTGATTTCATTAAGATAGTTCACTCATAGTAAAGATCCTTACTGCATCTGTGCAGATACTACTTGGTATGTAATTCATTATGTCAAAGAATTCCCTGGAAAAATAAAATGATAAGTTACTTATCTAAGATCTTGTAGCTAGTATGAATAAAATTTAAGCTTTAACTCAGGGTTCCCTGATTCGAGAGCTAACTCATAATCCAATACTCCCTGCTGCCATGCTGACATTTATATGAGGGTGATTCCACACTTACACACCTAATTTAATGCATTTTAATGAAAAATAAAGTGAAATTTGCTGTGAGAAAATGGTATTTGAGAATGTGCTTCAATACTTACTAATTTTGTAACATTGAGCAAGTCACTTAATGTCTCTGGGCTTGAGTGTCTGATTAGTAAAAAGAAGATGCTAATATTTAGTAATTTGATGTAATATCCCATTAAATGATAGTCCTAATTATATTATGATGAATATTATCATGATAAAGATTATTTTAAATTTAAGTATCTGAATTTCTCCCTTAAGGAGAATTATAAAGTTGGTGAGTAAAATATGTAACAACAATGGGGACATTTTTAAAAAATAGAGTTTTAAGTCATCAATAATTATAATTTAATTTTTTAGCATGAACACATTAGCATTTCAATTATGAAACTACTAAAAGTAACACTAATATGAAAATATTAAAATATTGTAACAAAAATGGTATTTGAAAAATTAATGATTAAATTATGATTATTTCATGTCTCTTTAACCAATAAAATTGTTAAATTTAATGTTCAATCAATTGGATTATTTTGTTGAACTGACAAATTTTGTCATTAGCTTTTAAGGTTGTTTAACTGTGGAATTCAAAATGATCAGTGTTTCTATATTGGTCAAGTAGGACAATACATATATGCAATTTCAGCAATTAAGAGAAAGAAAAAAATGAATCTGAAGTCTTAATTTTTATGTTTGGTAATAGCAAGAGCAATTATTCAATAAATAATTTCATATTAACATTTTTTAAAAGATATTTCCTTGTGAAATGACCTATACCTTTATCATTGTTTGTGATTTGTGATTGTATGCACATGAGTGGGAGAGTAGAATTTAAAAATCTGCTCACTAGTGCATGTTTAATAACTGGGTTATTAGTTCAGTTTTTGGACTGCTAGCTGAGAATAATGAATAGCTCCCAAATGTGAGTTACTAATGGACTGCTCAATTCTCATCCTCAAGAGGTTATTTTCTGGAATCCATAATGCATGCAATTGTTGATAATAAAAATGTTTGGAGGCATTCTTAAATTAAGTAATTTTACTCTACCTTGGTCATCTGAGATTTGTGATTTCAAACTTTTAAATTCTGCAAAGATATAAGCATAGGCCCTTTGGGTCCCTTTCCCTAGATTCAGCCCGCTGAATTTCTTGGCTTAATGGTACCCTTTTGCTTCCCTTTTGTAAATAGATACTCTTGATGGTAACAGCACCCCTGAGAGGCAGTGTGGTTCAATGGAAAGCATCTAAAGCTTTGGCATTAAGAAAGACAAGTTCACATGTGACTTCTGGAACTTAACAGCTATATATCCTAGTTCTTCAAGATCCTCTGCATCTGGATAATGACATTAAGTAATATTATACTATTTATTTTACAGGGTGTTTGAAAGGATCCAATGAGATAAAATATTCTATGCTATCAAGCTCTTTGCAAAATTTCAAGAGCTTTATCAATATCTTTCTCTATTAATATTATTCCCCATATCCACTGTGGTTATCGATAATGCAAATTAAAATCATTTATTGTCTTCAAAGATGTTGCTTTTGATAATAGAAGAATTCTTAAGCATTTAATATAATGGCCATTTGGGCCAATAATTTTTTCATTATTCACATGGCACTATATTGCCTTATATCATAGTTATTTCTGGCAATGTCTTATATTTTCATATTTTATTTTTACTCTGCCTCCTAATTAATGCCCAACACAGTGCCTTGCATTTAGTAGAGAGTAAATAGTTCATGAAGAAATATTTTCATAGTTATTACCCTATGATTGACAGATTTTTCTCTTGATAGAAATGCAAATGTCACACTATCTCCATGAAATAGTAATTCTCCAGGTTTAATTCCACAAGTGTTGGTTGAGCATTTATTATGGGTAGCATATTCTTTTATATATTGAAGACAATGTAGATAAAGAAAACCCTAATGGGACATATAAGCCAGCACAGACACACATGCAAAAATTATAATACAAAGGCAATTATTATAAGGATTTCAAAGAAATGTATTATTCTTTTTTTAGGAAGGGATTGATCAGGAAATTGCTCATTGGGAAAGTGATATTTGAAACAGGTCTAAGAAGATTCATAGGATTTTAATGGCAAAGTTTAGAATCTGGATTATGGGTATACATACCAGTCAATATAAAACAGAAAGTAGAAATTACATGCTTTGTAAGCACTGAAATTTTTTTGTTCTTTTTTTATCCCCAATACTTGGCACATTTTGAGGTCTAAATTTTTTTGTTGAATGGCAGTCAATAATTCTACAACTAAAGCATTTGTCTATCATAGGATATATCTAAAAAGTATATCTGTGATGCATTAATGTGGGCTAGAAGCTTTGAACTTGTATTGTATCACATGACTTAACTTACTGCAATATGTAGATACAGATATAAATATAGATGCCATAGGAATGAAATTTTCTTTTTCTAGAAAAGAAAACATTCACTTATAATGATTTACTATAAAAGCATAGCTCATTGTCCTGCCTCCTTCCTTTTTTGTTGTACTGCAAGCTACTGCCTTCTTACAACATAACGACTGGCACCACAGAAGAGAATGTGGCTCAATAAGCAAAACAGTTTACCACTTTTACAAAACAAAATCTTTTAAAAGTTCTACTTAAAATATCCAATATCATTACAGTAATGAGAGTAGGTAGTATTAATAACCATAAAAGTATTATCTTTAGCTAATTAAATTTAATATATATATATACTCTAAGATAGAAAATCTTCACAATTTAAAATAATGGTTTCTATACATAGTTTTAAAAATCACTTGGATAATATTTAAATGAATATTTATAATCAAAATAGTCTTGTCTAAAATCAAAATAGCATATTATTCATGTTGTAGTAACTAAGAGCTCACTTAATTTGGAGTTACCCATTTCCTGTATGAGGTATACTAACACAATATAAGATATTGTCACTGTGAAGACTTGCTTACCAATAGACTCTTTCCTTCTAAACCTAAAATTATTATCATGTTCTCAACAATCTATTAGCTGGGGACCCCCCTCTAGGGATGGGAAGTATAGCAAGAAAATTAATCTTTAAGTGAAAAGTTCTCTCAGAAGTAACCCAATATGAAATTTAGTGTTTTTTAAGAAACATTTTCTCAAAAATATGATACTTGTCAAGGAGTTCACCTAAAGTGTGAATATTCATAAGGCAATACTTAAAAACAAGCAGCCAATCATCATTAGATACTCTGGTATTCATTATAATAAAATTAATCTTGATTAATTCATTCATTATTAATCTTGCCTTCAAATGCAATTCCATAGAAATTGCATTGTGATTTGCCAATTAATTTACATACCAAGATTGAGAAGCATTACCTTTGTCCTCCAAGGCATAACTCTCTGTTGTGACACCAAAATATTTCAAAGGCAGGCCAGAGACATCTATTGACTAGTGACATTTTGGAAAAATAAAAAATAGTCTGGCACTAAAAGCCTTTTTAAAACCTTAGAAAAACAGAATTGTTTTTAGCCAAAGGGGAAAAAAGCACAAGTATGTTTTAGACATCAAAATAAAGTTCTGCAAACAGCTCTTGATGGAAATGAATCAGATTTTCATGTCACCTCATCCTCTTAATAGATTTTTTGTTTTAATCTTGCATCCTTGGAGATTTGGAAAGAATAGAATGACTTTAATAATATCAGACTTCTTAGTCCTTTGTCCTTCAGGGAAGGATGATCCTTAAAAGCAGTGCTGACCATGTATCATTGGAAAGGAAATCAGTGAAATCATTAAGTTTGCTACTAATTCAGTGGCTGAATGTATAGGATAGTATTTCTAAATGGCATTTGGAACATTTGCAGTCCCAAATGTTTTCTTTATTTTTCTGGACTTTGCCTTATTTGAATAGTTTAATCTGAAAAAAAATGTATCTAATACTTTTTTAAAAATTCTCTTGAGATTAAAACAGACTCAAAGCTTCCAGCACTACCCCTCATTTTCTTCCTGACTTTGTTTAAGATATACAGATGTCTAAAACATGCTGATAATCTATGAGAAAACAAAAGTCAGGTTTTTGAAACAAAATTTGAAACCAATTCCCATACTAAAGATGTTTACATAAGAATTTATTGAATGAATAAAAACCAAATGTTTCAATTCAATCTCATCAATTTGCTTTATATCTGGGACATCCTGACATCAGTTAGGAACTTTCACTAACCCACAAGTGGAGTGTCCAGTTTTAAATGGAAATAAACTTTTATTTTCAGGCCAGCCAAAATTCCTCCTCTCTTGTATAGATACAGTCATAAATCCTGCCTCCCATATCTTTATATACAGATTTCCCATGCTATTCTTGAATAAGTATTTTAATTTCTCCTACAAAGGTTCAATAGAAATAATGAAGGCATCAGTTAAACTTGCACAAGGGAAAGCATTAAAGAATATTCAAAGAATTGCTGCTGTAACCTCTAAAACAACATATGAAGGTCAGGTGAAATAGAGAATTGATTAAAATGTGCAAACTTAGACCCCTTCAAGATTTTACATGAAATACTCAGTTAATGGTAGCAATCGTAGCTCAGTGTAATTAGGAGAATAAGTTGCCTCAGTTATGCATTTTATTTTTTTTAAATAGTTAATAGGTAAAAAGTACTTTTACTGTAACAAATGCTGCTATAGTGGTGTTACAGCAGTTCTTTAAGTACTGCTCTCCAAATTAGCATTTATTTTCTCCTGTGAGAGATGCTATTGCATCTTAATGCACATTGAAAGTGTTATAAATGATGCAGTGTATTCATAAAACATGTTAAATGAGTTGTCTACAAATTTTATAAAGTGTTTTTATAGTTTCTTTCCTTTCAATTCTCTTATAATCAAGTTATTTATTCTCCTTTTTTATTCTTTTAATTGTACTTTCCACTAGTTGGCTTCTATTAAAAAAGATAAAATGAATATTTCTTCCTTTTTCTGCCCTCCTTGTGAAATAGCCCTAGCAATGACCCTGGAAGGTCTATTTCTTCCCATTTTGGAAAAGGTAGATAAGATAATCAAACATCAAGAGTTCAGCGTGGATATTCCCCCAATATAGTAGGATTTTGGGAGAGAAAGAAGAGACTCTTGAAAGCTATCTTGCCATGCATACCTTCTTAATTTCTTTACTCCAAGTGTTGGAAATCTGCAGCATCTCTCTCTTCTTTGCCTTATGTCTTCTCATTTTTCTTATTTTAGATTTTCAAAACTCCCATAGTACATGAATATCCACTTCCTCATCCTGTACTGATCTACCCTTAGCAACTTCTATTCCCAAGCTAACAAGAAATATATTTCCCAGGATTTTTAAGAGTACTGCTTAATTCTTTCTTTCCCCCTCTATCTCTCTGTCTCTGCTTTTCCTTCCTTCCTTCCTTTCTATTCTTCCTTCCTTCTTTCTTTCCTTCCTTTCTTCCATAGATTCTGGGAACAATAAAAGAACTAATAACATGACAAATAATATTTTAGCAGACCCTCGTGTTCTTCATAATTTATTTTTGAGATGATTTATTTTCTTTACTTACATCATCACTTCCTATATAGATTGAACTTCAGCCAGTTCACTGAATAATCTTCATGTCTTCAGTGCTGGTATCTGATGAGGAAGAAATGTAAAGCTGAATATCTTTAGCATATTTATGATGCAGCTTTAAATTTAGACAGATTGCTACATACATACTTAAATATGAATCGGAATTCCAAAAATGTGGAGTATGTATGTGCAAAAAAACCACTGCTATTTTCATGGTTTAAGTAAAAAGGCAGTACCTGAGAAGGGATGTGAAGGAAATGGCTTTGATTTTTTACAAATACTTTTTAGGGTTCTAAACTTGGCAATCATTAACATATATATGCTTAATTGATTCAATGGAACCATAATCTCATGAATGTTTTCCCCTTCAATGGCACATGATGAAAATCATGCAATTAATTTTGTGAAACTTTTGTCAATGGCTTCCCACAAGTACTCCTTACAGGAGCCAAATGGAGTGTTTCCTATAGATCTTATAGATATACTGAAAGTTAGGCAATTTTTAAGCATTTACTATGTTCTAGATACTATACTAAGCATTGGGGAAGGAAATACATGTGAGCAAGACAGTCCCTATCTCTCATAGTTTAAATTCAAAATGTGAAAGACAACTTTAGCAGGAATGCTAAAATTTGAGTCTGAGAAAGACAACATGGAAAGATTTGTGGTGAGGAGGAAGGACAAAAAGAATTAAAGGAGGAAGAACAGGAGGAGGCCAAATACCTTTGAAAAAGATGGTTCTATCAGGAAATCAGAGTTTCAACCAGAGGTTTCTTTAGAATAGTGAGGTGATTAGTATAGAAAAGAAAAAGAAATGCAGAGATCTGAGTTCTTACTTATTTATAATCAATGTTAAAATACATATATAGATATTTTAATAAGTTATCTTATTTATTTTTATGAACCCATGTGATCATTTCTTCTGTAATTTTAACATTATTGCTTATATTCTCTATCCATTGAAAAAGTCTTATTCTTAGGATGATCTGTGATGTCAAGATGACCCTAGTTTCTCCAAGACTTTATCTGTGAAAAAATAAACTCTGACAGGTTTTATTATGCTGTAAAGTTTTTAAGTACACATTGATAAAGGATAGAATCTTTATTCTGAGGATCAACCTAGCTAAAAAGAAAAGGATCATTAGAAGAGGCTGACAACTTGGTGGAGAGTTATTTGACCACAGCACACATGAAATAAAGAAAAATGCAAAATGATTCGTCAATAATGCACATTTTTTTCTCTTCTATTTTTGATGTCACAATAGCAGGGGACAGGGCCAGGATGGCAGAATAGACAAGTCTTTGTCTTAGCTCTTCTTGGTTTCCCTCAGATCAAGCCTCTTGAACTGGTTTTGGAGTGACACACAAATATTTGGAGTGTAAAAAATTTCCAAAAGAAGATATTTTGGAAGAACTTCAGAAAAGGTCTGTTTACATAGGGCAAGGGTGAGGCAGCCAAGCACAGTTGCAAAGGAGGGACCTTTGGCAGTATGGCATCCACACACTGGAGGATTCTAATGGGAAGCTCTTAGTCAAAATAAAGCAGCATTGGTGACTCTGTTCAGAAGCCAGCAGATCAGCAGACTAGCTATGAGACATCCAAGGCAACTACAAAAAGGCAAATATTGACTTCCTGAAAAATATGATGAAAAAAAAAAAATCTAGACAACATCTTTCAGGAAATCATCAAGGAAAACTGCCCTGTTGCCTCAAAATCAGAGGATAAAATAGCCATTAAAAGAATTTACCAATAACCTCCTGAAAGAGACCCCAAAATGAAGACTCCAAGGAATATTGAGAAGCACACAGGATTACTCAGTACTTGTCAGCTTCCATTTTTATAGGGTCAAAGGACCTGGAATAGAATATTTCAAAGGGTAAAGAAACTTGGATTGCAGAAAATAATTGACTATCCAGTAAAAAAAGCATTATTTTTCAGAAGAAAAGATAGACATTAAATGAAACAGGTGAATTTATTCATTTCTGATGAAAAGACTAAAGCTGAAGATAATATTTGACTTTCAGATATAGAACTCAAGAGAAGCATAAAAAGTAAAAAGGAAAGAAAAAAAGTAAAAGTTTAGATCCCTATATGGGAACATGATGTATTTAACTCCTGAGGAATTGTATCTCTGATATGATTATTCTTAGAAGGTGATTTGATATTTTGTGATGAGATAAAAAAGAAACTAGAGGTGGGAAGGGAATTATACTGGAAGAAGGAGAAAAGGGAATTAAATCTCACAAAGAGGCAAAAAAGACTTATTAAAGTTTAGGGAAAGAAGGATGGAAATCAGCATTACATAAACCATAATCTCATCAGATTTGACTCAAAGAGAGAATGTCAGACATATATAGTTTGACACCCTATAGGAAAGTAGGAGGGGAAAGAGGAAAGCAAAGGGGGAGACTAATAGGAGTAGATTGTGAAGTAGATTGGGAAAGGATAAGAAAGGGGGAGGGAATGTAAAAGAGAAGGGCTCTTTGAGGGAGGTAGTAGTCAGAAACAAAAAAAAAAAAAACTAAGTAGGAGGAAAAGAGGATAGTAAAAAGAAAAGTATAATGGGGAAAATAAGATGGTGGGAAATACATAGTAATTTTAACGATGAATGTGAATGGAATGAACTCCCATTAATTGGAAGCATATAACAGACTGTATTAATAGGCAGAATACTGCAATATGATGTTTACAAGAAACGCATTTAACACAGAGTGATACATACATAGTAAACCTAAAAGGATGGAACAAAATATATTATGCTTCAGCTGGAAAAAAAAATACAGGGATAGTGATCTTGATCTCAAGTCAAGCAAAATGAAAAATAAATCAAATTAAAAGAGATAAGGAAGAAAACTACATTTTACAAAAAGGTACCATAGATAATAAAAAACATCAATACTAAACATATATGCACCAAATGGTATAACATCCAAACTCCTAGAGAAGAAGTTCAGTGAACGTCTAGATAAATTAGACACCAAAACTATACTTGTGGGGCATCTCAACCTTGTTATCTCAGAACTAGATAAATCAAACCACAAAATAAATAAGAAAGAAGTTAAGGAGATAAATAGAATTTCAGAAAAGTTAGGTATAACTATTTTTGATGTCACAATAGCAGAGGACAGGGCCAGGATGGCAGAATAGACAAGTCTTTGTTTTAGCTCTTCTTGGTTTCCCTCAGATCAAGCCTCTTGAACTGGTTTTGGAGTTACACACAAATATTTGGAGTGTAACAAATTTCCAAAAGAAGATATTTTGGAAGAACTTCAGAAAAGGTCTGTTTACATAGGGCAAAGGTAGTCCTTTGGAGAATATAGAATGGAGACAGAAAGAACTATACACGGTTCTCAGTGGTACATAAAATCTGCACAAAAATTGACCATGTATTAGGACATAAAAAACATCAGGATCAAATACAGAAAAGCAAAAGTAGTACATATACTTTTTTCAGATTATGATTAAATAAAATTACATATAAAAAGGTTCAGGGGAAATAAATAAAATATTAATTAGAAACTAAACCATCTAATCCTAAAGAATTAATGGATGAAACAACAAATCACTGACATAATTGTTTACTTAATCCAAGAAAATAACAATAATGAGAAAACATACTAAAATTTATTGGATGCAGCCAAAGAAGTTTTTAACAAAAGTTTTGTATTTCTAGATGGTTACTTTCAATAAATGGAGAAAAGGAAAATCAATGATTTAGGAATACAACTTAAAAACCTAGAAAAAGAAGAAATTAAAAATCTTTAATTAAATACCAAATTTGAAATTCTGAAAATAAAAGGGGAGATTAATCAAATTGAAAATAAGAAAATTATTGAACAAATAAACCTAAGAGTTGCCTTTTTGAAAACAAAAACCAAAACAAAAAAATCAGATAAAACTTTAATTAATTTGATTATAAAAAAAGAAGAAAATCAAATTGTTAGTGTCAAAAATTAAAAGAACTTTCCTACACTGAAGAGGAAATTAAGGCAATAATTAGGAGTTATTTCCCTCAACTTTATGCCGATAAATTTGATAACCTAAGTGAAATGGAGGAATACCTACAAAAATATAGATTGGCCAGATGAGCAGAATAAGAAATTAATTACCAAAGAGTTGCATTTTAGAAAAAGAAATTGAACAAGCTATTAACAAACTCCCTAAGAAAAAATTTCTAGGGACAGATGGATTTACATGTGACTTCTACCAAAAATTGAAAGAACAATAAATTCCAATATTTCCCAAACTACTTGGAAAAATAGGTAAAGGAGTTTTGCCAGATTCCTTTTATGACACAGATGTGGTGCTGATACCTAAACCAGATAGGGTCAAATTATAGACCAATTTCCCTAATGAATATGGATGCCAGAATCTTAAATAAAACATTAGCACAGAGATTACAGCTAATTATCCCCAAGATAATACACCATGACCAAGTAGGATTTACACCAGGAATGTAGGGCTGGTTCAACATTAGGAAAACTATTAGTGTAATTGACTACATCAATAACCAAACTAACAAAAATCATATTTATGTTAATAGAAGCATAAATTTTTCTTGATAACGTCCAACACCCATTCTTATTTAAAAACACACTAGAGAGTATAGGAATAAATGGAGTTTTCCTTAATATGATCAGTAGCATCAATTTAAAACCATCAGCAAACAAGATATGTAATGGAGATAGACTAAAACCATTTCCAATAACATCAGGGATGAAATGAGATTACCTACTTTCATCATTACTATTCAATATTGTATTAGAAATGTTAGCTTTAGCAATAAGGGAAGAAAATGAAATTAAAGAAATTAAACTAGGTAATGAGGAAACCAAATTATCATTCTGCAGATGATAGATAATATTTAGAAAATCCTAGAGAATCAACTAAAAAACTACCAGAAGCAATTCACAACTTTAGCAAAGTTAGTTTACAAAAGAATTTCACATAAAATCATCAGCATTTTTATGTATTACCAACAAAGTCCAGCAACAAGTTATACAAGGAGAAATTCCAATTAAAATAACAGTAGATAATATAAAATAATTGGGAGTCTACTTGACAAGGCAAAGTCAGAAATTACATGGCCACAATTATAAATATAATATAGTATACAATATAAATATAGTATATTAAATATAAACATATTATGTTATATAAATATTATATGTTTGTATATTATATAATACAATAAATATAAGATTCCACAGAAATAAAGTAAGATCAATCAATGGAAAAAATATCAAGTGCTCTTGGGTAGGCTAAGCTAATATAATAAAAATGAAAATGAAAATTACCTAAATTAATTTATTTATTCAGTGCAGTACCATTAAAACTCCCAAGAAATTACTTTACAGAGTTAGAAAAAAAAATAACAACAGAACTCATCTGGAATAAAAGAAAAGGTCAAGAGTTTCAAGGGAATTAATGAAAAAATACAAATGAAGGTGGTCTAGCTGTACTAGATCTAAAACTATATAATAAAGTAGTGGTCATCAAAACCATTTGGTATAGGCTAATAAATACAGTAGTTAATGGAATAGTTTAAATTCGCAGAACAAAGTAGTCAATGACTAGTAATTTAGTATTTGATAAACTCAAGGTCCCCAGCTTTTGAGATAGGAACTCACTATTTGACAAAAAATTGTTGGGAAAATTGGAAATTAGTATAGCAGAAACTAGGCATTGACTCATACCTAACACCATATACCAAGATAAGGTTGAAATGGGCTCATGATTTGCACTTAAAGAGTGGTATTATAAGCAAATTAGAAGAGCAAAGTATAGTCTACCTCTCAGATCTGTGGAGAAGTAAAGAAATTGTAGCAAAAGAAGAACTAGAGTACATTATGGAATGAAAAATGGATAATTGTGATTTTATTAAGTTTAAAAGTTTTTGTACAGCAAAAGGAATGCGGATAAAATAAGAAGGGAAACTATATTTGGGGAAAATTACATCTATGGATTAAATAAGGACCTCATTTCTAAAATAGAGAACTGACTCAAATTTATAAAAATTCAAGCCATTCCCGAGTTGATAAATGGTCAAAGGATATGAATAGACAATTATTAGATGAAAAAATTAAAACCATTTATAATCATATACAAATGTCCAAGATCATTATTGATCAGCAAAATGCAAAGTAGGACAACTCTGAGGTACTATACACGTCTCAGATGGGCTAAGATGACAGGAAAAGATAATGATGATTTTTTTTTAATTTTTAAATAACTTTTTATTGACAGAACCCATGCCAGGGTAATTTTTTACATTATCCTTTGCACTCACTTCTGTTCCAATTTTTCCCCTCCCTCCCTCCATCCCCACCCCCAGATGGCAAGCAGTCCTATACATGTTAAATAGGTTGCAGTATATGCTAGATACAATATATGTGTGCAGAACCGAACAGTTCTCTTGTTGCACAGGGAGAATTGGATTCAGAAGGTATAAATAACCCAGGAAGAAAAACAAAAATGCAAGCAGTTTATATTCATTTCCCAGTGTTCTTTCTTTGGGTGTAGCTGCTTCTGTCCATCCTTGATGAATTGAAACTGAATTAGATCTCTTTATCGAAGAGATCCACTTCCATCAGAATACATCTTCATACAGTATCGTTGTTGAGGTATATGCTGATCTTCTGGTTCTGCTCATTTCACTTACCATCAGTTCATGTAAGTCTCACCAGTCCTCTCTGTATTCATCCTACTGGTCATTTCTTATAGAACAATAATATTCCATAATGTTCATATACCACAATTTACTCAACCATTCTCCAGTCGATGGGCATCCATTCATTTTCCAGTTTCTAGCCACTATAAATATTGATGATTGTTGGAGGGGATGTAGGAAAACTGGAACACCAATACATTGTTGGTGAAGTTGTGGACTGATCCAACCATTCTGGAGAACAAATTGGAACTATGTCCAAAGAACTATTAAACTGTGCATACCCTTTGATGCAGTAGTGTCTCTACTATGCTTATATTCCAAAGAGATCATAAAAAAGAGAAAGGGACATATGTGTGCAAAAATGTTTTTTGATGTCCTTTTTGCAGTGACAAGGAACTGGAATCTGAGTGGATGGCCATCAGTTGGAGAATGGCTGAATAAGTAATGATGCATGAATGTTATGGAATATTATTGTTCTACTAGAAATGACCAGCAGATTGTTTACAGAGAGGCCTGGAGAGTCTTACATGAGCTGATAGTAAGTGAAATGAATAGAATTAGGAGCACGTTGTATACAGCAACAGCAATATTATATGATGATCAATTCTGATGAACCTGGCTCTTTTCAACAATGAGATGATTCAGACCAGTTCCATCTTATGATGAAGAGAGCCATCTGCACTCAGAGAAAGATCTGTGGAAACTGAGTGTGGATCACAGCATAGTATTTTCACTTTTTGATTATTGTTTGCTGGCATTCTCATTTCTCTCTTATTTTTTTTTCCTTTTTGATTTGATTTTTCTTCTGTAGCATTACATTTGTTGAAATATACATAGAATTGCACATGTTTAACATATATTGGACTACTTGCCATCTTGGGAAGGGGATGGAAGGAAAGGAAGGACTTTCCAAGGGTAAATATTGAAAATCATGCATATGTTTTGAAAGTAAAAAGCTTTTATAAAATAAAATAAATAAATAAAAATTACAATAGCAGAATAGCCAAAAAGGGATGGGGGACAGGGCAAATGGTTTTAAAAATCAAACCTTTTTTTTTTAACCTTTTACATATATATATATTAATATAGATCTTCAATAAACATTAATATAGGCCTGATTTTGGTAAGATGAAATGAGATTTTGGGTTATCCCCTATTTCTTCCATACTGTTTTGTATTTTTCCCAATAATTTTATCAAATAATGAATTCTTATCTTAAAATCTTAAATCTTTTCTCTTGTAGAAAATGAGTCATTCTTAAATTGATAAATGATCAAGGCACATAAAGAAGCAATTTCCAATAAAGAAATACATATACTTTCTAGTTACAGCAAAAATACTATAAATCATTATTGATTTGAGAAATACCAATTAAAACAACCTTAAGATATCATATTATAGTTATCAGATTGATTAAAATGACTGAGGAGGAAAAAGACAAATATTGAAGAGGATGTGGAAAAATTGGGACATTAATTCATTGTTGTGGAACTGTGAACTGATGTAACTATGTTGGAAACAATATAGAATTATGCCCAAAGAATTATTAAATACCCTTTTGAAACAGCAATACCACTACTAGGTCTATTTCCAAATGTGACTGGCAGGGAAGGAAAATAACCTAAATGTTCTAAAAAAATCATAACAGGTCTCTTTCAGTTGACAAAGTATTGCTTTAAGAATTTATTATCTCAACTAAGGAAAACACGGATAGACTTGCATGGAATAATGAAAATAAAAAAGAGAACTTTTTACACAGAACAGCATTATTGTTTTAATAAAAACTTTGAGTAAATAATTTATTTTGACTTTTATGCATACTCAAATTAGCTACAAGCAACACATAAAAGAAAATTCTATATGAATTCAGTGAAAGAACTGGTAAATAGAAGTGTGTACACACACACGTATACAAACAAATATTTTCTTCTAATACCATGTTTCCCCGATAATAAGACACTGTCTTATTATTTTGTTGGACAGAAAAACACCAGAGGGCTTATTTTCAGGGGAGGGCTTATTTTAATGAACATTGACAGCAATTTTAATAAACAGGTAAATGTGAACAAAAAAAAGTACCTTTATTCAATAATGATCATGTCATCTCCTTCAACAACATTGTCATAAGTGTCCATACCCTGAATTCCATCCTGGATGTCTTGCGCCTCTATTTCCTTCAGAAGAAGTGGACTCAATCTGTCATATCCAGCCATATAGCTCTCTTTAAATGAACATGTCTTGTCCAGGTAACCTGCTCGTAGTGCCTTGGCAACACAGCTGTCAGTAATTTTATCCCATGATTTCTTCACCCAAGTCCCGACTTCTTGCAGACAGAGCTTCACAAAGTTTCCACGCTGATTTCTTTCCATTCTATTTTCATTGTAGTCATTGACTTCCATGCGCAAATGGTCTTTGAATGGCTTGTTTACTGCAATATCAAGGGTCTGGAGATAGGCAGTCATTCCTGCAGGAATCATTACTTGATCTATTCTTTCTGTAAGGAAGTTCTTCATTTCTTTAGCGTGGTGAGTGCTGGCTGAGTTCTTCTTTTATCCTCCATCATGCCCTTTTTATCCTCCATCATGCCCCCTCACTCCCACTTACATATCGGGGTTTTATGTTGTCCTGCCTCAGCTCTCCTCTGCAGCACTGCTCTCAATGGCTCCAGCAAGTAAATCACTGGGGAAGAACAGGATGACGCGCTCACTGCTGCAGCTCTGATTGGATGCAGCTCGGAGCGTGGTGTGCGTTTCCCCCCAGGGTGGGTGGGTGGGGACGGTGCATACAGAGGGTACTGTAATGTAGCGTGTAGCGCAGGGGATCACCTTCAGTACAGTAGCAATCTCAATAAGGCTTATTTTTGGGGGAGGGCTTATTTTAGAGGAATCTTACACAGTAAGGGGAGGGCTTATTTTCGGGATAGGTCTTATTATCGGGGAAACACGGTAGTAGTCCTTGCTAGGTTAGGGAAAGGGAAAAAGGGGAAAAAGGCATTTGCATGATAACTTTATTACATATTTAAAAGGAATAGAAAGTTGTTCATAATGGATTTTCAGCTTCATATGCAATTATATTTTTGTTATGTTATTGAAGAATTAAATATTAATTTAATCATTGATACTCTAAATATGAGATCTTTAAGTAGTGACCAATAACAAGACATGTATTTAGAGGAAGTGATTAAAATAAATTCTGGCTGTCATTGAAAGGTAAGACAAGAAATATTTATTAAGCATTTATCACATGCTAAATCCTGAGCTAATTCAGAAAATACAAATATAAGCAAAAAGAAAGTCTCTGAGACCAAAAAGATTATAATCTAAAGGAGGAAGAAAACTGAGAAAAGGAAGCTGAAAGCTGTGGAGAAGAGAAAATGAAGCTACCTTCTATAGAGCTTGGCTTTGATCTCCAGAAACAAAGAGAGGAAGAGATTTATGTTATACCAAACTGAGTTCTTCTTTAAAACAGAGACCTCAGGAGGAGTTTGCCAATGATAAAGGAAATGAGAAACAAAGATGGATATTCCATGTTCAAATACCCATAGATGTTAAAGGCATTCTAGAGTGAGGCTATAGCAGAAATATTATGCTCAGTTCTAAAGTGACAAAAGTATATCTGGGAGAAAGTTGAAATTGAACCTAAGCAGAAGATTCTCTTTGGATAGGCAAATGAAATAGCTAAATTGACTTTAGAGTCCAGTCAAAAATATGGGAAAATGGTATTTTATAAAATATTTTGCCTTCTCATATTAATATGATCATGGAAAGATTTGTATGTCCTAATATATAGTCAATATTTTGTGTAGGTGCCATATAGTGAGAAAAAGGTGCATTCTTCTTATCCCTATCTCCAGAGGTACATCATACCTTTTTCTAAAATTTTATTCACCATCTTAACTTCTTTATTGTTTATTTTGTAGTTAGATATATTTAGTTCTGAGAGCTGAAAGGGGGAGGATGAAGTCCCCCACTATTATAGTTTTGTTCTTCATTTCTTCCTATAATTCACTTAACTATTCTTCTAAGAATTTTGATGCTATGCCACTTGATGTATACATGTTTAATATTGATATTTTCTAGGTGCTCTTTAGCAAGATGTAGTTTCCTTCCTTATCTCTTTTAATTAAAACTATTTTTGGTTTTTCTTTGTCTGAGGTAAGGATTGTTAGTCTTGCTTTTTTCCCCATGCAGCTGAAGCATAATATATCTTGCTCCAACCTTTTACTTTTATTCTGTGTATATCTCTGCTTCAAAGTGTTCCTAGTTTTCTAGTAATATATTGTAGAATTTTGCCTTTAAATCTACTCTGTTATCCATTTCTGTTTTATGAGTCAATTCTTCCCATTCATATACACAGTTATGATTACTGTATATTTTCTTCTATCGTTATTTTCTCCACTTATACTATTCTCTTTTCTATAACCTTCTCTTTCCTCACCAGTGTTTAGCTTCTGACCCCAGTTCCCTCAATCTTCCTTCCCTCCTATCAGCCCTCCTTTCCTTTCCCTTTTCCCCTCTTCTGCCCTCCTGTCTATCAAACTTATCCCTATTTTTTACTTCGCCTTTCCCCTCCTATTTCTCTATAAGGTAAGATAAAATTTTATATCCAACTAAATGTGTATATTATTTCCTCCTCTGCATTGAATCAAATGAGATTAAGATTCAAATAATAGCCATCCCTCCTTTCTTTCCCTCTACTGTAATAAATGTTTTGTGCCTCTTCCTACACTGAGATTTACTCTATTCTAGCTTCTTCTTCTTCCAGTAGAATTTTTTTCAAACTCTAATTATTTTTATATTATCACATTAATGTAAACTTATAATCACATTCTTCATCTCTGCATACTCCTTTTATTGCCCTAATAGAGATACAATAGTCAAGAATTATCTTGTTAAATAACGTTTGCATTTTTTCTTTTCTTGTTTATCTTTTTCTATGTTTTTATTGAACCTTATAGTTGAAGATCAAATTTTCTGTATAGTTCTGTTTTTTTCATCAGGAAAGTTAGAAAGCCCTTTATTTCATTGAATGTTCATCTCTCCCCCTGAAATATTATGCCCAATTTTGCTGAATTATTGATTCTTGATGGTAATTCAAATTCCTTTGCTTTTAGAAATATAGTATTTCAGGATCTTCTTTAATGTAAACACTGCTAAATTCTAGGTATTTCTGACTGTGGTTCCTTGATATTATGGCTCCTTCAGGGCTACTTGGAGTATTTTCTTCTTGATCTAATAATTTTATAATTTGCCTGCAATATTCTTTGTAGTTTTCTTTTGGTACCCTTTTCAGGAAGTTACTAGTTGATTCCTTCAACTACTATTTTGACATATGGTTTTAAGATGTCAGGAACTTTACCTTGATAATTTCTTTTCTGTTTTCTTTTCTTAAATTTATTTATTTAAAACTTAAAAACAAGGTAGAAAAAGAAATATAATCAAAGGAAATAAAACATTGTCGTGTCTAGCAGAACATCAGGAAGGATTTCAAGTGTGTAACAATAAATTTACATTTCAAGAAAACCTATATAATAATAGAAAACATTATACTCATGATTATTCCTCTTTGCTTTGCTTCCTTGCAGGAGAGCTGTACACTTTTTGTTCTCTGCTGTGTATTTTTTTTTCATTTTTTATCTTCCCCACCTTTCCCAAGCAGGCTACAGTTAAACACATATATATGAAAATATGTGTGTGTATATGAGTATTATGTATGCACATGCTCCCCCAAGTTCACACAATACATACATCTATACACTCATATATAGACCTTCAAACATGAGCAGACATAAACATAGGTGCCTACATACATATACACACAGAGATTATTTTTTCAAAGATATCCAGGCTTTTCTTTTTTATTCATCGCTTTTAGGTAGTATAATCATTCTTAAATTTTATTTTCTGTATCTATTTTCCAAGTCAGTTGTTTTTCCAATGTGATCTTTCACACTTTCTTTGACTTTTTCATTCTTTTGATTTTGTTGATTGATTCTTGATGTCTCATAGAGTTCCACTTTCCAATTGTAAGTTTTAATGAATTTTCTTTTCAATTATATTTTTTCTCCTTTTCCATTTAGTGAATTTTACTGTTAAAGAAGTTGTTTTTTCAGTGTATCCCCCCTCCCAAATTTGGCCAATTCTCTTTTTTAAAGCAACTGTTTTCTTAAATCAATTTTTATGCTTCTTTTCCCAAGCTATTGACTCTTTTTTCCCATAATTCTCTGAATAACTCTCATTTCTTTTCACAATTTTTTTTTACCTCTCTTACTTGATTTAATTTTTTCAAGTTCTAGAAAGATAATGTTTTGAGCTTGTGTCCAATTCATATTCCCCTTTGAGGCATCACATGTAGGCATTTTGCCACTGCTGTCCTCTTCTGTACTTATGTTTTGATCTTCTCTGTTGCTATAATAGGTTTTTATGATCAGGGATTTTTTTTTTTTTTTGCATTTTTGCTCATTTTGTTCAAGTTGAGCTCTGCTCCTAAGCTATAAGAGACACTGTTGAAAGTGTATTTTTCTTGGAGAAAGGGACTTGGTCATTGCCTTTTTGTTCTGGGTCAGAGGTGCTGAAAGTCTGCTTAATGGTTACCTTAGCCCAGTCACCTCTGTTTTGTGGAATTACAGAGGCTTACAATTTGCCTTCTGTGCTGGGGCTAAAGAAATCAAGTTGGTCTGCTGTGCCACTGGCCTGCTGAGCTAGTACTAATGGACATTTGTTGCTGATCTGTGCTATCACTGAGCCTCCCACTAGATTGCCCACACCACACCTGTGCTAGTCTGTGCTCTCCCTTTACCTAAGTGAGACAGAACTTCCTGAATTCCTTCTAAATTATCTTAAGTTTTAAAATTGTTTCTGTCTGTCTTTATGTGGATTTTATCTTTCCAGAACCCATTAGAGTTAGCATTATTTTCAAAGGAAACTGGAGAGTGCTCCTGACTTCTCTCTACCATTGTGGTTCCATTCTTGATGCACACTGAAAACAACAAATAAATAAACAAATCTTCATTTTCACCAGTGTTTTCTTTCACAATAGGACTAAAATAGAAACATGTTTTTCATGAATACTCATTTAGAGTCTATATCAATTTGCTTGCCTTCTCAATGGAGAGCAAGAGGGAAGGAGTGAGAGAACTTATAATTCAATTTTTAATATTATTTTATTTTTCCAAATACATGCAAAGATGTTGGAATCTTTACAAACTGCTAACTAATTAGAGTTGATCTAATCTTACAAGAAGATGTTTTGGGCAGAACCTGAAACAAGGTACTAAGTAGAACTAATTAATACAAGGCTTGTGTTCACACCTTTACTCATTGGAGTTCACAAGTATGCCAGCTTCACAAAGTAAACTTTCTAACTTCAAGGGAGTTCACACCTCCCTTAAAGCTCTTTGGGCCAGAGAGCACTATGGGAGAAAACCCATAATCCCATTCTCTCAGAAATTTCACATATAAGGCGAAAGAGCTATTCCAGAATACATTTTTTCCACTTGGCTGGCTGGTCGCAGAGGAGAGTTCAGCTGGACTGGAGAGGAGCGACTCTGGTGTAGACAGAGAGCACTTTGTGGAATTATGCCAGAAGCCCTCTCTCCGAGCAAGGCAGAATATATTCCACTTGGCTGGCTGGTGGCAGAAGAAGAGTTTTCAAAGGATAAAGCTACGAGTGAGAGTTCAGTGGACAACCAGATTCATCTTCATCTCACACCACTGTGGTAGGTGGCTGGGCTCCTGCACGCCCCCCACTGAGACCAAGCTGGTCTGAAAGACTCACCAGAAAGCTAGCCGAGCTCCAAGAGAAGGAAACAAGAGATTCATTCCATCTCTGTGCTGGTTGGAGGCTGAAGAAAGCAGAGGCAGAGGCTGAAGGACAGAACCTTTGGATTTGGAGATATTCGGAGGGCCCTAAGCTAAACCGGCTGTGTTTTGAGAAGAACAAGAACTCCAACATTTGAACTCACTACACAAAGATAGTTTTCAACGTTAATCTTTGCAATACTTTGTGTTCTAATTTCCCCCCTCCATATCTCCATCCCCCCTAACAACAAACAATCCATCATAATTTAAACATGTGTAATTCTTTTAAACACATTTCCATATCTGTAATGGTATGCAAGAAATACAAGATCAAAACAGAAATAACACCATGAGAGGAAACAAAAAACAAGCAAATAAATAAACAAACAACAACAAAAAGGTGAAGTTATTATGCTTTGCTTCACATTAAGCTCCATAGTTCTCTCTGGATGCAGATGGTTCTTTCCTACAAATCTATTGGAATTGTCTCAAATCACCTCATTGTTGAAAATAGCCAATTCCATCACAATTGGACATCATAAAATCTTTTTTGTTGCTGTGTACAATGTTTTCTTGGTTCTGTTCACTTCACTTAGCATCAGTTCATGGAAGCCTTCTGAGGCTTTTCTGAGATCAGTTTGCCCATCATTTCTTACAGAATAATAATATTCCATTATATCCATATATCATAAATTATTTAATCATTCCCCAACTGATGAGAATTCACTCTATTTCTAGTGGAATGTATATTTTTAAAAGTATGTCAAAATTTATGTATGTAATTGACACAAAAATAAAATGTAAAAAATTAGAATTTTGGGAAACATTTTCATAAATATTGCAGTCCTAGAGTAACATCACTAAGAACAGCTGATGTAGTCAAGTATTACAATGTAGAAATATAGTAGAAGACAGATATGGGATAACATTTTGACTTGTAAGTGAATTGGATTTAAGTGAAGCAGAATTGCATAGTCATCAGTTTACTCTTTTCCCAAATCAAAGAAGATCGGTGGCAGAACAAAAGTCAAAATGACTGGCAATAGCCTGAGATGCAGCAGATGATCTTGTCATCTTTTCTCCCTTACCAAGCTCCAAGAACTCTCCCACTTCACAAACTTGATGGCTATTGGAACAAATTGTTCTCATTCACTCTATTCTTTCAGGGAAAGTTTTCATAATCCCAGGGAAGACATTCCCATAAGTCACCAATAGGTTTAAAGTCTCTTACCCTCAATCTGATCTAACCTATTGGCTGAAATAGTTTTACCAAGATGTGGCAGGCTGCACATGGTACAGTTTCTTGAATCCATAGAGAGCTGGGAAAATCAGGTGAGCACCAAAGGCAGAAAGTATTCTTAAAAAGGGGTGTACAATTCTCAGACCAGAGGCGTTACTTTTCCTGGACATCTCATATACCTTAGCTTATCTGTATGGTTGCTCATCATTAAAATTCTTATTTTTTATTTTACAGATTTCCTGTTATATCTTTCATAATCTGAACAATGATTTCAAATATCTTGTTAGTATTCATCCATTTCAGATTATCAGATTTATTGGCATACAATTGGGCAAAATAGATTCTAATTACTGCTTTATTTTCCTCTTTATTGGTGGCAAATGTACTTTTTTTCATTTTTGATACTGGAAATTTGGTTTTCTTCTTTCCTTTTTCTAATCAAACCAAAGCCTTACCTATTTTGTCAGTTTTTTTCATAAAACCCACTTTTAATTGTGTTTATTACATCAATAGTTTTCTTACTTTCAAGTTAATTAATCTCTCTTTTTATTTTCAGCATTTCTAATTAAATGTTTAATTGCAAGTTTTTATTTTTTTCTACCTTTTTTAGTTGCATGTGCAATTCATTTATCTTTCTCTATTTTATTCATGTAAGCATCTAGATTTATAGATTTTCTCCCAAAAACTGTTTTAGCTGCATCCCAAAAGTTTTGGCATGCTATCTCATTATTGTCATTCTCTTGCATGAAATTTTTGATTGTTTCATTGATTTGTTCTTTCACATACACATTATTTCTGAATAGATTATTTAATTTCCAATTGGATTTTAGGCTATCTTTCCATGGACCTTCATTGAATACAATCTTTATTGCATCATGATCTGAAAATAGTTTATCTACTATTTTTGTCTTTCTACTTTTGATTGTGGGCTTTTTATACCCTAATACATAGTAGTCATTTTTGTGTAGATGTTATTTACCAGTGAGAAAAAAGACATATATATTTTTTTAATTCCATTCAATTTTTTCCAAAAGGTTATAATACTTTTTTCCCCTAAAATTCCATTCACCTCCCTAACTTTATTCTTTTTTTTTTTATTTTGCAGTTTGATTTATATAGTTCTGAGAAACCAAGGTTGACATCCCTCACTAGTATAGTTTTGTTGCCTGTTTCTTCTTGCAATTTTCTTAACTTCTCTAGCAATTTGGATGCTCTGACACTTAGTGCATGGACCTTTTAATACTGATATTTCTTCATTATCTATGATGCCCTTTAAAAAGATATAGTTTCTATTAGATATGGATTTGAATATATTAGATATAGATATTAGATCTATTTTTGCTTTTGCTTGATCTGACATCAGGATCACTACCTCTGTTTAATTGTTTTTTACTTCAGTTGAAGCAATTTATGTATCTCTATGTTTCTTTTTTTATATTAAATTTGGTAAAAATATATGTTTAATCCAAACTATGCATACATATTTATACAATTATCTTGCTGCACAAGAAAAATCAAACCAAAGAGGGAAAAAATGAGAAAAACAAAAAACAAAATGCAAGCGAATGACAAAAAGAGTGAAAATGCTATGTTGTGATCCACACTCAGTTCCCACAGTCCTCTGTCTGGGTGTAAATTGCTCTCTTCATTACTAAACAACTGGAACTGGTTTAAATCATCTCATTGTTGAAAAGAGCCAAAACTATCAGAATTGATCATTATATAATCTTGTTATTGCTGTGTATAATGATCTCCTGGTTCTGCTCATGTCACTTAGCATCAGTTTATGTAAGTCTCTCCAGGCCTCTCTGACATCATCCTGCTGATCATTTTTTTTTTTTAGTTTAATTTTATTTTTTTTAATTATAGGGTTTTTTATTGATAGAACATATGCATGGGTAATTTTTACAACACTGTCCTTTGCACTCACTTCTGGGAGATTTTTACAACACTGTCCTTTGCACTCACTTCTGTTCCAACTTTACTCTTTCCTTCCTCCACCCCTTCCCCTAGATGGCAGGCAGTCTTATACATGTTAAATATGTTAAAGAATATCCTAGATACAATATATGTGTGCAGATCCATATAGTTCTCTTGTTGAACAAGAAAAATCAGATTCAGAAGGTAAAAATAACCTGGGAAGAAAAACAAAGATGCAAGTAGTCCACATTCATTTCCCAGTACTCTTTCTCTGGGTGTCTGCTGATCATTTCTCATAGAATATTCCCTAGCATTCAAGCATTCTACAACTTAGGGGCATACAATCAATTTCCAGTTTCTTGCCACTACAGAAAAAGGACTGCCACAAATATTTTTTTGTTTTTGGTACATGTGGGCCCCTTTTCCTCCTTTAAGATCTCTTTGGGATATAAGCCCAGTAAAAACACTGCTGGGTCAAAGAGTATGCACAGTTTAATAACTCTTTGAGCATAATTCCAAACTGCTCTCCAGAATGGTTGGATCCATTCACAATTCCCCAACAATGTATTAGCATCCCAGTTCATCTATATCCTCTCCAACATTCATCATTTTCTTTTCCTGTCATCTTAGCCAATCTGAGAGGTGTGTAGTAGTACCTCAGAGTTGTCTTAATTTTCATTTCTCGAATCAATGGTGATTTAGAGTACTTTTTAATGACTAGAAATGATTTTAATTTCTTCATCTGAAAGTTATCTGTTCATATCTTTTGACCATTTATCACCTGGAGAATGGCTTGAATTCTTATAATTTGAGTTTCTATATATTTTAGAAATGAGACCTTTATTAGAACACTTGAATGTAAAAAATGTTTTCCCAGTTTATTGCTTCCCTTCTAATCTTGTCTACATTCATTTTGTTTGTACAAAAACTTTGCAACTTAATACAATCAAAACTATCGATCTGGTGTTAATGAGTTCTGGTTCTTCTTTGGTTACAAATTCCTTCCTTCTGCATAGATCTAAGAGGTAAACTGTTCTATGTCTTCTAATTTGCTTATATTATTACTCTTTATATCTAAATCATGAATCCATTTTGATCTGATCTTGGTATATGGTGTTAGGTGTGGGTCAGTTCCTAGTTTCTGCCATACTAGTTACCAATTTTCCCAGCAGTTTTTGTCAAGTAATAAGTTTTTATCCCAAAAGTGGGATTTTTGGGTTTGTCAAACACTACATTATTATAGTTATTGACTATAGTTTACCTCATAGATCTGTAGATTGAGAGTTCTCTATATATACCTGTAATGTCCAGACTACCTCTCTGGAGAACCTTGGGATCAGCCTGAATACTTGGTCTTAGTGGAGGAGTGAAGGAAGCAAGAGACTCCCGAGGATGGATACACCATTATCTCACACTGAGTAGGTGCTTAACTATAAATACCCTGCTGTGCTTGATTCAAGGACACCTTTTCAGAGTTCCTGTCCTTTACACCTCCCACTTTCTTTTATTTTAGAATACAGGAGGCATGCCATTCCTACCTTATCAGGAACGGAGGTTTTCACCTCCGTTTCACCGTTTGGTGAAAACACCAAAAAGGAGGTGATCTTGTCCTCCCTGACTTCTCAGGAAGGGAGAAACATCAAAGGGAAATGGGGACTCAAACCAGATATTGTTAGCAGGTTTCCTCTGGGCTGAAATTGAAACAGGTAAACATAAATCCATCAGCATGAGAGGTATTCCACAAGCATATAGTAATATAACACAGGCTAGTAGTGATGCAACAAACAACATGAATCAACATAATGATATAACAAATAATATGAATATAACCTGTCCATAAGTCCTGTAAGGAGGATATATAAATAACAATCACACATATACCTCCTTCAGCAACCAAGAGATAGTCCAAAACCAATCTATTGTCCATTACTTCATGTGTCAGGGAATCCAATGATTCCTGCAGATTTTGAAGTCCTGTCTCAGGGAATCTAATTCCTGCTGGTTTTAAAGTCCTACCACATCTTATTAACAATTTTTGATTTTCATGAGTCAATTGCCATACATATAAGGTTAACTGCCAGGCTCTTTCAGTGGCATACATTGTCAGAGATGTAACCACCTGATGTTTCTTGGGTCTTCTCTTTTGTTTCAAGGGTCTTTTCCATTTCTCTCCAATGGACAAGGTGAATGCTACTTGTTGGCACCATCTGATTCCTTCTTCATCTGTAGAAATACAAGCAAACCTTCTCCCTCAAGCAGGTAACCTATCTAGTCCCTTCCATTCATCACATTCTAGATCTCTCCACATCATCTGGTAATGATCGAAGATAGTGGAGCTGCTCACATAGGATACTGGCCTTCCAGTAGGTTATAAAACCTTTCTGCCAGAGCCAGTGCATCTTTATCAAAAATCAAAAAAAAAAAAATAATGACGAGCTAAATTTAAAAGTTCGGTAGGCTTACTAGTGGCTCTCCCCTCCCCCTCCTCCCCCCCCCCCCCCGCCATTTTCTTTTTTAGAGGAGTGTCTTGATGTCTATTTCTCCTGTCTACTATTGCCTGTCCTTGAGGATTAAAGAGTATGCCAATGGTTTTAAAATCTTATACTGTGCACAAAGTGTGCAAAATTTTAGAAGTATATGCAAGTCCATTATCTGTTTTTATTGCTTGTGGCACACCTTTAATTGCAAAAGTTTATATAAGGAATTCAGTGACCACTCAGATTGTCTCTTTTTTTGTTGGTATTGCAAAAGTGAATCTGGAAAAGGTGTTTACCACAATATGGATAACAGACAAATGAACAAAAGAGTTATATTGGGTCACAGCCATTTGCCAAATTTCATTGGGTCTCAAACCACGAGGGTTTTTCCCTAGAGGGAGTGTAGGAGCTTGGAAAAGAAGACAAACTGTACAGGCTTTTGCTGTGCTCCTAGCTTCCTCTTTTGTTATCTCAAATTGCAAATGTAAAGCTGGAGCAGCCTGATGGTATTTAGAATGAGATTCTTGGGCTGCCTGAAATAAAGGAGTACTGGCTATCTGTTTTTGAATTTTCATTAAAAAAATAGGCCCTGGAAGTCCATTATGAAAGTGTGGACACGCAAGATATAAATCTTACCTGGATGCTTTTTCACTTTCTCTTGAAGTTCTTTAAAGAGCTGATATACATACATATATATATATATATACACACACACACACACACACACACACATATATATATATATATATATATACATATATATATATATATATATATATATTAGAAGCTACAAATTTTATTTGGGCTTTGGCAATTCTTTGTACCACACCTACTGAATAAACCAAATCAAATATTATATTTACTTCTCCTAGATAATAAGTAAGAGCTAACATGATTGAGTACAATTCATTCTGCTGAGTGGACTGAAAAGGAGTTCTGAGTACTCTCTTTATAGTTAAGTCATGATAGTATACAGCACAAATGTTACGTTTGGATTAATCTGAAAAGATAGTTGGTCCTTTAAGAAGAATCTTAGAAACTTTTTCTTCAAAAATCCATCACCAATTATGTAATAGTCTGGTCATCTTTAATGGAGACCCGTGTGTAAAATTTGGAGCTGTGGACAATAAAATTTGCCACTCTGGGGTGGTTTCACAGCATACATTAATTTGTGCATTAGTATAAAAGGTGTATATCTTGTCAGGTCTTATCCCAGATAATTATACTGTTTGCTTAATGGACTTTAATAAAATTTTAGCCACAAGCACTGGGTAAGAAGTAAGACGTTGGTCTGGTTGTGCTGGGAGATTCACTCACTCTATCACACTTTCTCCTTGATGAAGGACTGCTGTGGGTGCCCCTTTTGTAGCAAAAACTGATATTTCCAAGGGTTTTTGAGTTACTTTTTCAACCACATTGGATAAAGCCAAATTTAACCTCTCTCAAAGCCTCTTGAGTTTCTTTTGTAAGCTGGTTTGTCGAGTTTAAAGCACTGTCTCCCCTTAAAATGTCATATAATGGTTGTAATTTATAGGTAGTTAATCCTAATACTGGGCACATCCATTGAATATCTTCTTTTAATTTCTGCAATTCATGTTAAGTTCTTAAAGAAAGCTTTTTTACTATAGCACCTGAGAAGGTACTTCATATCAGGGCAGCTAGGTGGCACAGTGGATAGAGCACTGGCCCTGAGCTCAGAAGGCCCTGAGTTCAAATCTTATCTCAGACATGTAACACTTCCTAGCTATGTGACCCTGGGTGAGTCAATTGCCTCAGCAAATAATAATAATAATAAAAATATGCTTCATATCCTACATATTGAAAAGAAGTGTGCCTTTGAATTTTTTCTGGAGCTATATGCAATTTGTATTTCCTTAGTGTTTCTATGGTCTTTTGTAGACATGCTTCTAACATTTGCTCCTCAGGGGCACATCATCCATGTAATGTAACAACATAACTTTTGGAAATGCTTTTATTACTGGTGTAAGAGCAGCAGCAACATACAGTTGACACACAGTAAGGCTGTTTTTAATTTCCTGTGGCAAAACTGTCCATTCATATCTTTTATAAGGCTCAGCTAAGTTAATGTTGGGCACTGAAAAGGCAAATCTTTTCGTATCCTCCTTATCTAAAGGGATAGAATAGAAACAATCCTTAATATCTATTACCCAAAGAGGCCATTCTCTAGGCAATTGAGTAGGAGATGAAAGTCCAGGCTGAAGAGTTCCCAAAGTTTCCATCTGTTCATTTACTTTTCTTAAATCAGTCAACATCCTCCGTTTTTCAGATTTCTTTCTTATAAGAAATAAAGGGGAATTCCAAGGACTTAGAGAAGATTGTAAGTGTCCTTGGTCAAGTTGCTCCTGTTCTTTATCTATTAAGGTATGAATTTTTTCACTTGTTAAGGGCTACTGTTCTACCCACACTGGTGTATCACTTTTCCTTTGAATGAAAACAAATGAGAGTGCAGGCAGGCCTTCAACAGCAGCCCTGCCTAAAAAGCCTAAATACTCAATTGTAATCCTAACTGTTGTAAAATGTCTCTTCCCCATAGATTGATAAAAGTTTTTTCAACTACAAAAGTAGTAAAAAAAAAAAAAAAAAAAAAAAAAAAACTCCTATTTCACTTTCAAATATCCATCTCAAAGAGGTAGCACTAACTTCTGCTGCTATTGATCCTCCTACACCAGACATATAGGTGTCTGCCTTAATCTTTGTCCAATGACTGGGCCAACTGGCACCTCTAATGATTGTATGATATGCACCTGTGTCTACCAACACTTTCAGTGATATGCTAATTACATAGATCGTGAGCATAGGTTAGTCAGTTGTAACAGCTACAGTCCAGAATACTCCTGGATTCTGTTGTTGGGAATCAAAATCTGGGTGACTATCACCAGATTGCCTATTAGGAGTATGTATCAGTAAACTAGATGCTACTTCTTCTCCTGGGTGATAAGTCACACATGTATTAGTATTTGTATTAGTGACTGGGATATTAGCTACACATTCCCAGTTTACCAAATCAGTGTATGGATGGACACTGTTTTGTAAGCACTCTCATGAGGTGAAATGGTCAAGTCTACTATGCCTGGAGGCAAAGGATCCATAGGCTGGACAGGGACAGATTTCACATGTCCAGGGGTTATCTCATTAGTCCCAGCTGCATATAACTCTGTTCTTCCCCATCGTAATCCCTTTCTCCCATCAGATTGCCTCTTGGCTGATTGATCATGTCTGAGTACTGAACTTCTAAAGATTCTTTGGTTGTAACATTCGCTGCCCCAAGTGTTTTTTGCCTGGTGCCTTAAAGCTGGATCCCACTTCCCATTTCCCTGAGGCAATCTACATTCTGATGCCCAATGGAAACCTTTGTTGCATTTTGGGTCTTGTTCTCCCATCCTGCTCTCTCACTCTGGCTTTATGCCAACATTGAGCATTCAGATGCCATATTTTACCACATTGAAAGTATTGACAAGTCTCTCTGGAAGTCCCTTACTGAAAGGGCCCTGTCTTCCCATGTTTGGATCTTGAGAAGGCTGCATCATAGCCTGGGTATAAAGGGTATTTGTGCCCACTGTGGCACAGCATCTTATGATCTCATATAAAGTAGCATCCTTGTGTAGCCCTAGTATAATTCTTCTACAAACCTCATTAGCATTTTCTTTAGCAAGCTGTCTTATCATAATTTCTGTTGCTACATTTTCACCAATAGTTCATATAACAGCTGTCTGTAGACATCCCACAAAATCAGCAAAAGGTTCATTGGGACCTTGTGCTATTTTCGCGAAAGCTTCCCCTCTCTCTTGTCTTCTTGGGAGAGTGCCCCAAGCTTTGAGAGCAGCAGAAGCAATTTGTTCATATGCTGTCAAAAGGTAATTAATGTGTGCTAAAGTGTCTACACAAGGACCTTAACCTGCTAGTTGATCAGAGGTGATTGTTATATTAACTCCAGTTTGCCTATTTTGCTGGGCTTATATTCCAAAGAGTCCACTATACTCAAAAAGCCACAAGTTTTATCCAGGTTCTAAACATGTTCTTGCTATAGATTTTTAATCATTAGGATTTAAAACTTCAAAAGCCAAATTCTCTAATAACACCTTAACATAAGACCATGTAGGCCCATAAAGAGTGCGAGGCTTTTTCAGATCATTGATAATTTCTAGATTAAATGAAGTGTATTTTCTTTTCTTTTCTTTTCTTTTTTTTTTTTTATTAATTTTATTTAATAATTAGTTTATATTGACAGAATCCATGCCAGGGTAATTTTCTTTTCTTTTCTTTTTTTGACTTGGAGTCAAATTCTTTAATCACAGGATACATTTTTATTCTTAAATCAGATGTATCTTGCCCTTCCTTTTTTTAGCTTTAATTAGAGGCTTGTGTAATCAGATCATAGCAGATGGACAAAGCTTCTGCATAGGTGGTGCTGATGGTGTCCCTACCCCTCCCACTCCCCCTCCTCCCTCCACCCACGAAATTGAAATTGAGGGAGGATGGTCAGGCAATTGGGAATGCCCTAATGGCACCTGCTCTGTGTAACTGAGTTGTGAAAGTGAGAAGCACCACACTCTTTAAGCTTAACTCCAGCTAAATTGTCACTACCATCCCCCTCCTCCTCTTTCTCCTCACACTTCCTTAAATGGCTGTTCTCCTTAGAACTTTTCCTTTTTTTAGAACTTGTGTGGTTCTTTAAAGTCAATTGTATTATGTTGTGTATATATAGAATGTTTCCTTAGAAATTGAATTAGGACCATTATCATTATTAATTCAATTAATTATTCTCCTACTAGGTTCCACTTATTTGGCTCTAATTCTTCTTCCTTAGAGAACCAAGAAGATGTGTATTCTAATATTTCCAAGAGTCCAATGATCTATTTCCAAGTTAGCAACAAACCTTGGTTCTTTATTAACTAAAGTATGCATTCTACATGCTTCTCTTGGGGTGGGAGTGGGGAAGGTTCTTTTCTTAATATTTGCCCCATTTCACCTAAAAAAAAGGAAAGTGACTAGTTTAGCCCTTACCAAAGTTTTTTGCTTCTCTATTTTTGTACTCACCCTATTTTTGGGTCACAGGGAACTTTTCCATTGAACTGGGCTGATAGTGTCAGTCAAGTTGATTTGTGCCCTGCTTTGCAATGCCCTGTATTTCTGATTAAATTCGAGCTGATTTGTATAGGACCTCACGTCCAGCCCCACATTTGGGTACCAAAATGTAAAGTTTGACCTAGTTCTCTGGAAGAACTCAGGATCAGCCTGAGTCCTTTGTCTTAGTGGAGGAGTGAGGAAGGTAGGAGGGCCATGTGACTAGTCAAAGATGGAGTCTGGACTCTGATGTCTTCTCTTGTGTCTATGGCTGAGAGCTGTGTGTGAGAGAGCCTTCTGTTTCTGAAACTCCCTTAAATACCTCAGTATGATTACATCATTACATCACACTGAGCATGTGCAACTATAGCCATTATGGCCAAGTGCTAACTATAGTACCATTACATCACCACAGCACATTAAGTATATGTACTTAATTAGAGTGATTAAATCATTAGCTAAAGAATCATTATCTCATCAATCATTCTGTCTTTAAGTATACCTTTTCAGAATTCTGGCCCTCTACACTCTCCCATTCTTTCCTTCCCCACCTCCTCACAGTCCTTTCACTGACATAAGAAAGATTATTAAAGGTACTTAAAGTATATTGTATAAATTTAGTATGGGTACTATTTCAGGTAGAAGAAGTAAGAAATTCTCAGAGAAATAAGCAGAGGTAATTGAAAAACACACCAAAGATTGATGCCTGCCTCCTGGGTCCCTTTGCTTCCCTGTAAAAAATTTTGAAAAGAACCAGCCAAATCTACTTACTGGTCCATATTTTGTAACTTCCATAATGATGTACGTGCAATATTTGCCCATCAGAGAACCTTTCTACCACTTATGCTTTGCCAATCTTGGATTACTCCACAGCCATCTATTTTTATTTCCATTTATATGTTGCTGAATGGAGTGTTAAAAGCAACAACATCAATAACCACAACAACAAGAGTAATAAGCCAGAGTCATTTTGGCAGTAGATGAGGAAGAAGGAGGTCGTGGAGATCCTGGGTCTATCCAATTCACTTCTACCCCTAAAGACCAAGAATAAAGATCAAGGACTTTTGCTTATCCTGACTCTGACTGATTCTAAAGTATCCAGGGTGCTAACTCAGTCTTCACATTTCCTTAAAAATTTCTCTGACCATACCTTCTATTTTTGGCTTGGATTGTCTCCTAAAAGAAGATAACAAGGGATCTGGCCCCCTGACTTCTGTCTGTTCCAAAATAAGGCTACTTCTACCTCCTGATTCAAATCTGATCTCCTAAGCAGGGTGTAGAGAACCTCTGGTACAAAGAGGAGCAACTTTTCCTTTGATGTCAGGCCTTTTTTCTTCCACTCAACTTTATCCTTATTAGAAAGGAAAGAAGGAAAATTGATGGTGTGCAAAAATTCTTTCTTTAAAGGTTTAACTTCTATCTCCTCCTTCCTACCAGCCTTCAGAAGGAAGAGTAGTAATATAAAAAGACATCTTATCTTCTCATCTGACTTTGTGCCTTCCATCTATGCTATACTGGTTTACAGCTTTATTTCCAGCCTCTTCTGGTTCCTTCTATTCATTGATGAACATTTTCACAGTTGTTCATACCCTTTGCATCCTAGTGATTCTGAATCATGCGGTATGTCATCATACAAACCTAAATCTCAATTTCCTAATACTCAATTCCTTATTTCAATCCACTTCAATTATTCTACCCCAAAGATACAATCACAATTCACTTGCCTCTTTCACTATGTCCTTTGGAATGCCTGTTTCATAATAAGCAAATTTCCTTTATTGTTAAATCTTGCTCTCCCACTCCTTCCAGTTTCTTATTATTACTGAAATGTGGATCTTCCATAATGACCTAGCCTTGTTGACCACTTTTCCTCATAGTGTTACATCTTTTTTTCCCCTTCATTTCTTTTGGCTCGCTGGTCAAGGTGAAGGAGTTAGAATATTCCTTACTCTGCTAGGCTATTTGTATTTTCCTTCTCTATCTCCATCACTCAGTAATCTCTCTTCCTTTAAACTCCATGTAATTCATGTCTCCCATTCAATCAAAATCCTGGAACCTTTTGTTTATAGACCTCTAGGTCACTTGTCTTCCTTCCTCAGTGAATTTGTTACATGGCTTACTTTATTTTTTTTCCCAATCTTTGTCCTCACTCTATGAAATTACAGCATTCTTATTGACTCTCCTTTAAACACTGAACCATTGAGTTTCTCAACCAATTCACTTCCCATAAGCTATTACCCCACTCTACTTCAATCTAAGAAGAGCCAATGTGGCTTCACATGGGAGCCAAGGAACAGTCAATATGATGTTTACTGCCTGACAACTCCAAGAAAAATTCTGGGAGCAGAACACAGGTCTGTATACAATATTTGTAGATCTGACCAAGGTCTTCTATACTGTCAGTCATGAGCTCTTATGGAAAATTAGGTCAAAAAAAAGAGAAGTTTATCAGTAGAGTACATCAATTTCATGATGACTTACTTGTCCAGGTTCTGGACAATAGGCAATGCTCTTGAGCTTTCCCAGTCACCAATGAAGTAAAATAAGACTGTGAGCTTGCTCCAGTGATTTTTAGCATGATGTTTTCAGCTATATTGTCAAACACTTTCAAAGGACAAACATGGAATCAAAGTCAACTACAGAGTGTTGGAGCATTAATTTTTGTTTGGATATGATGGTGTGCTCAATGCAGTCTCCAAAGCTGAGTTGCAACAAAGTATAGATCAATTCTGTTACTTGTCTTGATTTTGGGCTAATAATTAATACCAGGAAAATACAAGTCCTCCATTAGCCAGCATGATACCATCCATATGTGGAACCATCAGTTACAATAAATGGTTAAGTTTTGAATACTGTGAATGAATTCTCTTACCTTAGCAGTATACTTTTCAGGGATGTTCACATTGATGATGAAATAGATACACATATTGCCAAAGTTAGCTCAGTATTTGGGAGGCTATGAAGGAAAGTATGGGGGAGGAGAGGTATTCAGGGGTCCTCAAACTACAGCCTACAGGCCAGATATGAAGTTTCTTTATTTAAAGGCCCAGAAAACAAAGTTTTTGTTTTTACTATAGTCCAGCCCTCCAACAGTCTGAGGGACAGTGAACTGGCCCCTTATTTAAAAAGTTTGAGGACCCCGTTAGACTATCAAACTGAAGGTCTCCAAAACCGCTGTGCTTATGTCATTGTTGTATGCCTATGAAACATATACAATCTATCATTCTAGGAAATTGTATTGCTTATATTTTAATTGTCTTATGGAGATTCTGATGATTACCTGGCAGGATAATATACCAAATACTGAGGTCTTTTCTAGAACTAAACTGCCAAGCATTCCAACTCTGCTGCAGAAAGCACAACTCCATTGGGCTGACACACTGTTCAAATGTCAAATGAATGCTTGACAAAAAATTATTTTATGGAGAACTCACACAGAGCAAGCACAAACAAGGTGGTCAGAGAAAGCAATACAAAGGCACTGTCAAGGTATCACTTAAGAATTTCAGAACCTATTATATTACATGGGAGACACTGACATGGGACCACCCAGCATGGCCCTCTTGAGAGAAAGTACTATGCTCTATGAGAAAAGCAGAATTCAATTAACCCAGAAGAACCATGAGATGTACAAAATTAGAGAAGCCACCCCAAGTATTCATATGGACTATTTGTATTCAATTTGTGTCAGAGCATCTTGAGTTTGTATTAATCAGATCAGGCATAGTTAGACTCAACTCTTACATAGTGACATCATTTTTGGTCCTCTTTAAAAATGAAGGGCAAAACAATCAACTAACTTCAGTTACCCACAAAAATGATCATAAACTTGATCTAATGATCATCCACAATTATACCACCTCCTTGTTCCAGACTTCTGAAATCCTTTTATCTGATTATAATCTATTATCTTTTTACCTCTTCCTCTGCTTTCTCTTATTGAATTCTACTTTTTAATCTAGATCATGACCTTTAATCCTTTAACTCTTCAATTCTCTCCCAGATCATTTCTCCTGTATTTGCCTCTTTCACCCATATTAACCCCTTGGTAAACTATTTTAACTGTTTGCTGTCTTCTTTAAATGACAAGCTCTTTTGTATTTTCATGATTTTACCCTGCAAAGCCTCAACCTAAGATCAACCTCACTATCCACTGCCTTCAATTCTATACCAATAGTGCTTACCCAAAGTGGAGAAAATCACTCAGCTGCTCTGTCTGGGTTCTGTGATCTCAAGTGGCCCCCTGATGCTGCTAGACAATTCTTTATCCACTCATCCTCCCATTCTTCAAGGCAGCTTTCACAAGGTTTTCATTCTTTAAACCTCTAATGGTTCCTTTTACCCACATGCTTATAACTGAGTATTTTGGCTATATTTTACAGAAAAAAAATGAGGTTATGCATTTTGAGCTCCCTCTTTTAATCTTTTTCTTATCTTATAACATATAACACTCATCTGCTTTCTTCTACTATCTCCTCATTTACTCCTGTCTCACACCAGGTAAATGTTTTAAGACTAATTCTCTACTTGCTCAAGATATCTCATTCCATTCCATCTCCTTCAATACATTGAACCCTCTGTCAATTCCATTCTTTCAATTATTTTCCATTTCTTCATTCTACTAGCTCCTTCCTTACTGTCTATAAATATGCTCCTGTTTTCCTCACTTATTCCATCTCCACTACCATCCTATATTCTTTTGCTTTTTATGGCTAATCTCTTTGAAAAGTTCATCTGCAATATGTATCTGTACTTCCTCTTTTTTCATTCTCTATTTCACCCTTTTTGATATAACTGTTAACCTTATTATTCTACCAAAATTTCTCCCTCCAAAGTACCATTAATTTCTTAATTGTTAAATATAACTATTTTTTTTATCATCCTTCATTTTCCTTGGTTTCTATGCAGACTTTTGCTTTGATTATTACACTTCTCTCCTTAAAAACTTCTCTTTTTCTCTCTAAATTTTCAGTGCATCACTCTCTCCTAGTTGTCACTTTCCCAAACTGAGAGGTCCTTCTCAATCACTTTGGTTGGATCCTCATCCAGACCATGCACTCTAATCATAACTGTGCCACAAGGTTCTATCCTGGTTCCTTTTCTTTTCTCCCTCCATACTATTTTACTCCCAAGAATTTAATTACCATCTATATGCCAATGATACACAAACTTATATACTACCCTAACTTCCCTGCTTACCTCTGATTTTCTATCTCCAACTTCTTATCCTGCTTCTTGAACTAAATCTGATAAATATCCAAAACTGAACTCTTTATCTTTCCCCATAAATCCTCCCCTTGTCCTGCTTTCCATATAATTAGAAAAGGCACCACTAAGCTGTCAGGTACCCAGGTTCATGACCTAGCTGTCAAACTTGATTCCTCACTATCTCTCACTCTTCACATCCAGTTCATTGCTAACACCTATCAAGTACAACTCTCAAATATACCTACTTCTCTCCTCAGATGCTATCATCATTCTGGTGCAGGCGTTTATCACCTTGAGCCTGGAATATTGCAATAGATTGCTTATGGGTATGCCTGTCTCAAATCTCTGCTTACTAAAATTTATGCTTTATTAAGCCACCAAAGGGATTTGGAAACGATATGCTAAAACAGTGAGATGTAACCACTTTGCTAAATCTGCTATTGGTAATCCCACCATCATTGCAATCATGCTGTAGATCATCAGGAATAATTTGTGGCTCTTCAGGAGGTCATAGCTTTACCTTCATAGAAGACTGTACTAGAGAATGCATTAAGGACTACTATCAGATATCAATTCCCTTTAATGAGAAGGATAACCAGCCTATCTTAATCACACAGGAAAAAAAGAATTGAACAATTTGCAAAAGGCTTACCACAATTAAGGAAAAGTGAGAAGCATTTCAGGAAGTACTCCACGACTTTGGTGATGCAGGTTTATCAGTCCATCTGGAGAGATTTGATATAGCTACTCAGACTCCAAGTTTCTTGTGTTGAGGGCCCGGGACTTGGTTACTGGGTTTCTGCACCATGGCCTCAGGTGGTAGCACCTTGCCAACTGCCCTGGGGTGACCTGGCCAATCTGAATCTGTTGTGCTGAGGTTTGGGGGGCTGGGAATTTGCCTGCTGTGTTAGGGCTTTAGGTCTCACAGTTGGCCTGCTGAGCCAGGACCTCAGGGCTTCAGTTGTTCTGTTCTGTTGCTAACAGCTTCCCATTGAACTCTGCCTGAACTGAGCTGCCATCCCTTTTTACCCAAATAAAATAGGACAGATCTTTCCTATAGTACTTAGTTATCCTAGGCTTGAAAATTGTTTCATCCAGTCTCTTTGTGAGTTCTGTCACTCCAAAATTCATTTAAAGGCTTGATTTGAAGTTGTTTTGAGGGAAACTGGGGAGAACTCAGGCAACTTCCTGACTTTTCTTCATCATTTTGGCTCTCCCTCAAATCACCAAATTAAAAACCAGGTTTCCAGTTAAAATTATTTTGCTCAGTCATCAAATATATTTTTGCTTTTAAAAATAACTTTAGGACTGTTTTCTATAATATTTTTTAAAAAGATCTTTAATTACAAGGGTTGGTTTCTATTAAAAAAAAAAAACTATTGTTTCCTTCCAAATTATTTAACAGATTTCACATGTGAATTTTCAAGTTTGCCAAATTTTTCACTTATCATTTTCATACTTTCTAATTTTAGGAAAAAAATAATGTGATAGCACTTAGTATCTGTTCTATGAGACTTAAACCCTTAAACCCTAAACCTTGTTAGACTGTAAGCTTTATGAGAGTAGAGTAACTTTATTTTTTTTTTTTATTTGAGAAACTGATCCAGGGTTCTATGCAGGACAAATATACAATAAATGAGGATTTGATTGATTGAGTAGAGTCTTTCCTTTTATATCTTTCCTTAACATTCTTATTTGATCCAATCTCTCATTTTTCTTACCCCAGTCTAATATATTATTCATAGCCTAGGCCAGAGCTGTCATGTCAATTTATAGGATAACAATACACTGGATGATTTTTACTGGATATCCTAAAGTGTGCTTGACATTTTATAGTAAAGAATTTATAATCCTATAGTATTTTTAAGCAGTAATATGGCTAAAAGCCAAATATACAAAGCTCAATTTAAAATCTGTGTGTGAGTTCCATGGAAGCAAGTATCAATTTAGTTCCTATTCTGCAGTCCCTCTAGATTTGCGATTCTAGAACCAATTTTGAGAAGGGAACATAGGAGATTCCAGTTTTTGTTTTGTTTTGTTTTTTCTTGTAGCTCTGGGAGCTTCATGAAGAACTGGAGAAAACCCAGAACCTCTTGGATTTGCTTCTATAGTCTCATCATATTTATAATTCAACCCTATTCATAAAGAAAAACAGGCACCATATCTACAGTGTCTCAGTAGTCTTTTAATCAGCCATGCATAATAAAGAATTTTGTAGTTTTTCAGAAAAATATAGCTACTAAAGAAACCTGGTGATGCTAGAAGCAGGCAAGGTTATTTTGAACTTTAGTTGGAGAAGTTACCTCAGTGGAATGTTTCTCCCTTAGAGAGCATGTTGTTAAATAACATGAAATTTTTAATTTTATTAATTTTATACCTTGTATACAATAGACATTTAATAAATATTTACTGATTGATTCATAGGAATAGCAATGTCAAAACAGGCAGCAATTGAAACAAATTAATTCATTAAAACTCAAAAAGCAAATTGAAGGTGTGGTTTTAAGTAAATTAGAATTCTGTGTTGATATGTGGTTGGCATTGGAGGATAACAATAGAATCACATTCATGTAAGTCCTTATAGTTTACAAAGCACTTTCCTCACAATTATCCTATGTTGTAGATAGTATGAGTATTATTATCATTTTATAGGTAGGAGAGACTTGCTTAGGTATAGAGAGTTAAAGTGACCTTCTCATGATCACATAGACAGCAAATATTGAAATGTGAATATCTGAATATCTGTCTCCAATTACAGATGTCTATTTGGCAGCAGGAGTGGAAAATATAGAGAAAAAGAAAAAGAAAGAAAAAGAAACACAGACTCAGAGAGACAGACATTGAAGAAGTAGTGTGGAGAAACAGATGCAAGCAGAGGAAGAAGAGACTGAGAAAGAACAAAGAACACAGAAACAGACACAAGGAGACAGATTTTTTTAAAATGTAATTTGCAAGTTTAAAAAAATACAAATTTGTTAACATTAATCTTCAACTTAGCATCTTACAGGAATATAAATTATCTTTCAGTTTTCATTTCTTTTTAATCAAGAAAATATTATATATTATCTCATATTATTTAATAGAAAAGGTTTTAATGATCCATGTATTCTTTCTAAGTAACTATTTTCTTAGATTTACCAGTGTTGTATAGGAAAAGGAGAGAGAGAAAGAGAGGGAAAAAGAAAAAAAAGTTATTGAATTTAAATAACAACAAAATCTTTCTCAAGGGCACCTACTACAGTACATTGAGGCTCACATAGAAAGCCACAAATATTGACATATGAGAAGACAGAGGATCCATATTAAGAAAAAAAACTGCTCTAATTATTGGCTGCCTTTGTAATTAGAAGCAGAAAGGATCAAACCATTTGCACGGATTGATAGGTAGTGAGAGCATCCTGAAAGTAGACATAAAGGATACATTCACATATTTCCATGAAAGACATGAAATGAAATTGTTTATAAGGAATTCTGATTGCAGACATACATAGAATACTGCAAGTACCAACATTATTTTGTCCTCATCATCATAAGAGTAACCAGCACTTTTCATCTCCATAAATTTTGTTATGGGAGAGAAAATACATAGCTTTCCATTTTGAGTGAAGTTCTTCAAAGACCTGAGCAAATAAAACAAATCTTTCATCTTTTCTATTATATTATGGGGTTTGGCACAGGGGAATTACTGAACCAGCAAAAATTACTATTTTCAATCATAGCAAACACAGTCATTCTGTATAATTTGATGCTAGATTTACTTAAATGACATCAGATATGATCACAGTTAATGTGACATTGCACCTGTCATCAGACACTTAACCAAAGAAAATAAAATGCTCAGAAAACAACTAGCTTTTGCATGGTGAAATTGGTTAATTTAAAAGGATAAGATGTAAAATTATTAACCTTATATTTTAATTTTAATTTTTTTTTCAAATACTCTTGTTGGATATATGGGTCATTAAATAAAATCTGTTTAAGCAAAATGTCTGCAGATCATAACTAAATATTTACATTTATTTAAATCAGCCATCTATAACTTAGAGACAGTAAGTAATTTATCTGGAATGCCAAACCATACCAGAAATTTAGGATCTAATGAAAAATATGATTTTTTGGAAAATAATATGGGGAGTTTCCAGCATCAGTAAAAATGGTATCCTGATCTGATCATCATTTCCATTCCGATCTGGCCCCAATACTGCTGCTAGGCTTTCCTTTTTCATGCCAAAAATATCTATGCTAGTTTTCTGTTTAAAAAAATTTCATAGTTTTCTATTATCTTCTATGGTAATAAGTTTAAGTTTACCCAACTTTTTAATATGCCTGCATAGGAGGGATGCACAGGAAGCATGAAATCTGTGCATCTTGCCTTGCATTAATTCTATTCCAACAAAACCAATGCAATGTGCTGAATTTTTCTATTCTTATGCTTAAAAGAAAAAATGTCTTGAATTACTTTAAGATTTATGATCAGTGCCATTTTATATTTATTTTAATGGTACATCTCTATAAATGCTAATTCCATTTGAATTAAAATAGTACTATTTATATAATGTGTAACATTTGCAAATGATAAATTTTTGAATATATTTTACAGTAATCAAATAAAATATAGTTTGAGCCAATGGTTTAATAAATCAGTAGAAGCTCTACAATTAGTGTATTTTGGTTATATTGCCTTCCTTCACCTTCTTTACTTTCAAATGCCTACCCATTCTTTAGCACCCAACTTCTTACCTGTTACGATCTCATACTAATACTATCCTTTTATTCAGATTTCCTCCATAACATCATTTTTTTTTTGTCTTTCAAATGTAGTACACAGCAAAGCAAAATGTACTTTCTTTGAAGTATTTCATTCTCCCTCACTGGAAGTCTTAAAGCAAAAATTGAATGACTACCTGTCAGATTAAGCAGAAAACATTCCTTTTCAAATATGAATTTACCTGGATTCCACCTTTCTGTGACATTGACACAATTGGCAGTTGAGAGAATCTTATAGACACCTCCTTAGAATGTTTTTCAATTCATAAAAAATGTGTAGGATTACAAAGGAAATAAATTACTTTGAAATACAGTTATATTTAAAGCAAGGTCACTAGACTTCAGGTTAATCATTCTTGACTTTTATGATTATTGAGGTTCCCTCTCACACTAAACTTCTATAATTCTATAATAGAGTCTAAATTGAGTTATTTGTGATAAAGGATTATTCTCCTACTAAATCTTAAATTTCATAAAGGCAGGGACTATATCTTACCTAAACTTTGTACTACTTCCCCTTCTTATATTGCCACACTATGCACAGAATAAGTTGTTTTTTTTTTTCTTTTTTTTTTTTCATTTATTGAACTAAATTAAATAGAAAAGAAATGAAGGAAGAATGATGTATCCTAGTCTTCTTATGAATGCTAGTTTGATCATTGGTATTATTATAGCATACTTTGTCAGAATTGACCTACACTGCAATTGGATGGCATTCAGATTCTAATTAAGTAGCCGAAAGAGAGACAAGGCAAACAGCCTTTTGGAATAGATCTTACTATTAAATCATATTCTGTATAATAGTGTTGGGAACTTTCTTTGATGGTATATAAGAAATGATATAAAAAAATTTATTCCTCTCAACCCTAATCCCATCACAACTAAGGTATTAGTAGAAATATATCATGGAAATAAAATGGGCAGCAAGAATGGGAAGAACAAAAATCAGAACCGAAGGGACAGTCATGAGGAAGCTCAGACTTAGAGAGTACTCAGAAATGGCTATCAGGACATAGAAATGGTGAGTAGTTAGTCAAACAATCTGGCACCAATCAAGAACCATAAAATAAAAAAACCAGAATCTTACAGTATGTTGTTTATAAAAACACATTGGAAGCAGAACGACACATAGAGAGCAAAAGGAAAAGGCTACAGCAGAATCTGTTATGCATCAATTGAAGTAAGAAAAAAGAAGAAAAAGAAAAATAAAGAAGAAGAAAAAGAGGTAGTGATCCTGATCTCAGATTAAGCAAAGCCCCTCCCCCCCCCAAAAAAAGGTGTAATTAAAAGGATAAGGAAGGAAGTACATCTGATTAAAATATAATTAAGTAATATCAGTACCAAACAAATGGACCAAGTGATATAGCATCTAATTTCCTAGAGAAATCAAGAGATTTGGAAAAAGAAACAGCCAGCAAAACCTAACTAACGGGGGATCAAAACCTTGTTCTATCAGAATTAGATAAATTAAACTACAAAATAAACAAGAAAGAAGTTAAGGAGGTAAATAGAATTTTAGAAATGTTAAATATGATAGATTTTGGAGCAAACTGAATGAGGACAGAAAGGAATATATTTTTTTCTGAGTAGTACATGGAACTACATAAAAATTGACCATTAAGGTATAAAAATCTTGAAATCAAATGCAGAAAGGCATAAATAATAAATGCATCTTTTCCAGATCATGATGCAATAAAAATTATGTGAAATAAAAGGCCAAGGAAAATAGAACAAAAATTAATTGGAAACTATATAATCTAGAGTGGGTAATGAGTGGGTAAAACAACAAATCATAGACAAACTAGATAATTTCCTCCGAGAGAATCAAGATAATGAGACAGCATTGCAAAATATATGGGATGCACAAAGTAGTTCTTCGGGGAAAATTTATATTTCTAGATGCTTACTTGAATAAAATTTAGATAATGAAGATCAATGAATTGGACAATTTAAAAAGAAAAAAAAAGAAGTTTAAAAAAAACCCTAATTAAATACCAAACTTGAAATTCTGAAAACAAAAATAGAGATTAATAAAATTGAAAGCAAGAAAACTATGGAATTGATAAAGAAAACTAAGAGTTTTATGAAAAATAATAGATAACATTTTAGTTAATTTGAGAAAAAGGAAAGAAGAAAATCAAGTTGCTAGTATCAAAAAATGAAAAAGGTGAACTTTTCACCAGTGAAGAGGAAATTACAGCAATAATCAGTAGCTACTTTGCTCAATTGTATGCCAATAAATTTGATAATCTGAGTGAAATGGATTAATACTTACAAAAATATAGATTGCCCAGATTAACAGAGAAGGAAATAAATTATTTAAATACACCCATTTTAGAAAAAAAAAATTGGACAAGCTATTTAGCAATTCCCTTAGAAAACATTTACAGGCCAAATGGATTTACAAGTAAATTTGATAAAATATTTTAGGAGTCTTTCCAAATTCCTTCTATGACAAAAATATAGTACTGATACCTAAACCAAGTAGCATCAAAACAGAGAAAGAAAATTATAGACCAATTTCCCTAGTTAATTAATTCCCTAATTCCCTAAATCTTAGATAAAATATTAACAAAGAGATCACAGCAAATTCTCACAAAGATTATAAACTGTTATCAAGTAGGATTTATACTGGGAATGCAATACTAGTTTATATTAGGAAAACTATTAGCATAATTGATTATATCAATAACCAGACTAATAGAAATAATGAGTATCTCAAGAAATGCAGAAAAAGCATTTAATAAGATCTAACACCTGGTATTCCTATTAAAAACATTAGAAGAATATATAAGTAAATGAAGTTTTCCATAAAATAATTAGTAGCACCTATCTAAAAACATCAGTAAGCATCATATGTAATAGAGATAAACTAGAACCATTCCCAATAAGATCAAGGGTGAAACAAGGGTGTTATTATCACCAATAATATTCAATATAATATTATAAATGTTAGCTGTAGCAATAAGAGAAGAAAAAAAAGATTAAAGGAATTAGAGTTAATGAGGAAACCAAATTATCATTCTTTGCTAATAATATGATAATATATTTAGATAATCTTAAAGAATCAGCTAAAAACCTATCAGAAATAATTAACAGTTTTAACAAAATTATAGGATACATAATAAATCCACATATAGCAGCACTTCTATATTTTACCAACAAAGTCCAGCAGCAGGAAATACAAAAAGAAATTCCATTTAAAATGATTATAGATAACATAAAATATTTGGGAGTCTACCTACTAAGACAAAGTCAGGAACTTTATCAATACAAAGACAAAAAACTTTATACAAAAATAAAGTCAGATCTAAACAACTGGAAGATATCAAGTGCTCACAGATATACCAAACTGTTTTAATAAAAATAACAATTCTACCTAAATTAATCTACTTTTTCAGTGCAATACCAATCAAACTGTGAAAAATTAACTTACAAAGCTAGAAAATATGATAAAAGAGTTCATATGGAAGAACAAAAGATGAAGAATTTCAATGGAATTAATGAACAATGCAAATGGAGGTGACCTAACTATACTAGACCTAAAAGTATATTATAATGCAGTAGCCATCAAAACCATTTGGTAGTGGCTAAGAAATATAGTAGTTGATCAGTGGAATAGGTTAGGTTCACAAAACACAATAGTCAATGATTATAGTAATCTAATGTTTGATAAACCCAAACATCCCACCTTCTGCATTAAGAACTCGCTATTTGACAAAAATTGCTGGGAAAATTGGAAAATGGTATGGCAGAAACTAGGCATCGATCCACATTTAACATCATATATCAAGATAAGGTTAAAATGGGTTCATGATTTAGAAATAGTGATACTGTAAGCAAATTAGAAAAACCAAGGATAGTCTACTTCTCAGAAGTATGGAGAAGGTAGGAATTTATGGCCAAAGAAAAATCAGAATGCAGTATGAAATGCAAAATAGATAATTTTGATTATGTTAAATTAAAAAGATTTTATATAAACAAAATCAATGTAGACAAGATTAGAAGGGAAGCAGAAAACTGGGGAAGACCATTTCATCCAAGGATCCTGAGAAAGGGTTCATTTCTTTCTTTCTTTCTTTTTTTTAATAACTTTTTTTTATCGACAGAACCCATTCCAGGGTAATTTTTTACAACATTATCCCTTGCATTCACTTCTGTTACAATTTTTCCCCTTCCTCCCTCCAACCCCTCCCCTAGATGGAAAGCAGTCCTATATATGTTAAAATATATTGCAGTATATCCTAGATACAATATATGTATGTAGAACTGAACAGTTCTCTTATTGCACAGGGAGAATTGGATTCAGAAGGTAAAAATAACCCAGGATGAAAAACAAAAATGCAAATAGTTTACATTCATTTCCCAGTGTTCTTTCTTTGGGTATAGCTGCTTCTGTCCATCATTGATCAATTGAAACTGAGTTAGGTCTCTTTGTCAAAGCAATCCACTTCCATCAGAATATATCTTCATACAGTATTATTGTTGAAGTATGTAATTATCTCCTGGTTCTGCTCATTTCACTTAGCATCAGTTCATGTAAGTCTCTCCAAGCCTCTCTGTATTCATCCTGCTGGTCATTTCTTACAGGACAATAATATCCATAACATTCATAATACCATAATTTACCCAACCATTCTCCAATTGAGGGGCATCCATTCAATTTTCCAGTTTCTAGCTACTACAAACAGGGCTACCACAAACATTTTGGCACATACAGGTGAAAGGGTTCATTTCTAAAATACATAGAGAATGGACTCAAATTTGTAAGAATTCAAGCCATTCTCCAACTGATAAATGGTCAAAGAATACAAACAGACAATTTTTAGATGAAGAAATTGAAACCATTTCTAGTCATACAAAAAGGTGCTCTAAATCACTATTGATCTAAGAAATGCACATTAAAACAACTCTGAGAAACTACTATGTGTAATGGGCTGAGGCTTGAGTTGATGCACTGAGGTCCCAAGCACATGAGGCTAAATAGTAATTGGACCATACTCTATTAATAGATAAGCTTGGAGAGAGAATGGCCCCCACCCACTCTTTGTGCAAGTCCTGATGTGTTGTATAGGAAATGACGATTTTGGTGGGTGGAGGCAGGGGAGTGGAAAAGGAAGGGGAGGAGAGACTTTTGGGACGGCCATTGCCACTGTTGGCTCCACTGTTGGCTCGGCTCGCGTCGCTCTCTCTTAGCTCGCTTCCTGTCGCAACTGCCTATATTTGCTATCGCAATCTTTCTTGCCTATATTTGCTATAGCAATCTTTATTCACCTCTTCACTTCAATAAATATTGAAGATTTTTCCCTTAACCTGAATTCCTGACTCCGGCTGACTTTAAACACGCGGTCATTACATTTGGCGCCCGAACAGGGACCCACCCAGGAGTGGTGTTATAAAAAGCCTGCGTGACCTGATAGAAGAGGAAGGGCTAGTTGTATCTTGGGAACACGCAGCTAAACTTTTGGGTACATTAAAACGCACCTCCCTGGGTTCTTAGAGGAAGAGCAAATCTCTCTGGGTAACTGGGCATTGGTTGGTCAACAGATCTCTGATTATAACATTGACAACCCTCAGTCAGTTCCCTTCGAGGCATTCTATTTATACAATACGATACAGATGGCCTTAAAATACCGTACTAGTTTTAGGAGAAAAGGAAAAAACTCTAAGAATGGCCAAATGCGGAAGCCTGAGGTAAAGGAGGAAGACAAAGAACAGATTAATGGCCATATCCCCACAGGGCATGAAGACTTAAGTGAGGCTCAAGGGCGGGGTGAATCTGAGGCAGCTTTAGCCCCACCTGAGGAGCAGGTAATTGACTCTCCTCCATCAACTCCACCCTCCGGGATGGAGGGAGGAGGGGTAGTGGGGGGGGCAGTGACAGCATCAGCACCTCCCCCCCAGCATCCAGCCCCTCCCCCCCAGCATCCAGCTGCTCCTTTGAGTAGATTGCAAAAGGGACTAATTAAGGCCAAAGAAGAAGGGAGAAATGTATTGGAAATCCAACACCACATTTTTCCAGTTATTCAACAGTTTGATTCTTCAGGTCAAGAAAGTAGAAGATACTCTCCTTTTGATATAGATATCCTCAAAGACCTGAAAAAAGCTTGCACTCTTTATGGGGCTACATCAGCTTATGTTAAGATGCTATTACAAAATTTGTCTTTTGAAATCTTGACCCCTGATGACTGGAAATCTATAGCAAAGATATGCCTAGAACCTGGACAAAACTACTTGTGGCTTTCTGAATATAGTGAGCTCTGTAGGATACAAGCCCAACAAAATAGTCAAAGTGGAGTTCATGCTGCAATCACCTGTGACCTATTTACAGGTACAGGTCCTTATGCAAATGTCGCAGCACAAATTAATTATTCTGTAGCAGCATATGAGCAAATTGCTGTTAATGCTATCAAAGCGTGGGCTTCCCTCCACAATAAAGACGACAAGAGGGGGGCCTTCACAAAAATAACACAAGGGCCAAATGAACCCTTCGCTGACTTTGTGGGACGCTTGCAGACAGCTATCACAAGAACAAATGGAGAAAATCCAATAACAGACGTTTTAATAAGGCAACTTGCTAAGGAAAATGCTAATGAGGTTTGCAGAAGAATTATACTAGGACTGCGCAAGGATGCTCCTTTAGAGGAGATCATAAGACGCTGTGCCACAGTGGACACAGGTGCCTTTTATACCCAGGCTATGGTGCAGACTTCCCAAAATCCAAACATGGGAAGACAGAATCCCTCTTGGCAAGGGACTTCCAGAGAGACTCGTAGATGCTTTCAGTGTGGAAAAGTAGGGCATCTGAAAGCTCAATGTTGGTATAGAGATAGAATGGGAAAACAAGGGGGGGAGAACAAGACCCCAAACCCCATGTCCAAAATGCAACAGAGGCTTCCATTGGGCCTCAGAATGCAGACAGATTCAGGGAAACGGGATGAGGGGCCCAGCCCCAGGCCCAAGGCAAAAAAACACTTGGGCATGATGGCAGCCAATGGTGTACCCAGGGAGGGCCTAGAAGTCCAGTATCCAGACATGACCAATCAGCCAGAAAGCCATATGATGGGAGAAGGGGATTACACAGTCAACCAGCCAGGAAGCAACCTGATGGCAGAAGGGAATTACAATTGGGGAGAATAGAGCTGTATGCAGCTGGGACAACTGAGATACCCCTGGAGAGGTGAAATCTGTTCCTCTCCAGCCTATGGATCCCCTACCTCCAGGCACAGTAGGCTTGACCATCTCACCTCCTTTTTGTACGTACAAAACAGTGTCCATCCACACACTGATGTGGGAAACTGGGGAATGTGTAGATAATATCCCAGTCACTAATACAGGTAGACAATGTGTGACTTATCACCCAGGAGAAGTAGTAGCATCAGGTTTACTCATACAGAATCCTAATAAGCAACCTGGTGATAGTCACCCAGGTTCTGACTCCAGACCACAAAATCCAGGAATTTACTGGACAGCAGCTGTAACAGCTGACCGACCTATGCTCACGATCTATATAAATGGCCTACCATTGGAAGGATTGGTAGACACAGGTGCAGATCGTACAGTTATTAGAGGTGCCAATTGGCCCAGTCACTGGCCAAAGACTAAAGCAGACACCTATATGTCTGGAGTAGGAGGATCAATAGCAGCTGAAGTTAGTGCTGCCCCTATGAGATGGACTTTTGAAGGCAAAACAGGAGTTTTTACTCCTTTTATAGTTGAAAAACTCCCCATCAATCTGTGGGGAAGAGATGTTTTACAACAATTAGGGTTAAAAATGAGTACTTCGGTTTTTTAAGCAGGGCTGCTGTTGAAGGCCTGCCAACACTTTCACCTGTTCCTATCCAATGGAAAACTGATACACCAGTGTGGATAGAACAGTGGCCCTTGGGTAGCGATAAAATTCAGGCCTTATTAGATTATAGTACAGGAACAGCTTGAACAAGGACATTTACAACCTTCTCTAAGTCCTTGGAATTCCCCAGTGTTCGTTGTAAAAAAGAAATCAGGAAAATGGAGGATGCTCACTGATTTAAGAAAAGTAAATGAACAGATGGAAACTATGGGAACTCTTCAGCCTGGACTTCCATCTCCTACTCAATTGCCTAGAGAGTGGCCTCTTTGGGTCATTGATATTAAGGATTGTTTCTATTCTATCCCTCTGGATAAGGAGGATATGAAAAGATTTGCCTTTTCAGTGCCCAGTGTTAACTTAGCTGAGCCTTAAAAAGATATGAATGGACAGTTTTGCCACAGGGAATGAAAAACAGCCCCACTATGTGTCAAATGTATGTTGCTGCTGCTCTTGCTCCAATAAGAAAAGCATTTCCAAAAGTTATGCTATTACATTATATGGATGATATATTGGGATGTGCACCTGAGGAACAAATGTTAGAAGCATGTCTACAAAAGACCATAGAAACACTAAGATACTACAAATTATACATAGCTGAAGAGAAAATTCAAAGACATGCTCCTTTTCAATATTTAGGATATGAAGTATACCCTAAGGTGCTTACAGTACAAAAACTGTCCTTAAGAACAGAGAAGCTAAACACCTTAAATGATTTTCAGAAATTGATAGGAGATATCCAATGGATGCGACCAGTGTTAGGCTTGACTACCTATCAGTTACAACCATTATATGATATTTTAAGGGGAGACAGTGCTTTAAATTCACCACGCCAGCTTACAAAAGAAGCTCAAGAGGCTTTGAGAGAAGTTGAACTGGCTTTATCCAATGTGGTTGAGAGAGTCACTCAAAAACCCTTGGAAATAACAGTTTTTGCCACACAAGAGGCACCCACAGCAGTCCTTCATCAAGGAGACAGTGTGATAGAGTGGGTGAACTTCCCGGCACAACCAGAACAAAGCCTTACTCCTTACCCAGTGCTTGTGGCTAGAATTTTGTTAAAGGCCATTAAGCGAGCAGTACAATTATCTGGGGCAAGACCTGATAAGATATACACCTTTTACACCAATACACAAATTAATGTGTGTTGTGAGACCATCCCAGAGTGGCAAATTTTATTAGCCATGGCTCCTAATTTTATACATGGGTCTCCATTAAAGATAACCAGACTTTTACATAATTGGCGATGGATTCTTGAAGAAAAAGTTTCTAAAGTTCCTCTTAAAGGACCAACTATCTTTACAGATGCATCCAAACACAATATTTGTGCTGTATACTCTCATGATTTAACCATAAAGAGAGTAGTCAGAACTCCTTTTCAGTCCACTCAGCAGAACGAATTGTATGCAATCATGTTAGCTCTCACTTATTACCCAGGAGACATAAATATAATATCTGATTCAGCCTATTCAGTAGGTGTGGTACAAAGAATTGCCACAGCCCAAATAAAATTTGCAGCTTCTAATATATATCAGCTCTTTAAGGAACTTCAGGAGCAAGTGAGAAAACATCCAGGTAAGATTTATATCTTGCATGTCCACTCACATAGTGGACTCCCAGGCCCTATTTTTGATGGGAATTCAAAGGCAGATAGCCTTTTAACTATGTTAGCCAGTACACCTTTATTTCAGGAGGCCCAGGAATCCCATTCTAAGTACCATCAGGCTGCTTGAGCTTTGCGTTTACAATTTGGGATTACAAAAGAGGAAGCTAGGAGCATAGTAAAAAGCTGTACGGCTTGCCTTCCTTTCCATGCTCCTACACTGCCTCCAGGGAAGAACCCTCGTGGTTTGAGACCCAATGAAATCTGGCAAATGGATGTGACCCATTATAAATCTTTTGGTCGTCTGTCTTTTATCCATGTTGTGGTAGACACCTTTTCAGGATTCACTTTTGCCATACCAGCAGCAAAAGAGACAGCCCGAGTGGTCACTGAATTCCTCATGCAAGCATTTGCCATTATGGGTGTGCCACAAGCAATAAAAACAGACAATGGTCCTGCATACACCTCCAAACATTTTGCACACTTTTGTGCACAGTATAAGATTTTACACACCACTGGCATACCCTTTAATCCTCAAGGACAGGCAATAGTAGAGAGGAGAAACAGAGATATTAAGACGCTGCTCCAAAAACAAAAGAAAGGAGGAGCCACGGTAACCCTAGAGAGCTTCTAAATCTAGCACTTTATACTATTAACTTCTTGATTTTTGACAAAGATGCACTGGCTCCGGCAGACAGGTTTTATAACCCACCAGAAGGGCAGTGTCCAGTGCGAGCAGCTCCACTATCTTTAGATAATCGCCAGGTGATGTGGAGAGACCCAGAAAGTGGTGAATGGAAGGGACCAGATAGGCTAACTGCTTGGGGAGAGGGTTTGCTTGTATCTCTACAGGTGGAGAAGGAATCAGATGGGTGCCAACGAGCCATATTCGCCTTGTCCATTGCAGAGAGACGGAGCAGACCCTTGAAGCGAAGGAGAAGACCCAAGAAACTTCGGGTGGTTCTGTTGCTGATTGTGCTCACCATTGAAAGAGTGTGGCAGTTATGGCATTTGACTCATGGACATAGAAAATCATTGGACTTCAAAACCCTCAGAAATCATTGGATTCTCTGAGACAGTAGATTGTTGTAGGACTTTAAATCCCTCAGTAATCATTGGATTCTTTGAGACATAAGACTTGAAAGCCCTCAGGAATCATTGGATTTTCTGAGAAATGATAAGACTGTTACAGGACTTCAAAATCTGCTGGAATCATTGGATTCCCTAAGACATAAAAAGACTTTTGCTGGACTTCAAAAACTTGAAGGGATCATTGGATTCCCTGATATGTGAAGCAATGGACAATAGACTGGTTTTGGACTATCTCTTGGCTGCTGAAGAGGTGTATGTGTGACTGCTGTTTACATACTCTCCTTCTAGGACTTTTGGCAATCTTTTACAACACAATGTTGATTTATATTGTTTGTTATACCGTTACTTGGGTGTATAATTCATGTTTGTTACACCACATCAAGCCTGCACTGACTGTGGGGAGAGTCATCACTAATAGCCTCTGCGTTGTTGCTATGTGCTATGTGCTATGTGTTCCCATGCTGATGGGTTTGTGCATAATAAGACCCTTGAGCCCAGAAACCTGCTAGCAACCCCCACTTCCCTTTGGTGCTTTTCATCTCCCTTCCTGAGATGTCAGGGAGGGCGTGATTATCTCCTTTTTAGTGCTTTCACCTCCCTTCCTGAGAAGTCAGGGGGGTCGTGATCACTTCCTTTTCGGTGCTTTCACCTCCTTTCCTGAGAAATCAGGGAGGGTGTGATCACCTCCCCTTGGGGGCTCTGACCTCCCTGAAGAGTCAGGGATGGCATGATCACCTGTGTTCTAAAACAAAAGAAAGCGGGAGATGTAATGGGCTGAGGCTTGAGTTGATGCACTGAGGTCCCAAGCACATGAGGCTAAATAGTAATTGGACCATACTCTATTAATAGATAAGCTTGGAGAGAGAATGGCCCCCACCCACTCTTTGTGCAAGTCCTGATGTGTTGTATAGGAAATGACGATTTTGGTGGGTGGAGGCAGGGGAGTGGAAAAGGAAGGGGAGGAGAGACTTTTGGGACGGCCATTGCCACGGTTGCCTCCAGCTATGCACCTCTCAGATTGGCTAAGATGATAGGAAAAGATAATGATGAATGCTGGAGGAATGTGGGAAAATTGAGACACTAATACATTGTTAGTGGAGGTGTGACATGATCCAACAATTTTGGAGAGCAATTTGAAACTGTGCATAAAGGGCTATCAAACTGTGCATACCCTTTGATCCAGCAGTATCTCTACTGGGCTTATATCCCAAAGACATCATAAAGGAGGGGGAAAGACTCACATGTGCAAAAATGTTTGTGGCAGACCTTTTTGTAATGCAAGAAATTGGAAAGTGAGTGGATGCCCATCAGTGGGAGAATGGCTGAATAAGTTATTGTAAATGAATATAAGTGAATATTATTGTTTTATAAGAAATGATCAGCAAGATGATTTCAGAAAGGCTTGGAGAGACTTACAAGACCTGATGCTAAGTGAAGTGAATAGAACCAAGTGAACATTGTACACAGCAACAACATGATTGTGTAATGATCAGTTCTGATGGATGTGGCTCTTTTCAACAATGGGGTGATTCAGGCCAATTCTAGTTGACTTGCAATGGAGAGAGCCACTATTGGGACTGAATGTGGATCACAACATAGTTGTTTTTTTTTTTTTTTTTTTCACTTTTTTTGTTGTTGTTGCTTGCATTTTATTTTCTTTCTCATTTTTTTTTTCTTGTTTGATCTGATTTGTCTTGTGCAGCATGGTTAATGTGGAAATATGTAAAGAGAAATTGTAAGGAGAAACAACACAAAACAAATGAGGCAAGTATTTTAAATACTAGAAAAACATAGATATCAGAATAAGTCACCACCAACAAGGAAATTTTGAAAATGAGATTAGTGTTATCTCTAGCAGGAAAGAGAAGTAGTAGTTAGTCAGCAGAGAACATGCAAATGAAAACAGATGAGCTACTTTGAACAGATGCTAAATAGATAACCCTTGCTGAAATAAACATTGTCAGGTCAGGGATAGGACTATTCTAATGTTGCATATAGAGATACTCTGGTTACATGGTTTACCTTAGTAAAATGAAAATAAATAAAAAACAATAATGCATAGCTTAGTGTTTGGCCTACTAAGGAAAACTCATAACCAGATACTCCATCCTGCAAAATAAAAACAAAAACAAAAATCATGTTGAACAAATATGTTTATAAAATACCTCCTAGAATAATATTCTTTACAATAGCATAAAAACTAAAGTTCATCTCATTTTTATTGGTACTGGAGATTCCCTTTATTGTTCTCCCAAAAAAATCAGATTTTTCTTCTGATTGTAAATGGGTTACAGTCTCTAGAGACTAGATGGCTAACTTAAAGAAATGTAAAGTATACTTAACTTTGATCAATGTTAAATCACCATTTAGCATATGCCACATTCAATAAGAAAATATAAAGTTATAAAATTGAGGGATTTGTCTGGGGAAAAAGAAAGTCTACTTCTTCATGTGAGATAGGGTGAAAAGGAGGATATAGTAGTGGAAGACAATGGAAGATTTGAAAAAAATGAAATAGGTAGAAAGAGGGTGCTTTTAGAAAATGGTCTAATCTCTATTCATTGAACTATGAAGCAAATTCTCAGGTGAGAGTGTTGGGGACAGAAAAATTATGGAATGAAAAGGTTTAGAAAAGCTGCAGTGGCTAGTGAAGTAGTGATGGCCTATCTGTATTTGTGCAAAATACATTTTTAGTGGACCCACCCAGCATGGTAATCTTGATTTTGAATAAAGTTACCAAATACTCTCCATGAACAAGAGTGCAAACTGTCTCCATTATTACTTGAGAATTAACACCTACCTTTTTGAACACACATACACAAATATTTATATGTATGTATATTAATATATTCTCTCTTTTTGTACACAGGTATATGTATATTGCATATATATGTATAAATATTCTAGTTCCTGAGATACATCCAAAGGAAATACAATGGCAGTAAAGAAAATAGAGATAAGAGAAGCATCTGAATGAGTCAATTATATGGCTAGAGGTGATACAGTTATGAAGGATGTATGTAAAGAAGATAAAGATAACAAATATATTGGGGGGGGCACTCAGTGATTAAAAAGAAAAAGTTGGGGCAGAGCAAAGATGGCAGAGAGGACACATATTTATTTCTGATTTCTTCCCATGACTTTTAGACTGACTAGAAAATTCAGCTTCCGAATTAGTTCTGGACTGGTAGAACCCACAAAAATGGAGAGTATAACAAATTACCAGCAGAAGATAATTTTGAAGACCTCCAGGAAAAGTCTGTTTCAATTGGGAATGGAAGGAGGCAGGCCAGTCAAGCACAAGCAGGCTGAGCACAGATGCCAGTGCAGTCAATGTACAGTGCTGAGGGGGTATGGGGAGGAAAGGAAGGGGAGAGGGGTGAATGGGTAGTGTGGGCTCTGTACACAGGAGAATTTAAGGGGAGGAATCTGCAGCAGCGTTGACCACTCTGCCCTGGTAGCAAGCCAGCAGATAAGGAGAGAAGTTAAAAAATATCAAACACAAACATAAAAGATAAATAGTGAACCCTGAATGCCAGAATTTCACAACACCTGGCCATACCCACCCAGCATCAGAAATCACTCAACATTGACCACTGCTTTCAGAGGAAGCTTGGACAATCTCCCTTGCCATAAAAGCAGATGTCAACTTAAAAAAAAAAGAGTAAAAAATCAAAAAGAATTCTGATCATAGATAGTTTTTATGACAAAAGAAAAGAAGAGATTTCAAACCCTGAGGAGACTAAAAGCAGATTGTCTGCAGATGAAGCCCCAAAGGGTGATATGCATTGGTCCCCATAACACAAGGCTCTCCTGGAACAAATTTAAAAATGATCTTAAAAGAGAGATAGAAGAAAAATGAGGAAAGGAATCGTGAACTTTGCAAGAGGGTTTGGAAAAGGAAACAGAGAAATTATTTAAAGAAAATACATTACAAAATAGACTTAGTGAAATGGAAAAAAATATATAACTCCTTAAAAATAGATTTGACAAAATGGAAAAAGAAACCAACCCCCTGAAAAACAGAATTTGTGAAATGGAAAAAGAAAATAACTCCTTAAAAAACAGAATTTGTGAAATTGAAAAAAAATCCATAGCACAAAACAACTCATTTAAAAATTCAATTGAACAAATATAAAAAGAACTTTTAAAAATTAAATGAAGAAAATAATTCATTAAAAATCAGAACTGAATGGAAATGAATGACTGAATGCCATTCCATGAAACAAGTGAATTCCATTTATTTCTGGTGAAAGGGCCAGAGCTGTACACAAATTTGACCTCCAAAATACAACTTAAGAGAAGCATATAAAAGGTAAAAAGAAAAGAACTCTTGAGAATTGTATCTCTATTGTGGGAATATATAGACAGTGTATATATAATTTGATTTTACTCTCATAATAAAAAAAAAAAAAACTAGAGATGGAAAATGTACTTAAAAAGGGGGAAAATGGAGGTAAAATGAAGGAAATTACATCTCAAGCAGAGGCAAAGAAAACCTATTATAATTGAGGGAAAGAAGAGAGGGTGATGAACATTGTGTGAATCTTACTCTCAGCATATTTTGACTCAAAGAAAGAATATTAGATAGATTTGGTTTCACCAAGAAACTTCTCTCACCCTATGGAAAAGTGGGAGGGAAAGAGGGAAAAGGGAAGGGATAACCTAAATAGAAGGGAAAAGAGAAATAGTAGGGGTAAGGTATAAGAAAAGGAAAGGGTCTCTAAATGGAGAGTACAATGTTCTTGGTTAAGTTTCCTGGAGGTCTCTGGAAACAGCCTTCTTTTCAGTTCAGTAATCACCATACAAGTAGCTAGGGGTTAAAGCCCAAATCCTTTATTGTTTCCTTGCATGGGGGCTGGGCCAGCTTTCTTGAGGGCCTCCTGAATGTGTCTTGGTTTCTGTGGAGGAGACCAGGGGACCACCACCACAGTCTCTGTCTTCCCTAGTTCTGATTCTGGCTGAGTTTGTCTGAGCTTGTGAATCTTGTGGAACTATATTAAGTACTAAATATATGTACTGAACTAGAGAACTGTTAAGCACCATGCTAAACAACCATTGTCTCTAACAATTCCACTGACTTGTAAGACTCCTTTGTTTCAAGTTTAAAGTTCTGGCCCATAATAGGGGAGGACTGCCTGCAGCAAGTAGTGCTCATAAGTAAAACACTGGGGAGGAAGAAAGGGAAAAAAAAAGAGTAAAGTATAATTTGGGGTTAATAGGATGGAGTGCAATCTCTCATAAAGCATAAGCTGATAGCAGTCTAGATTAAAAGCCAAAACCCTACTATATGTTGTTTACAAGAAACTTATTTAAAACAGAGCGATATATACAGACTAAAGGTAAAAGGCTGGAGCTGAATGTATTATACTTCAGGTGAAGTAAAAAAAAAAAAAAAAAACAGGGGTAGCCATCTTGATTTCAGATCTAACAAAAACAAAAATTGATCTAATTAAAAGCGATAAGGAAGGAAACTTTCTCTTTCTCAAGGGTGACATAGATAATGAAGCAATATCAGTAGTAAACATATATATGCACCAAGTGGTATAGCATCTAAATTCCTAAAGGAGACGTTAAAAAAAAAAAAGAGTTGAAAGAAGTAGTAGACAGCAAAATGATACTAGAGGGAGATCTTAGCCTTGTACTCTCAGAACTAGATAAATAAAACCATAAAATAAATAAGAAAGAAGTTAAGGAGGTAAACAGAATACTAGAAAAGTTAAGCATAATAGATCCTTGTAGAAAATTGAATGAAGACCAAAAGGAGTATACTTTGTTTTCTGCAGTTCATGGAACCTATACAAAAACTGATGATATATTAGGACATAAAGACTTAAAAATTAAACGCAGAAATAGTAAATACAATTTTTTTTTCAGATCATGATGCAATAAAAATTATATTTAATAAAAGGCCAGGGGAAAATAGACCAAAAAGTAATGGGAAACTAAATAATCTTATCCTAAAGAATGAATGGGTGAAACAGTAAATGATAGACACAATTAATAACATCATCCAAGAGAATGACAATAATGAGACATCATACCAAAATTTGTGGGATGCAGCCAAAGCAGTAATAAGGGGAAATTTTATATCTCTAGATGCTTACTTGAATAGAATACAGAAAGAGATCAATGAACTGCACTTGCAACTAAAAAAGCTAGAAAAAGAACAAATAAAAAACTTCCAATCAAATGCCAAAATTGAAATTCTAAAAATAAAACTAAAGATTAATAAAATTGAAAGTAAAAACTATTGAAATAATAAATAAAAGTAAGTTGGTTTTATGAAAAAACAACAAAATAAATAAACATTTGGTTAATTTGATTAGAAAAAGGAAAGAGGAAGTTCAAATTGTTAGTCTCAAAAATGATAAGAGAGAACTTTCCATCAATGAAGAGGAAATTAGAGCAATAATTAGGAGTTATTTTGCCCAACTTTATGTCAATAAATTTGATAACCTAGTTAAATGGATGACTACTTTCAAAAATATAGGCTTCCCAGATTAACAGAGGAGGAAAAAAAATTATTTAATTAGTCCCATTTTAGAAAAAGAAATAGAACAAGCTATTAACTCCCTAAGAAAAAAATCTCCAAGACCAGATGGACTTACATGTGATTTCTACCAAATATTTAAAGAGCATTGAATTCCAATACTATATAAACTATTTGAAAAAAATAGGAAAAAGAGTTCTACCAAATTCCTTTTATGGTACTGCTACATAAACCAGGTAAGATGAAAACAGAGAAAGAAAATTATAGAACAATGTCCCTAATGAATATTGATGCAAAAATCTTAAATAAAATGTTAGCAAAGAGATTTCAGAAAGTCACACCCAGGATAGTACATCATAACCAAATAGGATTTATATCAGAAATGCAGGGCTAATACAATATTAGGACACTTAACATTTTCTAGATGGATGACCCTGGACAAGTCACTTAACCCTAATTGCCTCAACAAATAATAATAATAAAACAAAATAAAACATTCAACAGCAAGAGATACAAAGAGAAATTCCATTTAAAATAATTGTCATTAGTATAAAATTAGTATAAAATAAAATCTATCTGCCAAGAGGAAGTCAGGAACATATGACCAAAACTACAAAACATTTTCCACAGGAATAAAGTCAGATCCAAACAACTGGAAAAAAATATCAAGTACTGTTGGATAGGTCAAGTTAATATAAAAAAAGATGATAATACTACCAAACTAATTTATTTATTTAGAGCTATACCAATCAAACTCCCAAGAAATTATTTTACTGACCTATTAAAAAATAACAGCAAAATTCATCTGGTAGAACAAAATGTCAAGAATTTCACTGGAATTAATGAAAAAAAAAAGCAAATGAAGATAGCCTAGCTATAGCAGATCTAAAACCATATTATAAACAGTGTTCATTAAAACCATTTGTACTGGCTAAGAAATAGAGTGGAATAGGTTAGGTTCACAGAACAAAATCATCAATAACTATAGTAATCCAGTCTTTGACAAAACCTAAGACCCCAGCTTTTGGGATAAGAATTCACTATTTGATAAAAAAAAAAAAAAAAAAAAAAAAAACTACTAGGGAAATAGGAAATTAGTATGGCAGAAATTAAGCATTGACCCATGCCTATACCAAGAGAAGATCAAAATGGGTTCGTGATCTAGACATAAAGAATGATATTATAAACAAATTAGAACATAGGATAGTTTCCTTCTCAGATCTGTGCAAGAGGAAGGAATTTGTGACCAAAGAAGGACTAGAGATCATTAGTGATCACAAAATAGATAATTTTGATTATATTAATTTAAAAAGTTTTTGTACAAACAAAACTAATGCAGACAAGATTAGAAGGGAAGCAATAAAGTGGGAAAACATTTTTACATTCAAAGAGTCTGATAAAGGCCTCATTTCTAAAATATATAGAGAATTGACTTAAATTTATAAAATATCAAGCCATTCTCCAATTGATAAATGATCAAAGGATATGAACAGACAATTTTCAGATGAAGAAATTGAAACTATTTCTAGTCATATGAAAAAGGTCCTCTAAACCACTGTTGATCACAGAAATGCAAATTAAGACAACTCTGAGGTACCACTACATATCTCTCAGATTGGCTAAGATGACAGGAAAAAATAATGATGAATGTTGGAGGGGATGTGGGAAAACTGGGACACTAATACATTGTTAGTGAACTGATAAAGTAATCTAACCATTCTGTAAAGCAATTTGGAACTATGCCTAAAGGACTATCAAACTTTACATCTCCTTTGATCCAGCCCTGTTTCTACTGGACTTACATTCCAAAAAGATCCTAAAGGAAGGAAAGGGAACCACATGTACAAAAATGTTTGTGGCAGCGCCTTTTTTTAATGACCAGAAACTGGAAACTGAGTGGGTTCCTGTAATGACCACATATTTAAAATCAGCTGGAGTCAGGGATTCAGGTTAAGGGAAAAATCTTCAATCTTTATTGAAGTGAAGAGGTGAAAAAAGATTGTGATAGCAATATGGGCAAGAAGGATTGCCATAGCAATATGGGCAGCTGCGACAGGAAGCCAGCTAGCAGAGAGAGACCTGAGCTAAAGGGCCATCACAATGGCAATGCAAGCAGTCTCTCCTTCCTCTTCCTTTTCCACTCCCCTGCCTCCACCCACCAAAATCGTCATTTCCTATACAACACCTCAGGACTTGCACAAAGAGTGGGCGGGGGCCATTCTTTCTCCAAGCTTGTATATTTATAGAGTATGGTCCAATTACTATTTAGCCTCATGTGCTAGGGACCTCAGTGCATCAACTCGAGCCTCAGCCCATTACAGGTTCCCATCAGTTGGAGAATGGCTTAAGGAATAATGGTACATGAATGCTATAGAATATTATTGTTCTGTAAGAAAAGACCAGCAGGATGATTTCAGAGAGTTCTGGAGAGACTTACATGGACTGATGCTAAGTTAAATGAGCAGAATCAGGAGATCATTATACCTAGCAATAATAAACTATATGATGACTGATATATAATATAATATAATTCTGATGGGCATGGCTTTCTTCAACAGTGAGATGATTCAAACTAGTTCAGTGATGAAGAGAGCCTTCTATACCCAGAGAGAGGATTGTGAGAACTTAGTGTGGTTCACAACATAGCATTTTTACTCTTTTTGTCTTTGCTTGCATTTTATTTTGCTTCTCTCTCTCTTTCTCTCTCTCTCTTTCTCTTTCTGTCTCTCTCTCTGTCTCTCTCTCTCTCTCTCTCCCCCTCTCAATCTCTCTCTCTTTCTCTCTCTCTTTTGCTGGTTTTATTTGATTTTTCTTGTGCAGCAAGATAATTGTATAACTATGTTTGCATATATCGGCTTTAACATATACTTCTACTATGTGGAATATTTATCCACATATATGGACTATTTATCATCTGGGGAGGATATGGGTGAAAATGGGGGAGAGGGGAATTGCAATACAAGGTTTTGCAAGGGCTAATGCTGAAGAATTGTCCACGCATATGTTTTGAAAAATAAAAAGCTTTAATAAAAAAAGAAAAAGTTGTTGAAGAAAATATTAGTGGATACTGAATTACATACCTGCTCTCCCAACCCTCCATAATCTTTACAAAGGTCACATTTACATAAACAGGGAATCCTTGATAAAGATATTAGAAGAGAACAAGCAGGCTTTTGTAAATTATATTCAGCAGTAGACTTAATCTTTACCACCTCACAAAGAACATGCCATTATGCTAATTATTTATTGATTATAAAAAAAAATTATGCTTAATAAAAAAAAACTACATCTTCTAGGATCTTTTGAAGGAAGGCATCTTTCTTCCACATCATCATTCATTGCAATAACAAAATTAATCCTGATTAATCTTTGAATATCAGATGAGACAAAAAATATACTGGGATTAAAAATATGTAATACATATTTCAACTCAAGGAAGAATTTCTTGTTGAATGCTACAAATGTCATTAATTAGGCATGATATTTAAATTATTAACTCAATCTTCAAAACATTACAGAAACTTCTGGGAAATACCTGTAATCAATCCAAAGAAACTGACCTGTCCATCTACCCAATAGAAACCAACAAAATGAAGAATATATATTTTTCAGATTTCAACATATACATGGATGGACACCCTATAGAACCTATCCAATAGAATGTATACCTCCAGCTATTAATACATATGAAAAATGTGTGAGACCTAGAGTTGAAAAGGAGGAATAGAGGTAATTGGATCATTTTAAAGAAACTCTGAAGCACTTTTACTGACTTCAAGCTTCTCACCTATTTAAAACAAGCCTTTTACTGATTTAAGGATAGAACATTAATACTTGGAGCACTAAGTCCTCAGATGAATAGAAGTTGAGCATTACACAAAAAGAAAAGGAAAGGTGCATAGTGGACATGAACAGATTGCAACTTATAACCAACAAAAACATGGAAAAATAACTGGAATAATGAATGTTCATTAAGGAATTGTATGGCAGAAAAAAATGATGAATTGGTTATATGAAGTGAGTGAGGGATAACAGGCAATAACAAGAGTATTCCATGGATACCTTTTCAATGTTAGAAAGAAACTGAGAAAGGTTTCTAGAATAATGGATAGAGTGCTTATAATAAACTTTAGGGAGAACAAAAATGAATCATACAAGATGAGCAAGCATGAACAGGATACAAACTATCATTAGAAGGAATTACTATATCAAGATCTCAAAATTTTTCTTTTAGTATATTTATGTGTATGCACACACAAACTTACACACACACACACACACACACACACACACACACATATATAATGTTTATGTGGTTGCCCAAGTACAGATACTCACCAGATTCTCAGCACCAATGCATAAAATCTATCCAGAGTAGATACGGTCTGCATTCCTGGGTCATCACCCCTAGAATTCCACAAATTAGTCAGTCTTAAAATCCCAAAATTACTACCATTTACAGTGGGCAGAATTTTTAATGCTGCAACTAGAACCAGAAATTTAGGAATTTAGCAGGGTTTACTGAATTCTTCTACAAGAGAGGCCTATCCAGTTTGGTGGAGAATCCTCAAAGGAATAAAAGGACCAAGTTTACTTGGGTTTCCACCTAGATAAGAGATGAAGGTTTCAGGTTTCTCTGGATTAGATGCTGGGACTTGCAGGGTAGGAACAAGGGATATGATATATCTTGATCCAACAGAGCCAAATGGAGGTAACAGGAAAGATGCCTCTTCAGATTAGTTATCTCTTGTATGCTCACCCTAATTGATATGATAGATATTGCTATATCAGCAATAAGGAAGGTTGTAGATAGATTGGAGGCAAGGTTGGAACATAAACAGGGTTTATGAGTACAAGATTGGAAAGCTGCAGATGAAATGGAATTATTTTAGTTTTCTAAGCTATCCACACATACATATATATGTGTGTATGTGTGTATAATCTAAGTATATATGATTATGAATATCTGTTATATATATTTAAAAGTATATATCTATATATAGATGCATACATATATACATAAGCACATACACAAAGTTGTATCCTATCAAGTCTTTGAAGCATGAAGATTAAATCAGTTTCCTTGATGGCAATTTTATGATGTAAAATAATATGTTGAATTTTTGCCCCCATGAATCCAAACTCCCCATCACTCTATCTCCAAGAAATAATTTTAAAGAAACAAGTGAGACAATACTGCTACTTTGAAATAGAGATCACTTTTAAATATCATCTTATAAACTATATGTAACAACAAAAAACAAATTGTACACTCTCCTTAACAAATCTTGTAGGAATCTTTTTTTTCCTATTTTTTTCTTACATTGTTTCCACATGTATTACTGTAGTCTTTAAAAAGCATGACAGAAGTACACTTCCACTTCACTTAATGGATTTATCAAATACCTTATTTCATGCTTTCTGCTTTTGATTTATGAATTTTGATCCTAGAGACAAGGACCCTGTGAGTATTGATTGTGGAAAATGTCAGACTAACAGAAGTTAATTTCACTTGTACATGTGGAAGTCTCTGATTCTCTGACAGCCCTGTCTACTGAGAATCAGCTGTCAGGGAGCTATAGTGACATAGTGCCGTCACCACAGGAAGCCTTCCCACCCAGTAGACTGAACTTACACTGTGTTATGGATTAAATTGACATGCAAATATGTATCTGGAAGTTGGCACACAGTGTGCATAGTGTTAGGGGGGACATGAAACTCAACATGTGTTGGGGGTGGGGAGCTGTATTGAGAAAGTCAGAATCAGCCAGGTGGTTAGGGAGAGGCCAGCCCTTTGAGGTTTCAGGCATTTGATTGCAATGTGTCTGACAGGATAATGGAATGTCATCCTGCCAGCTCTTGAGCTTATTAGGGACAATTTATTTATTGATTGATTTTCTTGGTAAATTATCAGTCCCTTTTTTAAAATATTTAAGTCAAAGAGTCATTACTTATACAATAATATCTTAATATGGTCTCACAAAGCAGATGCATTTTTGAGCTAGGGCTCTTGTGACCTAGAACTTGAATAACTACAAATGAAATGTGTTTTTGTATCTGAAACTTTACATAGAGGATATAGACCTAAATGACAGCACAAGTGACAAGATCAAGCTATGTCAATGGAATGCAAACAAATGTGCAAAGAATTGGCAAGTTACTAAAGTGAGTATATACTAATAAAGACAGGAGGATTTTTAAAGATATTCATTATTATCTCTAATGTCATAGTTAATGTTATAGCTCATTCTTATATATATTCATGCTGCTTGACGGCAGGGACTCTGAATCCTTGACATCTTCTTAAAATTTGACAGTCTACTTTCAATAACTTTAAAAAAAAACTGACAACACAAGCATAATTCTTTTACAATTCAGTGAAAAAAAAGAAATACCTAAACTTTTAAATTCTTTTCTTCTTAATTTAATTATTTAACTTTTACTTTTTTCTGGCATATAAACTTTTAAAATACACATTTCTTTATGAATTATATTGGAAGAGAAAACATAACAAAAAGGAAAAAGCATGAAAGAGGAAAGAAAACACAGAGAAAAGAACAAAGCATGAGTTGATTTACATTCAAGTTCCATAGTTCTTTTTCTGGATGCAGATGACATTTTCTATGCACAATTTATTGGGATTGCCTTGGAACAATGAAGCACTGAGAAGAATCAAGTCCTTCATACTTAAGAATCAAGTCCTTCATACTTGATCATCGTACAATTTTGCTATTACTGTGTATAATGTATTCCTGGTTCTGCTTGTTTCACTCAACATCAGTTCATATAAATCAATTCACATAAATCTTTCTAGGCCTTTCTAAAATCAGCTTGTTTGGCTTTGCAAGGGTCAGTGTTAAAAAATTGCCCATGCATGTGTTTTGTAAATAAAAAAAGTTTTTTTTTTCTTTTTTTTTAATTTAATTTTTATTTAATAATTACTTTATATTGACACTCGTTTCTGTTCCGATTTTTTTTCCCTCCCTCCCTTCCTCCGCCCCCTCCCCTAGATGGCAAGCAGTCCTTTATATGTTGGATATGTTGCAGTATATCCTAGATACAATATATGTTTGCAGAACTGAACAGTTCTCTTGTTGCATAGGGAGAATTGGATTCAGAAGGTATAAATAACCCGGGAAGAAAAACAAAAATGCAGATAGTTCACATTCGTTTCCCAGTGTTCTTTCTTTGGGTGTAGCTGCTTTTGTCCGTCATTTATCAATTGAAACTCAGGTCTCTTTGTCAAAGAAATCCACTTCCATCAAAATATGTCCTCATACAATGTCGTTGTCGAAGTGTATAATGATCTCCTGGTTCTGCTCATTTCACTTAGCATCAGTTCATGTAAGTCTCGCCAGTCCTCTCTGTATTCATCCTGCTGGTCATTTCTTACAGAACAATAATATTCTATAACATTCATATACCACAATTTACCCAGCCATTCTCCAATTGATGGGCATCCATTCATTTTCCAGTTTCTAGCCACTACAAACAGGGCTGCTACAAAATAAAAAAGTTTTAATAAAATAAATAAGTAAATAGATAAAAAAAATCAGCTCATTCATCACTTTTATAGAAGAATAATATTCTTTTGCCTTCCCATACCACAACTTATTTAACCATTCACCAATTGATGGATATTTACTCATTTCCAATTCTTTGTTACCACAAAAAAAACTGCTACAAACAGTTTTGCACATGCAGACCCTTTTCTCTCCTTTATGATTTCCTTGGGATATAGACCCAATAATGGCATTTCTAGGTCAAAGTGTATGTACAAGTTTATAACCCTTTGGACATAGTTCCAAATTGCTCTCCAGAATGCTTAGATCATTTCACAACTCCAGATAAGTGGTATTCTTAATCAGATTTTAGAGTTGGGAAGACTAAAGAAGACAGAAATTAAATGAGTTGTATAGAGTCACACAATAAGTGTTTAAAGTCCTGACTCTAACTCAGTACTCTATCCTTTATGTCACCTAATTGCCAATTAATATTCAACACCACAGTGGTGCTTTGGATCTGGAGTTTGTTCATTTTCTAGGAGTTTCAACATTTATAGTGCCTTTTCTAGACTTGAGTTGACAAATTATGTTACACTCTTTGGAGCCCATTCATGAGTTTCATAACATCTTTAAATTCAACTTCATAAGAAGCCTCTTAAATTGAGGTAGTATTTTATATTCTTAATGACAAATGTTTCTTTCATTTGTTGTAGCATTTCTGTTGCCCATGGAAAGGTCTTGGAAAGACAAGGATTTAGGAAACCTATGCTTGTTTAGCATGAAATGGATAAGGAAGCAAAAGATATACTTGAGTGAATGAGTGTAAGTACACATTTGTGCATTCCCTCACAAAACTCTGAAGTCAGATATTTAGAAATAATGAATTGAATACTGTATGAGTGAATTTACTGACTCATGAGATACTTGGTAATTCACTTAAATGCTGAGATCCTCAGTTTCCTCACTTCAATATTAGACATAATAAAACTGACTTATTACATGAGAGTATTATAAGGAACCACTCAGGATTGTAAAACATTTTGAAAATCTAAAGTACAACATAAATTCTAAATAACAGGATAATCAATGCTCTCCTGTTTAAAGTCATTAGAAGTCTTGTAAAATGTAGGTAGCAGAAGGTTTGATACTATTTTGCCTGTAAATCAATTTTCAAGAGTTTTTTTGAGTGTCTTTTTAAAATTAATTCTAGTTTGAAATTAAGGAATCTTTCAGTTAATGTAAATTTATATGCAGGATTCCTAATGACTACATTTCATCCCTTCATTTAGGAAATTTAACCTCTTTTTTGGAATCAGTGTGTCTTGAAAGATGAGTTAAATATCATGATGGAGTCTGAGGATTGTGAAATCCTGAAAATCTGTGTTTTGGGGAAGTTACAACATTCAGGAGGTTAGAAATCCTATTGGATTCATGTAGTGATATTGGTCTCCTCACTATTCCCCATACAAGACTCCCTATATATTCACAATGACTGTCCTCTATGAATGGATATCTGTCCATCTCATCTCTACCTCTTGGCTTTTCTGCTTCAATCAAGACCTAGTTAAAAATCTTGGTTCCTATAAGAATCTTAGTACTTATCCTCTTTTGCCTATTTTCTATTTATCTTAGATAAGGTCTGTTTATAAGTAATTATTTGCATATTCCTCTTTGTTCTTCTGTTGTGAGCTTATCAATGCAGTGATAAATTTTTGTCTTTGTATGTCTAGCCCCTTTTTTCTTATATGATAGTTCCTGATACATATTGAGTACTTAATAGTAATAACAATAGCTAACATTTATATAGCCCTTACTATGTTTTATATACTATGCTAAGTGATTTATTTATCATTTCATTTGATCCTTGCAACAATATTTACCATGTTTCCCCGATAATAAGACACTGTCTTATTAATTTTTTTTGGACAGAAAAACCCCAGAGGGCTTATTTTCAGGGGAGGGCTTATTTTAATGAACATTGACAGCAATTTTAATAAACAGGTAAATGTGAACAAAAAAAAGTACCTTTATTCAATAATGATCATGTCATCTTCTTCAATAACATCGTCATAAGTGTCCATACCCTGAACTCCGTCCTGGATGTCTTGCGCCTCTATTTCCTTCAGAAGAAGTGGACCCAATCTGTCGTGTCCAGCAATATAGCTCTCTTTAAATGAACATGTCTTGTCCAGGTAACCTGCTCGTAGTGCCTTGGTGACACAGCTGTCAGTAATTTTATCCCATGACTTCTTTACCCAAGTCACGACTTCTTGCAGACAGGGCTTCACAAAGTTTCCACGCTGATTTCTTTCCATTCTGTTTTCAATGTAGTCATTGACTTCCATGCACAAATGGTCCTTGAATGGCTTGTTTATTGCAGTATCAAGGGTCTGGAGATTGGTAGTCATTCCTGCAGGAATCATTACTTGATCTATTCTTCTCTCTGCAAGGAAGTTCTTCATTTCTTTAGTGCGGTGAGTGCTGGCTGAGTGCTTCTTTTATCCTCCATCATGCCCCCTCACTCCCACTTACATACCGGGTTTTTATGTTGTCCTGCCTCAGCTCTCCTCCGCGGCACTGCTCTCAATGGCGCCAGCAAGCAAATCACTGGGGAAGAACAGGATGACGCGCTCACTGCTGCAGCTCTGATTGGATGCAACTCAGAGCACAGTGTGTGTTTCACCCGGGGTGGGGACCTGGGGGGGGGAGGGATGGTGCATACAGAGGGTACCATAATGTAGCGTGTAGCGCAGGGGATCACCTTCACTACAGTAGCAATCTCAATAGGGCTTATTTTCTGGGAAGGGCTTATTTTAGAGGAATCTTACACAGTAAGGGAGGGCTTATTTTCGGGATAGGTCTTATTATCGGGGAAACACAGTAGAAGGTAGGAGTTATAAATACTTAAATAAATACAATATGCAGACAAATAGACAGACAGATAAGATAGATACATAGATAGATAGATACTTATTGAGTACCTATGATGACTTGAATTAGCAAAAAAAAAAAAATAGTTATGGCTAAGTAAATAAAAGACACATGCAGAACTTTTAATTGCCTTTAAGTTCAAAATGCTTTTGTAGAACTAGACCAATGATTCTTTGGTAAACAGAAATGCCATTGAGGAAACGCCTTCTACCAACATAGAACTATACTTAATATATTAAGAACCTGCAAGTATTTCTTGTTTAATAAAGAAGTCAAATGACTCACCCATGGTTTGTAACCATGATTTTTAGAGGTAAGATTTGAACCTACTTTTTCCTAATTCAGTGGCCAATTCTTTTCTATCTTGCTGTTTCACTTTTCACCCTGAATAACTGAAGTAATCTTTTTGGGGAAAAATGTCCACCCACTCCCACCCAAACACACACACACACACACACACACACACACACACACACACATATTTACTTGTATTTATAGTATTGTGTATATTTATGTATTGTGGGGATATCTATATATGTATATGTATATACATATATATTATACACAGATATTGAGAGAATTTGTCAATTCTGGCCTTAGAGCAGGTCCTCCTGACTTCAAGAGTAATACTCTATTCACTACACCAATTAATGATTAATAAATGTAACATTGTTATAGTACTGTGAAACAATGAGATAATTTATCTTGGGTATATCCAAGGAAGCTTAGTTACATATCTATTCAAATGATTAGAGATCTTCATGTATAAGAGAAGCCAATAGCATATTCTTTAATTCAGTAATTCATTCATTTGATATTCAATAACCATTTATAAATGTACATAAAACATAGTTCTTAACCCTATAGAATTTATAATCTGGTGAATTACAACATTGGACAGCTTTAATAATGAAGTTTGTATATTTGATAATCATGCTGTCCTTCATTTCAACCTAAGCCTCTAACTACTCACAATCCCTTAATAATCATAAGTCCTTACTAAAACACAATCCATAAAAAATGGGTTAAAAAGAATAAATGACAGCACTATATTATATAATTGTGAAACGTCAACTTTGCATTTAAAGAAATTTAGTTCTCGCCACGTGATTCTGGGCAAGTCACTCAATCCCAATTGCCTCGGGGGGAGGGGGGGAATATATATATATATATATATATATATATATATATATATATATATATATATATATATATATATATATATATATATATATATATATATATATATATATATTTCACAATCTCCCTGCAGAGGCATACAGCATTTATGATCATGATCATGAGAAAGCCACTTAATTTCTACATAACTTAGTTCTCTCATCTGTAAAATGAGAATAATAATAGCTCACAAGACTACTGTGAGGATCAAGTAAGATATTTGTAAAAAAAACACTTTGTTAAACTTAGTGCTTTTTATATCTTATGATAATAAGGCATTCCAGAAGGGCTAGAGCTCAAAATAAACCATTTCCAGTCAGGGGAAAAAAAGAAAGAGAAAAGAAAAAAAAAAGAAACCAATAACGAAAGGTTTTTTTTATTGTTGTTATTCATTTGTTTTTTTACTACCTTGAAAAAAAAGAAAAGTATCAAAGAATTAATCTAGTTTTGGGAAGAATTGAACAAAGGTAGTTAACTCGAAGAATAGGCAGGGCTATACAAACATTATTTTGTTTCTTTTTTCTTTTTTTTTTTTTGTTTGTTTTTCTATCTAGGAAAATGGTAAAGGGTAAAATAAAAATGATTAATAGGAAAAAGTAAAATATAAATATAGTGGAATAAGAAGAAACATAGTTGCCTTTACTGAATTCAGATCAGCTAGATCAGGTGAATTATATCTGTGAGAAATTACGGGATTAGAAGGCATTGCAGAGTTACTATCAGTAATATTTCATTATGGAGAACAGGAAAGAGATCACAATACTGAAGCAGGGTGCATATTGTTTTGATATATAAAAAGGAAATTCAATTGACTGCAAACTGTAGAGCACTATGGTTGATTTTGCTTATGGACAAAATTCTACAATGAATCATTAAAGATATGATTAATTATAATATAGAAAGGAAAAATTGCAACAGAGAGTCCAAAGTGCTTCATATAAAATCATTTTACTGCACTTCAAAAAATTAACAGATTATTAAAATAACAGATCAGGAGAATAATTCAATATAGTTAATCTTGTTTAGAATATATCATTTGATAAAGTATATTATTAACATACATGTAGAAAATCTGAGAGATGGAGTTGAGATGATAGTACAATTTGATAAATTCAGAATTTGTTAAGTGGCTCGATTCAAAGAGGTTTCATTAATTGTTCAATGTCATAGAGGAAAGATGACCCCACTAGAGTATCCTGGAGATCTTTATATGTTTTTTCCAAAACTAGGGAAAAATATAACTGTAATACTGACCAAATTTGCAGATAGCACAAAATTGGAAACTGTGCTAGGGCATACCTGAAAAACTGGATTATAATATCAAAAATATTTGACAAACTAGAAAACTTAAATGAATCTAATAAAATAAAAATTAATGTAAAGTCTTCTGTTCAAATTTTTGAATATGAATTTAAGAAAGCAACTTCACAAATAAAGATTAAAGAGAGGATTAAACTTTTAAAAATATCTTTAGATATTTTAAATATCTTTTAAAAATAAGCACAGTTAATTGTAGGCATTTAATTGCATTGATATAATGCTGCTATTAAAAAGCTAATCCATTATGGAATGAGTTTGGATTCATTAAAGAATTTGGAATTTCTTGAAAACAATCAAGTCACTCCCTTACATTTGATATATATATATTTGATATATATATATATATATATATAAAATTATAAACATATATGAATACAGACATACTGATATGTAAACTCTAGAGGTTGTTCGTTTATGTCATAATCTGAGTAAATAGACATTCTTCATCCACTTAGATTTTCCTGTGTATATGTTGGTCTAAATACTTTTGAGTGCTTTTTAATGATTGCTTATGTGACTTAGAACCAAAGAGCCTCTGAAGAAATTAAATACATACATGCACATCACAGAATGTGATGAATGATAGAAATAAAATGACCTCATCACATGGTCTGTATAAAGAATAGCAGGTAGACAGTCTAAGTGTGCTCCTAGCATCCTTGTAATGTCATCAGAAAGTGAATTAAGCCTTTGCAAATTGTGACTAATTTATTGGAGAACATTAACAATAGTTACACAAAATGGTGAGCATGAGAGAATTGCAATATTTTTCATTATGCAAAAAAAATCCAATACATCAATGATATATGGTTTGTTGTTTTTCTTTATGCTTGATGTGCTTGATCTCTGACTAAAATGATATCATTATGTTGGGGTCAAGGTATAGTATGTTTGACTGTGAATGATCAAATCAACACATGCTTGAAAAGCTCTCACACAGGTCAAGAGCAAATCATCCATATGAACATTTTGAGAAATGTCTCAATTTGTATATCTAATTTCTTTTGAGCTATTGTAGTTCTGTTTTGTAACGTGGGCATAACAATGCAAAGTGGTCTTGTGACAGTGTGACCCATGTCATACAACTTATTACAAAGTTCTTCAGAGACCTTGGAAGTGTCTTTGTATCATTTCTTCTGACATATGGGTACTTCTCTTGTGTGAGTTCTCAACAAAATGATCTTTTAAGCAAACATATGTTCAACATTCAGAAAATGACCAGTCCATTGGAAAAGTGGTTTCTGCAGTAGAGTGTAAATACTTGGCATTTGAAATCAAGAAAGATCTCATGATCCAATAACTTTTCTTGAGAGGTGATTTTCATCTAAGACAATTCAAAAGGAAGTGATTCTGTTTCTTGGCAGAATACTGGTACATTGTCTCAGACATACAACAATGAAGTCAGTACAATTGTTGTGTAGTCCATCAGTTTGGAAGGTAGTCTGGTATCTTTTTCCCACACTTTCTTTCAGACTCTTCCAAACTCTGAGCTAGTCTTACCAATGTGTGTTTACCTCATCATCATTGTGTACATCCCTGGAAATTATACTGCCAAGATAATTGAATTTATCCACAGCAATCAAAATTTTGTCATTTGCTGTAAACAGTCATTCCACATATGCATGGTACTGTGCTGGTTGATGGAAAAATCTGTTTTCTTGGTGTTAATTGTTAGGTCAAAATTATCACAAGCAGCAGAAATTCAATTCATGCTCTGCTGCAACTCAGCCTCAGAGACTGCATTGAGTACACGGTCATAGGGGAAGAAAATGTCATGCTTTCCCTCCACTTTAATTGTGGCTTATAGACTTTTCAAGTTAAATAATATGACATCAGTGAAGTAGATGACCTTGATGCCATTTTATTCCTTGTTAAATGTTGTCCAACAATATTGCTGAAAATTTCATGCCAAAAATCATAATAGCAAGGTCAAAGGACTGCTTCCCTCTATTGATGATTGAGAAAGAAAGAGATTATTATCCATTATCCAGAAACCATGTAAACATGACATCATGGAACTGACATATAATATTAATAAATTTCTCTTTGCAGCCAAATTTTTCCATGATAGTCCACAAGTCTCAATAAGTGAGACTATCAAAGGCCTTGCTCAGGTTAGCAAACGTAGTTCTGTTCCAGAGATTTTATTTGGAGTTGTCAAGTAGTGAACATCATATTTACCATTCCCTAACCTTTTCTGAAGCCACACTGCTTGTTGTGCAGATGAGTTTGAAGTATCAGCTTATTTTAAAAAATTATAAAAGTTTTTCAATTTTCAAAAGATATGCATGGAAATTTTTCAACATTAATCCTAGGAAAATCTTGTGGTCCAATTTCCCCCATCCCCCCACTCCCTTCCTTAGATAGTAAGTAATCCAATATATGTTAAACATGGTAAAAATATATGTTAAATATAATATATGCATACATATTTATACAATTATTTTGCTGCACAAGAAAAATCAGTTCAAAAAGGAAAAGCAAATGAGAAAGAAAATAAAATGCAAGCAAACAAAAAGAAAAAGAGTGAAAATGCTGTTGTGAATCACAATCAATTCCCCCAGTCCTCTGGGTATAAATGGCTCTCTTCATGACAAGATCATTGGAACTAGTCTGAATTATCTCATTGTTGAAAAAGGCCACATCTATCAGAATTGATTATTGTATAATCTTGTTGTTTCCATGTACAATAATGTCCTGATTGTGTTATTTAATTTAGCATCAGGTCATGTAAGTCTCTCCAGATGTCTCTGAAATCATCCTGCTAATCATTTCTTATAGAATAAGAATATTTCATAACTTTCATATACCACAACTTATTCAGGCATTCTCTAACTGAAGGGCATCCCCTCAGTTTCCAGTTTCTTGTTACTACAAAAATGTCTGCCACAAACATTTTTGCACATGTGGATCCCTTTTCCTCCTTTAAGATCTTTTAGGCATATAAGCCCAGTAGAAACCTGCTGTGTCAAAGAATATGCAAAGTTTGATAGTCCTTTGGACATAGTTCCAAATTGCTCTCCAAAATGGTTAGATCACTTCACAACTCCACCAACAATGCATTAGTGTCCCAGTTTTCCCACATCCCCTCCAACACTTGTCATTGTCTTTTTTTGTCATATTAGCTAATCTGAGAGGTGTGTAGTGGTACCTCAGAGTTGTCTTAATTGGCATTTCTCTGATCAATAGTGATTTTAGAGGACCTTTTCATATGACTAGAAATGGTTTAATTTCTTCATTTGAAAATTGTCTGTTCATATCCTTTGACCATTTGTCAATTGAAGAATGGTTTGAATTCTAATAAATTTGATGCAGTTCTCTATATATTTTAGAAATGAGGCCTTTATCAGAACCTTTGAATGTAAAGATGTTTTCCCAATTTATTCCTTCCCTTCTAATCTTGTCTTCATTAGTTTTGTTTGTACAAAACCTTTTTAACTTAATATAATTAAAATGATTTATCTTTTGTTCTGTAATGATTTCCAGTTCCTCTTTGGCCACAAATTCCTTCCTTCTCCACAGATCTGAGAGGCAAACTATAATTTGTTCTTCTAATTTGCTTATAATCCTGCTCTTTACAAAGGATCAGCCTATTAAGAAAGATTCTGGAAGAATATTGCTTACAATGACTATGATAGAGATGATCTTCTCCCCTTGAGAAACAGTCTTCTTGTTAGAAAACCTATTTCTTTTTCTTTTTTAATGATGAATAGTGTTTAAAAAAATCCTTGAACTCTTGAGAGAATAACCTTCTCTTTTCATATAATCTGGAAGATTTCAATTAGCTTTTGTATGAGTAGTACACCTCTAGCTGGAGTAGAATACAAAATAGGTACTTTGCTATATGAGAAGAACCTAAGAGCATTCAAAACCTCTTCTTCTGGAAGTTCAGCAAGAGAGGGGTTGACATAAACCTGATGAATACAGTCAATGGCTTCAGCAGTGATGGCATTTAAAGCTTCACAGAGATGGATGAACTACCTTGCTGGTAAAACCTGTGGAATTCCTATTTTTCATTTATTATTATTCATTTATTTTCATTTATTATTCCTATTTTCATTTATTATTTTTCATTCAATTATTATTATTAAATGAATTTATTATTCATTTCAATTATAAATTTCCCTATCATTTTTGTTTGTTTGTTTGTTTGATTGATGTTGGTGGGTACTCTGGCACAGATGAGTTAAATGCACTACTTTATAACAAATCTCTGAACACTAGTCACTCCTTTTCTGTCCCATTGTTGCAAACTTTTCCCTTCAAGTTAGCAACAATTGTTCAGATCAAAGAAGAATTCCATAGTGTTGACATTAAGTCTTCTGATAGTCCTCTTGCCTTGGGCTACTTCTTTTGTTGAATGCATATATTTAGCTTGAAGAGGATGAGTTATGATTGGTGCAGCACTCTATATCACATTTCACTTTGGTGAATCTATCTTTTTGTCTCTCCTCCTACAATGACATAGCCCACACCAATGTTTTCTGTGAGGATGCATACACAAAATTCTATTACATTTGATAAATATAAGATATTGTTGATGATCAGAAAGTCATGAGATATACAAGTTTTCAGTAGTAAGTTACCATTGCTATTGCTGTTTCCTACACTATTCCTCCAGGAAGGCTCTTTGACATGTATGATAGAGTGTCTAGTCTAGCATTAAAGTTATTCAGAATTACATTGGGGATGAGGATCTCCAAGTCTTCATTTCTTTTTTCTTTAACCACCTCAAAGTTGGTCATGTGGGAATATATACACTTCTTATGACATCACTTTCTTGCAAGTAACAATTGCATTGTTATGAGTCTCCCATTTACTCCTTTTAGGTGGCTTACGTGACTGTTGATTAGATTAATTTTGATTACGAAACTTACATCAACTTCATAGCTCTCCCCACCACTGTAGCAAAACCAGGAAAAAATAAAAAAATCAAAACAAAACATGTATCCAAATTTAACTTTGGTAAGCTGGTCTTCAAGTGAGAGCCTTGTTTCACTCAGGGCTGGATGCATCTCCTGCTATGTTCTCTCACACCAAGAGCTATTCATCTTTCAGATCTACTGGATTGTCCATAAGTGTGTTCACAATACATGTACCAATTATGAATGTAATCCTCACAAAAGTTTCTGTGCATTTGTGTGCATGTATGTATGTGTGTGTTTTGATCACAGGAAAGTAAGCAATGTGCTTGTTAAAAAAAAAATGCTGTTCAGATAAACAGGGCCTGTCAAATTCCACAGCCACTTCAGTCTAGAGAGAATATGATTCTATGGCCTGGTTGACCTTTATGCAGGATTGTTTACTAAAGTCTCTATTGTATCCACACCTGCTGCTTCATCACTTGTCCATTGTCATTAAACTTTGAGTTAAGTTTTTAAAAATGACAAAATAATATGGTTGATGGCTTTTGACTTGCTCACAATTTGGATTTCAGTGAGACAGAATTTTGTGAAGTCACTGGCTTCACTCTTCTGTTCCAAAGTCAAAGTCCAATGGCAAGACAAATATAAAGACAACTGATAATTTGGGGTTGTCATCAATGAGATAACTGCCATAGAGAGTGAATGATGACTTTGTGAAATTGTGCCTTTCTTAAATCCAATTCAGCCACCAGTTAGGACATTACTCCAGTGCAGATGGTGTCTAATCAAACCAGTGAAAAGCTTAGCCACAGCACAGATTAGCACCTGAGGTCCTATTGTCCTGATTCAGCAATCAAATGATACAGCAGGTCAGCTGTGAAGCTACCAGCCTTAGCACAGAAAGCACTATGCCAGCCTCAGAAATCAGGTCACAACAGGAAAAAACTAGGCCATTGCCACATATGTGTAGTGGGTAAGCTACCAGCTCTAGAAGTCCTGATACATAAAGCCACTGACTAGGCCACTATTCAACAGAAAAAGAAATGTGGGACAGTACTCTCTGTTCCTAAGGATCAAAGCTCAACTTGAAAAAAAAAATGAACAAAATAAACAAACAACAAAAGCCCTGAACATAGAAAACTACTATAGAGTAGAGAAGATCCAAAAACAAAGTCAGAAAATGATAACAATATAAAAATGCATCCATGTAAAGCCTTAAAGGGAAATATGAATTGTTCTTAAGGCCCAAACATCCCCCTGAAAGAGTTCAAAGGATTTTAAAAATCAAGTGAAAAAAGTTAAAGAAAAAAGAAAAAAAAGATTGAAGAAAAGAAATGAGAGTTATGCAATAGAATTGTAAAAAACAGAAACAATAGCATGAAAGAAAGAAAAAAAAATTTGGTTAAGAAAAGTTTCCTTAAGAAATCAAATTTACCAAATGGAGAAAAATCCACTGAAGAAAACAACTTCTTTAAAAGTAGAAGTAACCAAATGAAAAGGGAACTACAAAGGCTAATTAAATAAAATATATTTTTAAAAAAAATATATTAAATTTACTAAAAAATAGAACTGGGCAATATAGAATCTAAGGACTCTACAAGATACCAAGCATCAATCAAATAAAATCAGAAGGATGAATAAATAGAAGAAAATGTAAAATATCTAAAAACAATTGAACAAGAAAAAATAGATCCAGGAAGGACAATTTAAAAACTTCTGAACAACCTGAAAGCCATGATCAAAAAAGAATCAGGACATCATCTTTTAAGAAATTATCCAGGAAAGCTAAGCTGATATCCTAGAACCACAGAGTAAAATAGTCACTGAAAGAAACGCCAATCACCTCTTGAAAGAACAAAATAAAATCTAAAAGAAATATTATAGACAAAGGTGTGAGAAATCTGTTATAATAAAGAAAAAGAAAGATGAGGTGGGTAATATTTGAACTTTACTATCATCAGAACTAACTCAAAAAAAGGGACTAAGTTGCAAATTCATTTGGGTAGATAAATTTATCTTACAATATATAGAAGTTTAAAGTAAAGGAGGGAGAGCACACAGAGGGAGGCAGTAATCAAAAACACAGAAAGGAATATAACCTTTCAACCTAAAGCTAGGTTATAAAGCAGCAGTCTTCAAAATCATTTGGTATTGGCTAAGAAACAGAGTGGTGGATCAGTGGAATAGATTAGATACACATGACACAATCGTCAAGGCCTATAGTATTCTAGCATTTGATAACCATTAAAACTCCAGCTCCTGGGATAAGAACTCACTATTTGACAAAAATTGCTGAGAAAACAAGAAAATAATATGTCAGAAACTTGGCATAGACCTACACCTCACACCCCATATCAAGATAAAATCAAAATGAGTACATAGTGGGCGGAGCCAATATGGCGGAGAAGACACACATGACTTTCTAAGCTCCTCTTACTCTCAATATCAATATTATATTCAGCCTCAAAAATAGGCTTGACTGCTACAACTCATAAAGATTAGAAGTACAACAACTCACCAGCCGAAGATAATTTGGAGCCTCACCAGAAAAGGTTTGTCCTCGGAGCCAGGTGAAGATCAGCACAAGCAGGGAGAGAACTAGAGCAGTGGAGCCCCAAACCAGGAAGTGAGAGCACAGATCACAGCACAAGCTCACAGCCCCAACCTGAAGTACGGGGCTTTTCCTTGGGCAGTTGCAAATCTACACGGAAGAAGGGGAGCACAGGCCAGGGCAGCCTCTAATCTCCACAGTGCCAGGCTCGGCTTTGGGCAATAGAACTTTCTCAGGGCAATTTGCTTCTGGGCAGAGACTTCACAGCTGGTCAGCTGCTGATCCCAACAGCCCCACTATGGGTTCTGGCCTGGGCAGTGACACTTTCACTGTTTAGTCTCTGGCTTTAGGGCAGTTGCTAAACCACATAGTTTTCTCCACCCGGCTAAATCACTGGTGATAAATCACCTCCTGTTGGGGTAGGGGGAAACTTTCTCTCAAAACACTCTGGAAGCCGGTTTACATCTCTGCTTGCTCTACCGAGGAAGCTGGTAACCCCCTTGCCCTGAAGTCATACCCTAAAGGCTTTAAAAAATGAATAAAAAATGAAAAGAACCATAGATAGCTTCTATACAAAAAAAGAGCAGGTCTACAACCCCGAAGAGACTAATAGCAAACAGTCATTAGACATACCTCAAAGGGGAATGTTACCTGTCCCCTTTTACATAATGCTCTCATAGAAGAGACCATTAAAAATCGCTAAAAGAGTTAGAAGAAAAATGGAGAAAGGAAAGAGAAGCTTTGCAAGAAAGCAACAACTTCCTGAAATATGAATTGGAAAAGGTAAAAAAAATTCCCAGGAAGAACAGGGAAACAAAATTTGTGAATTGGAAAAAGTAAAAAAATCTCTGGAAAGTAAGATTTGTGAATTAGAAAAGACAAAGAACTTGCAAGAAAGTAGGATCTATGAATTGGAAAAAGAAAATAATTCACTAAAAAAAAAATAGTAAAATGGAAAAAAATTCCATAGAGCAAAACAATTCATTTAAAAATTCAATTGGACATATACAGAAAGAAGTAAAACAAAAGCTAAGGAAGAAAATAATTCATTAAAAATCAGAACTGAACAAATAAAAGAATCAGTCAAGCAAAATCAAAAAAAAAATGATAAACTGGAAAAAAAAAACATGAAAAACAATAGACCTGGAAAATAGATATAGGAGAGATAATCTGAGGATTATTGGACTTTCCAAAAATTGTGATGGAAAAAAAGAGCCTAGATACTATTTTACAAGAAATCATCAAAGAGAACTATCCAGAGGTAATAGAATCAGAAGGTAAAATAGGCATTGAAAGAATTCATTGAACACCTTCTGAAAAAGATCCTAAAATAAAAAGTCCAAGGAATACTGTGGCCAAATTTCAGAACTATCATATTAAGAAAACAATTTTACAAGCAGCCAAAAAAAAAAAAAAAGATTTAAATACCAAGGTGCCACAATAAGGATCAGCCAAGATCTGGCTGCCTCCACATTAAAGGTCCGAAGGGCCTGGAATCTGATATTCCAAAAGGCAAAAGAACTTGGAATGGAGCCAAGAATAAACTACCCTTCAGCTAAGCTGAACATTTTCTTCTAGGGAAGAAGATGGACATTTAACGAAACAAATGAATTCCATTTGTTTCTAAGGAAAAAACCAGAACTAAACAAAAAATTTGATCTCCTACCATAGGACTCAAGAGATGCAGAAAAAGTAAAAGGAACTCTTGAGAATTGTATTTCTGTTATAGATATACAAGAAGACTACATGTATAATTTGATTTTATTGATATAACATAAAAAAGGGAAGTAGATATGGAAAAGGAATAATGTCAGAAAAGGGGGAAAGAAAGGGAGATAAAAAGAGTGAAACCACATCCTACAAAGAGGCAAAGGAAACTAATTATATCTGAGGGAATTTAGAGAGGAGGAGGAACATTGTATGAATCTTATTCTCATCAAAGTTGGCTCAAAGAGAAAATAATTGACATACTTTTTTAGAGAAAATCCTCTCTCACCTCATTAAAAAGGGGGAGAGGAAAAGGGAAAAGAAAAAGAGTAATAAGGGAAGGGTACAAGAAAGGGGAAGAGATTCAAAGGGGGGGAAGGGAGAGATTATAAAGAGAGTGAGTGTTGTGATGCAAGTGGGGCACATAAGTTTAAAATGGGGAAAGAGGGTTGGGGGGAACAAGAAAAAGAAAACCATAATCTGGAGATATTAGGATGGCAGGAAATACAGAATTAGTCATTTTAACCGTAAATGTGAATGAGATGAACTCTCCCATAAAAAGGAGGCAGATAGCAGACTGGATCAAAAGTCAGAATCCTACAATATATTGTTTACAGGAAACACATTTAAGCAGGGAGATGCATACAGAGTAAAGGTAAAAGGCTGGAGCAGAATCTATTATGCTTCAGGTGAAGTCAAGAAAGCAGGGGTAGCCATACTTATGTCAGATCAAGCAAAAGCAAAAATTGATCTAATTAAAAGAGATAAGGAAGGAAATTATATCTTGCTAAAGGATAGCATAGACAGCGAACCAATATCAATACAAAACATATATGCACCAAGTGGTATAACATCTAATTTCCTAAAAGAGAAGTTAAGAGAGTTGCAAGAAGAAATAGACAGCAAAACTGTAATAGTGGGAGATCTCAACCTTGCACTTTCAGAATTAGACAAATCAAACCACAAAACAAATGAGCAAGAAATTAAAGAGGTAAATAGAATATTAGAAAAATTAGGTATGATAGATCTTTGGAGAAAACTGAATGGAGACAGAAAGGAATATACTTTCTTCTCAGCAATTCATGGAACCTATTCAAAAATTGACCACATATTAGGACATAAAGACCTCAAAATCAAATGCAAGAAGGCAGAAATAGTAAATGCTTTCTTTTCGGATCACAATGCACTAACAACTACATTCAACAAAATATTAGGGGCAAATAAACCAAAAAGTAATGGGAAACTAAACAATCTCATCTTAAAGAATGATTGGGTGAAACAGCAAATTATAGATAGAATTAATAATTTCACTCAAGATAATGACAACGATGAGATATCATACCAAAATTTATGGGATGCAGCCAAAGCAGTAATAAGAGGGAATTTTATATCCCTAAAGGCTTACTTGAATAAAACAGATAAAGAGAAGATCAATGAATTGGACTTGCAACTAAATACTAGAAAAAGACCAAATTAACCCCCCCCAATCAAACACTAAATTTGAAATTCTAAAATTAAAAGGAGAAATAATATTGAAAGTAAAAAAAAAAAAAACTATTGAACTAATTAATAAAACTAAGAGTTGATTTATGAAAAAGCCAATAAAACAGATAAATCTTTGGTAAATCTGATTAGAAAAAGGAGGGAGGAAAATCAAATTAGTAGTCTTAAAAATGAAAAGGGAGAACTTTCCACCAATGAAGAGGAAATTAAAGAAATAATAAGGGGTTACTTTGCCCAACTTTATGCCAATACATTTGATAACCTAAGTGAAATGGATGACTACCTCCAAAAATATAGACTTCCCAGATTAACAGAGGAGGAAGTAAATTGCTTGAATAGTCCCATTTCAGAAAAAGAAATAGAACAAGCTATTAATCAACTCCCTAAGAAAAAATCCCCAGGACCAGATGGATTTACATGGGAATTCTACCAAACATTTAAAGAACAATTGGCCCTAATGCTATATAAATTATTTGATAAAATAGAAAATGAAGGGTCCTACCAAATTCCTTTTATGAAACATACATGGTACTGATACCTAAATCAGGTAGGTTGAAAACAGAAAGAAAATTATAGACCAATCTCCCTAATGAATATTGATGCTAAAATCTTAAATAAGATACTAGCAAAAAGACTACAGAAAATCATCTCCAGGATAAATACACTATGACCAAGTAGTTATTATACCAGGAATGCAGGGTTGGTTCAATATTAGGAAAACTATCAATCTAATTGGCCATATTAATAACAAAATTAACAAAAACCATATGATCATCTCAATAGATGTAAAAAAAGCATTTGATAAAATCCAACTTCCATTCCTATTAAAAGCACTTGAAAGTATAGGAATAAATGGACTTTTCCTTAAAATAATCAGCAGCATCTATTTATAACCATCAGTAAGCATCATATATAATAGGGAAAAACTGCAACCATTCCCAATAAGATCAGGAGTGAAAGAATGTTGTCCACTATCACCGTTACTGTTCAATATAGTATTAGAAATGCTAGCTTTGCCAATAAGAGCTGAGAACGAGATTAAAGGAATTAGAGTAGGCAATGAGGAAACCAAATTATCATTCTTTGCTGATAATATGATGGTGTACTTAGAGAACCCCAGAGATTCTACTAAAAAGTTATTAGAAATAATCCACAACTTTAACAAAGTTGCAGGATACAAAATAAACCACATAAATCATCTGCATTCTTATATATCACTAACAAAATCCAACAGTCAGAGTTACAAAGAGAAATTCCATTTAAAGTAACTACTGATAGTATAAAATACTTAGGAATCTATCTGCCAAGGGAAAATCAGAAACTTTATGAGAAAAACTACAAAACACTTTTCACACAAATTAAGTCTGATCTAACCAATTGGAAAAATATTAAATGCACTTGGATAGGGCGAGCAAATATAATAAAGATGACAATACTACCCAAACTTATCTATTTGTTTAGTGCTATACCAATCCGACTTCCCAAAAACGATTTTAATGACTTAGAAAAAATAACAACAAAATTCATATGGAAAAACAAAAGGTCAAGAATTTCAAGGGAATTAATGAAAAACAAAATCAAATGAAGGTGGCTTAGCTGTACCAGATCTAAAATTATATTATAAAGCAGCAGTTACCAAAACTATTTTGTATTGGCTAAGGAATAGGTTAATTGATCAGTGGAATAGGTTAGGTTCAAAGGACAAAACAGTCAATAACTATAGCAACCTAGTGTTTGACAAACCCAATGACCCCAGCTTTTGGGATAATAACTTACTGTTTGACAAAAATTGCTGGGAAAATTGGAAATAGTATGGCAGAAACTAAGCATTGACCCACACTTAACACCATACACCAAGATAAGATCAAAATGGGTTCATGTCCTAGGCATAAAGAATGAGATTATAAATTAGAGGAACCCAGGACAATTTATCTCTCAGACCTGTGGAAGAGGAAGGAATTTATGACCAAAGAAGAACTAGAGATCATTACTGATCACAAAATAGAAAATTTTGATTATACCAAAATGAAAAATTTTTGTACAAACAAAACTAATGCACACAAGATTAGAAGGGAAGCAATAAACTGGGGAAATATCTTTACAGTCAAAGATTCTGATAAAAGCCTCATTTCCAAAATATGTAGAAAATTGACTCTATAAGAAATCAAGCCATTCTCCAATTGATAAATGATCAAAGGATATGAACAGACAATTCTCAGATGAAAAAATCGAAACTTTCTAGCCATATGAAAAGATGTTCCAACTCATTATTAATCAGAGAAATACAAATTAAGACAACTCTGAGATACCACTACACACCTGTCAGATTGGCTAGAATGACAGGGAAAGATAATGCAGAATGTTGGAGGGCATGTGGGAAAACAGGGACACTGATACATTGTTGGTGAAATTGTGAATACATCCAGCCATTCTGGAGAGCAATTTGGAACTATGCTCAAAAAGTTATCAAACTGTGCATACTCTTTGATCCAGCAGTGTTACTACTGGGCTTATATCGCAAAGAGATCATGAAGAAGAGAAAGGGATCTGTATGTGCATGAATGTTTGTGGTAGCCCTCTTTGTAGTGGCCAGAAATTAGAAACTGAATAGATGCCCATCAATTGGAGAATGGCTGAATAAATTGTGGTATATGAATATTATGGAATATTATTGTTCTAAGAAATGACCAACAGGATGGTTTCAGAAAGGCCTGGAGAGACTTACATGAACTGATGATAAGTGAAATGAACAGGGCCAGGAGATCATTATATACTTCAACAACAATACTATATGATGACCAATTCTGATGGACCTGGATATCCTTAGCAATGAGAGGAACCAAATCAGTTCCAATGGAGCAGTAATGAACTGAACCAGCTATGCCCAGCGAAGGAATTCTGGGAGATGACTAAGAACCATTACATTGAATTCCCAATCCCTATATTTTTGCCCACCTGCATTTTTGATTTCCTTCACAGGCTAATTGTACAATATTTTAGAGTCTGGTTCTTTTTGTACAGCAAAATAACGGTTTGGCCATGTATACTTATTGTGTATCTAATTTATACTTTAATATATTTAACATCTACTGGTCATCCTGCCATCTGGGGGAGGGGGTGGAGGAAAGGAGGGGAAAAATTGGAACAAGAGATTTGACAATTGTCAATGCTCTAAAGTTGTCCATACGTATAACCTGTAAATAAAAGGCTATTAAAATAAAAAAAAATGAGTACATAATTTAAGCATAAAGGATGATACCATAAAAAAAATTAGGAGAATAAGGGATTATTTACCTGTCGGATCTTTGGAGAGTGGAGGAATTTATGAACAAAGAAGGACTAGAGAACATTACAAAAGGCAAAATGGACAACTTTGATTACATTAATAAAAATGTTTTACACAAACAAAACTCACAAAAATAAGATAAAAAAAGAAGTGCAAAGCTGGTGGAAAATCTTTAAAGCAAGTGTTTCTGATAAAGACCTCATTTCTAAAACATGTAAAGAAATGTGTCAAATTTATAAGAATACTAGTCATGGTGGCAGAGTCAAGATGGAAGAAAGGAGACACATCTTTCTCTGAGATCTCTTCAATGTCCCTCAAATCAACAGCAAATCAAGGATCTGAACTGGTTTTGGAGTGACAGAACCCACAAATATTTGGAAGATCTTCAGAAAAGACATATTTCAATTAGACAAGGAGTGTGGTGGGCCAAGCAGAGATACCTGAGCTCAGGGGTATGTGGAAAGACTGTGGAAACTGATTATGAATCACAACATAGTATTTTATGTCTTTTGTTATTGTTTCCTTGAATTTTATTTCCTTTCCCATTTTTTCTTTTTTGATCTGATTTTTCTTCTGCAGCAAGATAATGGTTTAAATATGCATTTCTATATTAAATTTACATATATTTTTACTATGTTTAACATAGATTACTTGCCATGTAGAGTAGGGGGAAGGTGGGAAAAATTGGAACACAAGGTTTTACAAAGATCAGTGTTGAAAAATTAGCCTTGCATATATTTTTGAAAATCAAAAGCTTCAATATAAAAAAGCAAAAAGAATACAAATCATTCCTCAATTGATAAATGGTCAAAGATATGAACAGAAATTTCAGATGACAAAATTAAAACCATCTATAATCATATCCTAAAGTACTCTACATCAGTATTGATTAGAGAAATGCAAATTAATACAACTCTGAGGTACTACTTCTCACCTCCCAGAATGGCTAAGATGACAGGAAAAGACAATAATAAATGTTGGAGGGGCTGTGGGAACACTGGGATACTAATGCATTGTTGGTGGAGTTGTGAAATGATTCCAATGTTCTTGAGAGCAATTTAGAGCTATAGCCAAAGGCTATAAAATTGTGCATATGCTTTGATTGAACTGTGCCATTGCTATGTCTATATGCCAAGGAAATCATAGAGGGAAAAGAATGCACATATGCAAAAAATGTTTGTAGCACTTCTTTTTTTGTGGGAGCACAGAATTGGAAAATGAGTAAATGCCTAACAAGTGGAGAATGACTGAATAAGTTATGGTATATGAAGATAATAGTATATTATTGTTCTATAAAAATGATGAACAGGCTGATTTTTGAAAGGCCTAGAAAAGTTTACATGAACTGATGCTGAAGGAAACAAGTGGAACCAGGAATACATTGTGCACAATAACAGCAAGAATTTGCAATGATCAATTATGAAAGTCTTGGTTCTTGTCAGTGGTTCAGTGATCCAAAGCAACTCCAAAAGACTTTGAACAAAAAATTCTATCTGCATCCAAAAAAAGAACTGTGGAGACTGAATATAAATTAACACATGCTATGATTACTTATTTTTTTCTGCTTTTTTAATATCTCCCTTGTTTTTTTTCCCTTTTGCTCTGATTTTTCTCTGCCAACATGATGCATAAAGTAATGTGTGTTAAAATAAATAAATTTAAAAGTAAATTAAAAGGAATATAACCTTTCTAAGTGGTATGTGGCACCTAGACAATAAAAAAGGAAAGAGTACACATGTGTATAAAAATATTTATAGCAGCTAATTATGTGGTGGCAAAGAATTCTTAATTAAGGGGTTGTCCATCAATTGAGAAATAGCTGAACAAATTGTGTTATATGTATGTAATGGAATATTATTTTGCTATAAGAAAATGATGAGGCAGATTTGAGGAAAACTTGGAAAGACATGAACTGATTTAGCGTGACTTGAGCAGAAACAGGAGAACACTGTACATTAAAACAGCAACATTGTGTGATGATCAACTATGATAGATTTGGCTCTTCTCAGCAATACAGTGATCAAAGACAATTTCAAAAGACATATGAAGAAAAATACTATCCATATCCTGGCAATGAACTATGGATTCTGAATGAAGATTAAAGCATATTATTTTCAATCTCTCCCTCTTTTTTAAAATTCTTTTTTCATGACTTTTCTGTTTTATTCTGTTTCTTCTTCTACAATATGACTACTGTGGAAATATGTTTACTTGACTGTACATTTATATCTTGCACCAGAATTCTTGTGATCTTGGGGAGAGGTGGTTAAAGAGATGGAAGATGAAAATATTTGTAACTCATAATTTTATAATAAATGAATGTTGAAAACTATCTTTACATGTAATGGGAAAACTATTATTTGTTTTTTTAAAGATGAAACTCATATTATAAGGTATCTAGAGATTTGGATTCTTTTAAAAACATCATGATACTGTTTATAATATAATATAGTAAGTGAGAAATACCTGTTCAGAAAACCTCACAGTTTCATTGATTTCCTAGAGGTAGATTAAGAAGTTCAATGGACTAGTTGAGTATGTGGTAATATATTATTTGTTTTATTGGGGCTAGGGCCATTTCCTTTCACAGTTTTTTTCTTTTGTTTTTTGCTTTTGTTGCTGTTGTTTGTTTTCTTTTACGACTTGATTGGTCTTGAAAACAGGCAGTATAAAAAGTCCAGCATATTTAAAGTTGGTCCTCTGTGGCTTGAGCAGAATACCAATTGCCCACAGAAATACATTTATCACTTAGTATTGCTATTGATACATGAAAAATGGTGTCAAAATAGCATTGTATTTGAATCAGTAATAAAAGTGCTTCCTTTCCAATCTTACTTTCAGTGAAGTTGTTTTGATTACATTTTATGGCTAATGAATGTTATATTGTATTCCAATTCTGAACTTGAATCACCAGAGTATTCTCTATGTGGCTTGTAAAGAATAAACTGTAAAATTCTTTTACAAAACCTTTTTATCATATTTTCTAGGGAATGTGTGTGTGTGTGTGTGTGTGTGTGTGTGTGTGTGTGTGTTAATTTTCTGTGATGGGCAGGTTAAAGTATGAATTGTAATCATATTCTAGTCTCTGAGGCCAGAGACTATGAAGTAGTGCTATGACATAGATGACAAAAATCAAATGATTATTATATAATGTTTAAGGCATTGATCATATATTTAATAAAATTAAAGATTTATAATGCTTTATAATAATGTTTTTTTCTTTTATTGCAGCAGTTCTAGGTGCCTAGAAATAGGAATGGAATTTTTGCTACTAGAAAGACAAAAATGTTAAAATATTAAATACAGTAAGCTTCTTGGTCAGGTGACCAACAAGCTAGAGAAATTATATTTACTCCTTTCCTCAAAAATTCTCACTTCCCTTGCCATGAGAACTAAAGTAATAACATCTGTCTCCATAGACCAAATATAACCAAGAATCCTAAAAAAGTAAGAACCTCATGCTGACTTGGCATCCTTGCCTTTCGGCAGACTTCACATTCTGGCAAGATGCAAACCAGCCCATTGGCTTGTTTTAGATAAACACACGGAGTAATTTTATTGTCATTGTGGTAGTCTCTGCCAACATACCCAAATCTGCTCTTATTTTGCCATTTTGTGGTGGCAACATGATATATATCAAAGATTAAGTGTTTGTGTCATTGTACTAGACCTATAAGAAGAAGTACTGGAATAGTTCTTCTTTCCCATGAACCTCTAGAAGTCATTTGAAACAAGGACTGAGATAATTGAAAAATGTATTCCCTTATATGATGAAGAAGTTAGGCCCATGTCCCAAAAGAGTAACCATCAAAAAGAAGTTGTCAAAAACTAAGTGAGCAAGAGTGAGAGAGATGATAAAAGAGAGGAAGAAGACTAAAACCATCAAAGATCATAAAAGAAAAAAATAATTAGCTAAAACCCTATAGAACAAGCAGATAACTAAATATTTAAAATATGAAAACAGAAGGAAATGTGGATTAAAGAATATAAATAGTACATATAAATATGAAAAAGGTAGAAATATTTAAAATTTACAAAATTACAAAATTTAAGCAAAGAAAAATAATAATGAGTTTAAGGAACCTATACAAAAGATAAGAACACAAAAGGAGAATTAAAATAAATGGCAAACTGTGTAATAGATGAGAGAATGAATGATACAATTTATTATTATGTGACAAATAGTGATAAAAATAAGATCCCTAAATTTTGATGTTACCTTCCTTATTGGTCCTCAGAGGAAAACTGTATTCATAAAACAATACATTAACAAAATAGGAAAAGAGAAGATTAATGAAGTGAATATGTATTTTAAATTATATAGTTGAGAAATAACAACATAAAATAAGAGGAAAATATAAAATTCCAAAAAAAGTAGAACAAAAACTATTAGAGAAACTAAAATATAGTTGTTTGAAAAGACAAATAAAATTGGTAAACAGTCAACAAAGAGGCAGAAAAATCAAATTAACAATATAACAAATGATCAGTTAAAATGACAACAAAACTGGAAAAACTTAAAAAAATTATTAGAACTTATTAAGCACAGCTACTAGCTACCAAAATTGAAAACATAAAGAAAAAAATGATATCTTCAAAAATATAAAATTTCTGAACAGAAAATCAAATAAAGTAATTCATTATAAAGAAAAAAAAAGCATCTGACAAGGACTAAAAAGAAAAAAAGGAATGGAACTTTTGTTGCTGGTTCATTAACAGGAGAATTGTCTCAAACTTTTAATGAAACTTGATATGAATACTATACTAATTATCAGAAATTGAAAAAGAAAGGAGTACAACAGACTCCTTTTATTAGACAGATATAATTTATAAACATAAATCACAAGGGAAAATATTAGAAAGATAATAAACATAATTGCCACAAAACAAAGAAATTTAAGACCATGAGACTGAGTCAATTAATATGGAGGAATTGTCTTTGACAGTATACAAAACACTTTTTTTCTACTAAAAAACCCTATAAGGAGCAGGCATAGATGTTTAATTATCATAAAAACTATATTTAAAACCAAATATCAAGCATTATTTATAATAGGGATACAATAATATAATTCCAAAATATACAGGAGTAAAGAAAGTTTTCATACTCTTACCACTATTATTTGATGGAATTCTAGAAATGTAACTAATAGCAATTACTAGAGAACAATTAAAAGAAATAAAGATGGATAAAAAGAGTACATGAAATGAATTGCATTTGAGGATGATATGAAAGTAAAGAAATCATAGAAACTCAGTAAGATATTGAAACAATTTCAACAAAATTGCAGATTACATAAAGTATCCATAAATACCAATATATTTCCATATAATAGTAAAATCTAAGAAAAAATTGTAATGAAAATTCCATTTAAAATAACTTCACAATGCAAAATAAAAATTTCAAAATCAATCTATTAGAACATACAAAACAATTACATAGACTCAATTACAGAGTGCTTTTTAAGGAAATAAAGAACATCATTAAGTAGCTGGAGGATTATTCAATGCTCATGGTTGGGACATACTAATATAATAAAAATGATAGTAATCTCATATTCATATTCATGCTATACAAATTAAAGTATAAAAGAAAACTCAGTGATATGACTAAAAATCCAATTACAGAAACAAACATATCAAAGAATATAATTTTTAAAAGGCAAGAATAAAGGAGGAATACCAATTTGAAAGCTCAAATTATATTATAAAGCAATAATCACCAAACCATTAGGTATTAGGTTCAAAAAATAGTTAAGTAGATCAACAGAACCTTTTAGATAACAAGAAATAATGAAATTCAATAACTCAATACTTGATGAACTGGAAACACATAAATTGGGATAAAACTCCATATTTAATAAGTTTCTTAGGAAACTGGAAAGCAGTATGTTAGAAATTACCTATGCCAATATTTTATACCTAAATACAGAATATATTAAAATGGATATGTGACATTAATATTAAAGATCATACCATACAGAACAAGAATAAAATCAGATCGTATGTCTTTCACAGATGGGTAAGAGATATAGTATTAACCAAAAAGAGCTAGAGGGAATCATAAAAGATTCAATTCTTTGTTATTTAGTAATTTTCCAATTGTTTTCAACTGTTTGTGACCCTTGGGTTTTCTTGCAAAAATCCTATAGTGGTTTGCCATTTTCTTCTCCAGCTCATCAGGAAGATGATTTGTATCCACTGTGCCATCTAGCCATATAACTGTCCTAATTATAAAAGATAAAATAGTTAATTTTGATTCAATGAAATTGAAAACCTGCACAAACAAAATTAATGCATCTAGGATAAAAAGAGAAGTGGTAAAATAAACATATATGTATAAATACATCTGAATTGTTCATATCCTTTGACCATGTAACTATTGAATAATGGTTTTTGGTTTTAAATCAAGAAACAGCTATAGATCCAGATAGATAGATAGATAGATAGATAGACAGATTATTGTTGTTTCATTCATGTGAATGAATTGGATTTAAATGAAGCAGAGCTTCATTCAAATTCACCATGCTCACTTTCTTTTCCAAAACCATCTGCGTCCAGGTGCAAGATATAGATCAAGACAACTAGATATGGCCTTGGATTTAGTGGAAGACCTTGACCCTTTTAAGCTAAAATGTTTAATAGGTGTTAGTTTGACTAAGGTAATGCCTATTAAGTGATTAAAAGTAGGTAAGAATTGGGCAAAGAATGGCCTCTTTTACCTAATCAAAAAATTAATCTGGGAGGGAAAGACCCTTAGGGTTTCTTGTCAAAATAGAAGTAAATGCTATTTACATTCACTCTGAGTCAATAATAGCCCAAACAATGACCAAATGGAGCTTTACTAATCTATTATTGGCCAATCAATGAAGACAATAAGACAGTTGGATAGAAGAACTATCTATTTAGATAGTTTAATCAAGATGAAAAATAAGAAACTAAACCTTCATTTATTTCTCACTAAGTTCCAGACATTAGGCCAATCATTTCATAAAGAACAATAATCAGAAAACAATGGAAAAGGGGATATTGCAAAATTTCAAAGAACAAAAATAGAAGAGGACAGCTCTTTATACTTCTTTGCTAAAGTGTGACATCCACAGGATATTTTTCTTATATATTTTATTAATACATTGATCACTTTTGCTAATTTCTCTCATTAAAATATATATGTTCTCTTATTGGAGATAGCTCTCTGGGAGAGAGAGAAGTAAAGTTATAAAGAGAGAAAATCAGGAAATATAAAAAAATAAAACTAGAAATTCAGCTTATTTTTTAAATTTAAATTATGCTTATAATCACATGGTAGACCATAATTGACACAACAATTTAAAAAACAAATGCTTTCTAGGCTCTCAATTCTCTGTGTTATGATTTAAACATAAGAACAGAAGGTACACATTGATCTCTCTAAGAAGAGTTTTGTTTTAGCAATGTAGAAAATGCTGGATTAGCATATCCTGGTTGTGACACTTGACAAACCTGGGTTAACAGAGCGCTAAAATTTTTAGTCAATAGAAAAGATAGCCCTGAGGTTATAAAAGACTCATGTTGTATGGACCTTAGAACAATCACTATGTCTTTATTGAGTATGAAAAACAATAAAACTTATATATGTATCCATCTTTATGAAAATTTATAGTTCAATGAGGGATCAGATCAATCTATTTGAATGTGCCAAATGTAGGCTTGTGATAAATAAAAATTCCCTAACAATTAGAACTATCCAAAAATTACAATGACTGCCTTGAGAGGTTGCCGGTTTGCTATCACTGGAGCTCCTTAAAAACAGACTAAATAATTCCTTGCCAGAAATGTTATAGGCCACTGCCTGTTTCCACATAAGAAAAGACACTGAAATGTCTAATTCTGAAATTCTGTTATTTTGTGCTCTTTCTTGATTAATGACATTGCAAATATCTTCCACTGAGATCTGACACAAGGGGAGAATAGTTTGAGGATACTGTCTTTCCCCAATAATAAGACCTATCCCGAAAATAAGCCCTCCCCTTACTGTATAAGATTCCTCTAAAATAAGCCCTCCCCCGAAAATAAGCCCTATTGAGATTGCTACTGTAGTGAAGGTGATCCCCTGCGCTACACGCTACATTAATTACCCTCTGTATGCATCCCCCACCCAGGTGAAACGCACGCCGCGCTCCAAGCTGCATCCAATCAGAGCTGCAGCAGTGAGCGAGTCATCCTATTCTTCCCCAGTGATTTGCTTGCTGGCGCCATTGAGAGCAGTGCCGCGGAGGAGAGCTGAGGCAGGACAACATAAAAAACCGGTATGTAAGCGGGAGTGAGGGGGCATGATGGAGGATAAAAGGGGCATGATGGAGGATAAAAGAAGAACTCAGGGGGCATGATGGAGGATAAAAGAAGAACTCAGCCAGCACTCACCTCACTAAAGAAATGAAGAACTTCCTTGCAGAGAAGAATAGATCAAGTAATGATTCCTGCAGGAATGACTGCCTATCTCCAGACCCTTGATATTGCAATAAACAAGCCATTCAAGGACCATTTGTGCATGGAAGTCAATGACTACATTGAAAATAGAATGGAAAGAAATCAGCGTGGAAACTTTGTGAAGCCCTGTCTGCAAGAAGTCGTGACTTGGGTGAAGAAGTCATGGGATAAAATGACTGACAGCTGTGTCGCCAAGGCACTACAAGCAGGTTACCTGGACAAGACATGTTCATTTAAAGAGAGCTATATTTGCTGGACGTGACAGATTGGGTCCACTTCTTCTGAAGGAAATAGAAGCGGAAGACATCTAGGACGGAATTCAGGGTATGGACACTTATGACGATGTTATTGAAGAAGATGACATGATCATTATTGAATAAAGGTACTTTTTTTTTGTTCACATTTACCTGTTTATTAAAATTGCTGTCAATGTTCATTAAAATAAGCCCTCCCCTGAAAATAAGCCCTCTGGTGTTTTTCTGTCCAAAAAAAATTAATAAGACAGTGTCTTATTATCGGGGAAACACGGTATGTCTTCTGAGGTAGAAAATGGATTCAAGAATTACTGAACATTCGATATAATAAGAATAAAAGAAAGGCCAAGTGAGAATGCAACTAGGCCCCATTACCTCCCTCCTGTTCAATTCTAGAACTAGCCAAGTTATGTGTTATTGATATAATCCACATATTTGATACAATCATAATTATATTCATCCTTCATAAAGTTTCTTTTTTGACTTATTTATATTTCTAGCATAATTATTTTTCTGAGTGGCCAAGAACTCCATTGATAAATTCCTATTGTAATTTGGATTTCACTGAAATTGGGATCCACAGACAGTAGCAACTGAAGAATCTCACAATTTTTAGTAATCTTACTTTTTGTTTTTCTTTTTTTTCTTTTTTTTTTTTTTTAATCTGGCCTCTGCTCAGGATATCTATTCTATGCTCTATAATAATACCAGTAATCTTTGGTTAGCAATATGCCATACTTGCTTCTTCTACTCAGAAAATCACTCAGCAAAGATACATCTAGAAGCAGGCTGAATCTTAACATTAGAAGGTATTTCAGAGGCTTTCTAGTCCTGTTTATACCAGAGTAAGAATCCTTTAAAAATATGCTTAATGAACAGTCATCAGTCTTTCCTTGAACAGCTCTTAGTTAGAGAATGTCATTTCTTCTTGAGGAACAACCTAATCCTTCCACACATAGCTACAATTATTAGAAAGTTATCCATACATTGAACCTAAATATATCTCTTTGCAACTTCCAACCATTGGCTTAATTTCCTCTCTCCCTTCCTCCTTTTCTTCCTTCCTTCCTTCCTTCCTTCCTTCCTTCTTTTCTTCCTTCCTTCCTTCCTTCCTTCTTTTCTTCCTTCCTTCCTTCCTTCCTTCTTTTCTTTCTTCCTTCCTTCCTTCCTTCCTTCCTTCTTTCCTTCCTTCCTTCCTTCTTTCTTTTTTCCCTTCCTTTCTTCCATAGGTTGGCCCATGAAGTATTGGGCTCTCTTTTTTTTGATGGGCTATCTTCAAGCAAATTTGTTGAATGATCATTTACTTGAATTTTATTTGGGGTTTTTTACATGTGACTTATATTGTTCAGGTACATGTTAGATTCAATGACCTTTATGATCCTTTTTGAAATTTGAGGTTCTGTGTTTCTCATTGTTGTCAGCATAGCTCACTGATAATTTTTTAAATCAAATTTAATAGTATTCATCAAGATTTTTGGATAGCTTCTTCTTGTACATTGTACAAAATCTGCAGAAAAATGAAAATCTAACATCAAGTATGGGATAAATAGGAAATAATTAACAGAGGAAAGGCACTAGAAGAAGATTGAGGAAAGCTTCCAGCAATAGATGCAATTTTAGTTGCAACTTAAAGAAAGGAAAGTCAATAGGTAAAGCAAAGAAGAGGGATAATTTTCTAAGATACTTATAGCTCTTACTTTTAGGGAAAAAATCCATTTATATTTTAAAATTATTTATAATTTTTCATTTTTTCCTAATAATACCTTAGGTGTCATAATTCCAAAAAAAATTCATAAGTATAGAATTTTCCTCTAAAGAACTTGTAGTCTGATTGCTAGAGACCAAATTTATATTCATAAACCAACTTGCAATATTATCAATTGGCACAAAATAAATGAACTCACAGGATTACTTGATGAAAAAATTAACACTTATGCTAATTATTTATTGTACTTTATAATTTTGAAATATAGAATTGTAATGAAAGATCAACCTAGAGGGGAATTTTAAAATTTTAGTAATAGTTATGGGATCATGGTGATCAATAAGAATTGTGGTGGCAATAATAATAGTTTATAATTATATAACTTTAAAATTTATAAAGGATTTTAAATATTATCTCATTTGATCCTCACAACAATCTTGGTAAGTAATATTATTTTTACAGGTGAAGAAACTGAAGCTCAGAGAGGTTATACTTTTCTAAATCTTCATGTTTAGTGATGTAGAAATGACATTTGAAATACTCAAATCCTTTCTTCTGTTACATATGTGTGTATGTTAATGTGTATGATATACTTTCTGTCACCCAGATTTATAACTTTGGAGTCCTTACTCTTTATTACCTTGCTAGCCATTTGCCAAGTCTTTTTTCAACCCTAAGTCCACAACACCTCTTAAAGCCATCTCTTTCATGCAACCATCACCCTTCTTCATACTCTCATCACCTCTGGCCTGTAGTGTACCATTGCAATAGCCTACTAATTAGTCTTCCCACCTCAGGTCACTCCCTCGCCAATCCATCTTCCACACTGCTGCCAAAATGATTTTTCTAAAGCACAGGTCTGATCATGTCACTGCCCAGCTCAATAAATGCCAGGGGCTTGGATTGCTTCTATAATCAAGTAAAAGGTTCTTTATTCAACATTTAAAATTCTTCCAAACCTGGGTTCACTCTACATTTCCAGGCTTATTAAATATAGCTAACATTCACCCACACTATAATTCTGCTTAACAGATCTTTTGACATATCCTTATGTAAGACATTCCATCTTCCTTTTCTACATCTTTGTTTAGGCTGGCACCCATATCTGGAATATCCCACTTTCACATAGATGCCTCTTAGAATAATGAGTTTTCTCTAAAGTTAAAATAGAAGACCTCTTTGTACATAAAATTTCCCTAATCTCCTCCAAGAGCAGCTAGGTAACATAGTGGATAGATTGCCAGCTGTAGATTCAGAAGGACCTAAGTTCAAAACTGACCTCAAACATTAATTGTTTGACTCTGGGCAAGTTATTTAGACCTGTTTGCCTCAGTTTCCTCATCTCTAAAATGAACTTGAGAAGGAAATGGTAAACCACCCATTCAGGTAAACCTCAAATGTGATCATGAAGAATCAGACACTACTAATCAGCTAAATAATAAGAAATCTCCTCTAAGTCTTTTCCCCTTCAAAATTTGCCCTGTATTTCTTGAATAAGAAATATTTCTGAAAACTTAAAGCACTATATATGTTTATGTATTATTGACAGAATGATAAACACACACACACACACATACCCCCCACCTCTTTTGGATAGTTAGACGGCTGTTTCTTCTGATAAAATGTAAGATTCTTCTTGACAAGATATGTATGTGTAAATATATATATATATATATATATATATATATATTGCTTATTATATATCCTCAGCACTTAGCCCAGAGCCTGGAACATTGTTGTTGTTTAGTCTTTCAGTCCTGTCTGATTGTTTTTGATGCACATGGACTTTTTTTTTATCCCCACGGAATTTTCTTGACAAAGATACTGACACATAGTAGGGTATCAATCAATAATTGATAGATTGATGGATTGAACTTGTCTTCTCCCTTCAGCTACAATATATTAGGTATAATATATACTATGCTGCCTCTCAAGGCTAAGGCCTGAAGGAGTCCACTTTTAGCGGATTAGGAAATTTTTGCAAATTCTATTTTCTAGGGTTTTATCTTACAATAGTTAAATTGCTGAATTTCAGCTGCTCATTCCACTGTACTTCTTATAGATAAAGCTTTATCCATCAAGACACATCTGAATAGAGTGGCTTCTTTGGGAAGCCACTCTATGTCTATAGGGTAAACATCTTCAGGGAAAAAAAAAAAAACAGCATCAAACCAGTTGGAAATAGTCTCTCTTTTTATATTCAGAGCTTGCTTTCAACTTGTATTTTTTCCATCACTTTGATTTGTTTTGTTAGAACCTCTCCTGAAAGAAAGAAGGTGAATGAAGAGCTCTTCCTGGATGCAAAAGCTGACAGATTTGGTTTAATCTTGACCAGCATTACTACCCTCACTTCACTGAAGTTCTGTCAAGTCTGTTCACCCATTGTTTGTTAGTTTGATTAAAAAAAAACATGCAATTGTTCTTGATTTTTAGAGCACATAGTGTCCCAAGAACACAATTATCACCATACAAGAATTTACAGAATTAGAGTTTAATGGATAACAAGTAGCTTGAATGATTTTTCTTTAATTTTATAATAAACACATAAAGACAAGAAAATAATATTTCCCCAAATAAAAATTTCAACTGGAGATATCTAAAGTTCATCAGATAATGTTTCCCAGATGTGCAAAATGACAAACTAAAAACACTATTCTCCAACTGTTTTGATAAGTATATAAACAAATAATGGAAAGACCAACACTGGAAGTCTTGTTTACACACACATATATATACATATGCACATATCATTCTGGGCCTTATAGGTTGTTTAGATTGTCCATGTGACTCTCTGATGTCTATGCTGCACCATCATTACCAACCTACAAGGTCTGAGTCACACAAATGAGTGAAGCAAACCAGTTTTCCATATAATGCAGTAGTATTTGCACAGCTCTAGCATCCTTCCTCCTAGTGTTCCCTAAATGCCTGCATGGTGGGTATGGTTAACAAGCCTCACCAGCTGGCATATCTGTACAGACATAATTGCACATGAATGGCAGGGAGAAAGGGGAGTGGAGGCAGAAATAAAATAGATAACAAGCAAAGGGGAAAGTAGCATTGTAAACAAATAGCATTTTTTTTCTCTCCACAGAGTAAGCTTTTGTGACTGGAGGCAGTATCTGTGTGCAGCTTGACTCCTAATCCATATCACAAACAGCTTCCAGATGCCTCCATCCCCAACTCTTTTCTGGCATTTCTGCCCTTCACAGATGCCTTTCTATGAGGGGGGTCTATAAGGAAAATTGGGTGTATTTTACTAATCATTCTTTTCCAATCGTCCTGAAGGGGAACTTTTATTAATAAACTCTTTTCATCTGTCTCTTTGATTAGAAAGAAGATAATCACTTTATTATGTAAAGGGGGGGAAATTGCTGGGGGTCATTTGTGTGTGCGTGTATGTGTGTGTGTATGTGTGTGTGCACCCATGTGTACACATTGAGTAGAGGATGGGAATTTCACTCTCCAGTTTAACATGTGCTTGAGTGGAAGGAAACAAAACAATGTGAACACTAAATGATTCCAGTTGAGGTTGAGCAGTGGAGTGCAGTTTGAATAGAAAACTGAGAGGATAGATTGGCCTTGTAAGGCAAGCAGAACTAATTCTTCTAATCCCAACTACTTCACTGGCAGCAGCCATTTGAGCTAGGCCTGCTTGCTCAATGATTGGCGAATACTCTCTAGCAAGCATGATTGAAAAGTCAGTCCTTCCTCTACACTAAAAGGTTGTCAGGTATTCACTGGGTACTACACAATTGGAAAATACAAAAATGAAAAGATTATGTGTAGATCAGACAAAAAAAAGTTTGCTCATGGCAACCATTTCTATTTTAATAGAACATCTCCAGCTTTCAATAGGAGTGATAATTATGTTTTAATGAAGTTAATATTAATATATTGTTAGATTATATTTTTCAATTGCCATTTTGTTTCCCCCTAAAATCAAATACTAATATATTCTGTTTTCATGGCTTTTTTTTTTTAATCTTCCATGTCATAGTGGGAAATGAATTGGCTAGGTAATATGATGGTTTGAGTTTAAATTCTGCTTCTGTTATTTACTTTATCTTGGTAAAGTCTCATAACCTTGCTGCTCCTCTTAATTTTCTCAACTGTTTAATGAAAGTATCATAATGAATAGTCTCTAACATCCCTTTCATCTCTAGATTCATCTTTCCATGATTCAGTGATAATTCACTGGAAACTAGATTTGAGCTTTATGAAAATTCATCACATTCTAGTGTCATAAATTTTGAATTATAAGGTGACTCTGAAGTCATATAGTTCTAGCTCCTAAGTGATGCATGTAGTTGTAAATGGTTACTCATCTTTTTTTGAATGTGTTCTATAAATTCATGTTTCCATGACAATTGACTCTGTTGCCCTGACCAGAAGTGGTGACCCCAATATTTCTTAGAGTGATTTAATCTTCTATTTACTTCCAGGAGAATGTAAACTCCTAGAGATAGGGTAATATTTTGTTTTTGTTAGTGAATATCTACCCCCTAGCACAGTACACAACACTTAATACTCTTTTTTATTCTTGTTGAAGCAATTGGGGTTAAATGACTTACCTAAGGTTACACAGATAGGAAGTGTTAAGTGTCTGAAGCCAAATTTGAACTCAGATCCTCCTGCCTTCAGGGTTGGTGCTTTATCTGCCACCTAGCTGCTCCCACTTAATATTCTTTTAATTGAATTGTTCATCTTGTTCCTGCTTGAGCAGCTCCCATATTGGGGAATTTATTACAAACATTTTTAAACAAACAGCACATATACAAATAAGAAAATGATAAATAAGCAATGAGTACATAAATAAAGTAAATGGTATGAGAGAGCAAGGTCATTGGAGGGGTAGGGCTAAGAGGAAAGTTAGAATTTGTTCCATGGATAAGATGTGGATGGTACTGTATAATACTAGATTGTGAGCATCTTAAGGGCAAGCACAGTCTTTTGTCCTTTTTTATCTCCCCAGTCCTTAGCACAGTTTCTGGCAAGTAGCAGGTGCTAAATGAATATTTATGGGTTGATAGTATCTGCTATTACAGAGGAGAAAATTTATGCATTGAGGCAACACAATGAATGAAAGAACAATTGCCTTTAATTAGTTTTACACACTTTGCTCTATCATTATTCACATTTGTTAAATAAATGAATGAATAGCTAATAGTAATAGCTAACAAACACATACATGCCAACACATACAAATACACACACATACACACAGAGAGAGAGAGAGAGAGAGAGACCTTACACCTTTATATTCCAATACTTAGTACAGTGTCTAACAAATTAAAAGCACTTAAAATGTGTGTTGATTGAATGAATGATTGGTCAGACTGCCTTCAGTGGAAAAAAAAATGATTTTGACTTTAATCCTGTTCTCAGAGGAAAAATGTGAACAGTGACCTTGTATATGTGTATCTTATTAATTATATGCCATCAGTCAAATCTTATTAATTATATGCCATCAATCAAGCCTCAGGATATTAGTATTTAGGCAGAATTTCAGCAAAATTTCTGAAACATTAAATTATTTCTTAAATACTCATGTCTCAGGAATGTTATGTTCCTAAGATATAGGAAATTTGCTATATTCTCAGGTCCTTTTTTTGTTGTTTTTGTTTTTGTTTTTGTTTTTGTTTTTGTTTTTTTGCATTAATTACCATGTATTTGATAGGTTTGGGTGTTATTCATCCCAGATAAAGGACTTCCATCTTTCTACTGTTGTTTAAGTAATACCTTAAACCAAATTAATAAGTTCAAGAATGAGAATTATTGATTCAATGAAACCTGATTTTTGTCACACAAGTGGCTGCTTATGAATCCTATATAAAGCTACTTCTAATAACTAAGGACACAGCTTTGCTATTAGATTTCAAATCCTCACCTTATAACTTTGGAAATAACTTTGTTTCTCTTCATCACATCTTAGCTTTCTCATCAGTCAAATGACAGTGATGAAACAAACTGTTTTTCAGGATATTTGTGTACAATGTAGAAATAATTTGAGACACATTGTAAAATTGGGAGGAATATGTTAAAATGCTCAACTTTCAATCCGTAGATCTGAGATCTTAATACTTAATATACTTAATAGCTGTGACACAATGGGTAAAATTCTCATAGTTTCAATTTCTTCACCCACAAAATGGTGATGATATTAATCACAAAGTCTAAGTCTCAGGCAAATTGGGAGGAAAGAACTTCAGAACTTCAGAGGACTTTATAAATGTAAGTCCTTATTTAAAACCTTTATTAATTTGACATTGGGGATGTTTATAAACAAAAGTTGCTTAATACAGTGCTAACTCAATAAGGGATTGCAGTAATAGTGATAAGTAACAAAATAGTTACTATGTTCCCATTCAGTGAAATCAGTATTTTGCAAACACTCTTACCATGTTCCTTATTTCTCAAAGTCATCTTCCAAACAATAAATTATACAAAAAGTCATTCCTTTTCATTAATGATTTTGGTCCACATTGAAAAATTACTGTGGGATTTTTTTTTTAAGTCTGAAAACCGTATTCATTTTTTATTACTAAATATGAAGTTTTTATTCTTTGGTAGCCTCTTCAGCATTAGAATTATTCCAAACTATATTCTGTGTTGTAATAATATAGAATTATTTCCATAAAGTCATATTACAAGGCGTTCAGATCTTCTAATTAATGCAGTTTCTTATATCTTTAATAAGCTGGATGTCTGCCTTGTTTTCTTTTGCTATTTTTAAGATGAGGCAACATTTGAGCCACCCTTCTTTTATCTCTAATTTTTCTCAGATGCCTGCCTCCTTTTTCTGGTCAAACATAGAAGAAAATTCCTTATTTCACAAGAGAGTTCATTAAATTCTGAGTCATTTTGATAAAAGATACCATGATATTTTTTCTCACATCAGAGAACAAACTAAGCTCAGCTGGTTTAAGTTATATTTCATGCTTTGAATCTCAGGATTTCTGTTGATGTCCTAAAAAGCAATGGGATCGTGCTGCAGTCAAAATAGAGAGTTTCTGATTTTTCTTTTCTGTTTTTAATGATTCTCTTTATGTCATTTATTATACTTGAGTCTACTTTGGTCATCAGTATTTCTTCTCATTCTTTGAGAAAAATTAATGAATTATAAAGAGTAAAACAAAATAACTTTAATAATGGGGATCTCAATTGAATTCCTGAAACCTTAGATAAATTTAGACAAGAAAATAGAAAAAATAATATAAATAAAATTTTAAGAAAATAGATATGATCAAACTCTAATAATTACTGAATGGAACCAGAAAGAAATATGCATATTTTCATTTGTTTATACTACCATTTTGATGAATCATATATTAAGACATAAAAACTTGACAAAAAAGCAAAAAAGGATATATAACATAAATTCAATATTGCATTAAGTACATAAAATAAAGGACCACTGAATAAATAATAAAAATGAATTGGTGACTAAATAATTATAAAGAATTAATGATAAAAAAAACCTAAAGCATATAATGATAACTAATTTAATCTAAAATAGTGCCAACAATGAGACAAAAAAATTTGGGGATGTGATCAAAGCAATTTTTAGGAGAAATATTATGTCTCTAAATGCTTATTTGAGAAGTTAGAGAGGCAGAAAGAAACCCACAGAGAGATACAGAAGGATATTGAGATAGAGATTCAAGGAGAATAGAATAATGAATTGATCATGTTAAAAAAAAAAAAAGAAATTTCCAATTAGACATCAACTCCGTGGCCCTAATCTCCTGCTTTACTTTCTGGCAAGTATTTCTTGGAGAAGGGTGGAGGGATGTGATGACCACGTTAGCACCTTGAATACTTTAGAATCAGCCAGAGTCAGGATAAGAAATCTTTATTCTTTTTTGAAGCCAGAGCAGAGAGTGTGGACACAGGAATCTCCTCTTTCTTCTCCTGCAGAGCCACCTCACTCATCCTACTCCACCCTCTAAATTCTCCACCTAATCTCTCTATACCCCAACAGATCAAGCCTGCACAGAATAGTGGGCAGGGCCATTCTTTCTCCAAGCATATGCTAATAAAGTATTGTCCAATTAGTAATTATCCTTAAGTGCTTGAACCTCAGTGCATCAACTCAGTTTCAGCCCATTACAGAGGGAGAAGAGTCTAGAGCTATCCATTCTATATCCCTTTGAGCTACACAATGGTATATCCATTCAACATATTAGGGACACCACTCAGATAGCTATATGAATAAATATATAGATATATGGATGGATGAATAGATAGAAAGATGATAAATAGATGATAAAATAAAAAAAATAGAGAAATGGGATGGGAAGGAGTGGAACAGAGGGTACTTTGGAAAACTGGCATGGGGAAGTGAAGGGGTGACTGAGAATTTGGGATCTGAACTGGAAGAAAATGAGTGGAGAAGAAATTTGCCAACGAAAGGGGATGAAGGATGTGTGCCAAGACAGAGAAATGTCCACAATAGGAAGACTCTTATTGAAGAATAGGAAAAATCTCAAGAGTCATGAATAGAGTCAGGAGAAAAGTCATTTCCTGAAGATGTGATCCCAGTCAGGAACTTTAATGAGGGGAACCTACTTAATTTCAATTCCCTTTTTTTGTTGATACATTGATGTGCCTTGAAATATTGGTAGTAAGAATGTATTTAGTTAAAACTGGCTGTTTTTTTAGTACTCACCAGCATTTAGCAAATTGCCTGCCAGATTGTAACTGCTTAATAATGTTTATTTTTTGATTGCTTTATTTCTCCAGTGATATTGAGGTGAGAACAAGGTCTGTTTTTGACTTTTTTCTTTGTATTTCCAACACTCCTCACAGAATAAACAATAAATTTATGCTCCTTGGTTGACTTGATTGATTCCAAATGTAAAAAGGGCCACTATTACAGCTGATAAAACACTATCATGAAAATGAAAACATATTCTGAGATAATAAAACTCTTTGTAAGAAAGTAAATATAAGATTACATATAATTCATAATAAAGCACTCAGGAAATTTTTTTTGCAAACAACTCAACATAAATGTTCACATTCCTATATACACACACACACACACATGCACACACATACCACACACACGCACACACATACACACACACTTATCCACTGCTTTTTCACTTCATTATCATCTTAGAAAAAATTTTCTTTTGAAACCAAAGATTTTGAAGTTTAACAAAGGAGAAATATCTAAAAAGTCTTTCTAAGCATCTCAATTTTATTGCTGATCAGTACTGAAAAAACTGAGACAGAAAATCATGAGGAGGAAACAAAGGCAGAAACAGAAAAAATAGATATCAGAGAGGAAAACAGAACTAAAGAAAGGGTGCATTATTTTGTGCTAAAAAAAGGTTTTTTCTCACTTTATATAAAGTTATATTTTCCCTCTTTTGTTTGTCTCAAGATAAAGTGGTTTGATAGAGAATTCATTGACCACCTACTAGATAACTTACTTAAATGATAATATTTAATGTTCAGTCTTGTGACATGAAATTTTCCAAAAGTAGCTTGTCTTAGTTGAATAACTTTAAAAAATAATGAAAAAGTCATTTTTTGGGAAAAAATAGAATAATCTTAACATGGAAAGTAGAGGTAATAAAGGAAGATGAAGCAATTCTTTTTTATTGATTTTATTATAGTTTTAACACTAAAGAAGTATGAGAAATTGAGGTTAATCACCAACCTCTTTAAGCTATGTCTAAGCAATATAATTTCCTGTGTGATTTTGGAGAAGCCATTCCTTTGGGCTTTACTTTATTTGTAAAAAGAAAGCATGTGCTAGATGGATTTTAGGGTCTCAGTAGCTTTTAACCTGTGGCTATAATGTTTTTACAGATAGGAAAACTAAGACCAGATCACTTACTAGTCTTGTATACAGTCTAGGAACAACTCAGTATAAGAATCAATCATGATATTCTTTGTCTACTGCATTTTATACTTTTTTAACTAAAAAAAGATGCTTACTGATGATCTTTTTTATTTCTGTCAAATTTCAATGATCCAATGACTCCCAATACAATTTTGATTTGTAACAAAGTATTATAATGAAGCAAGACAAATCAACATATGTTTAGCAATGAATACTTCATTCTATATCCATAATCTCCCATTTCTTTCTGACTTGGGAGGCAAACCACTGTCAATCCCTGAAAACCATATCAATCTTTTCTTAGAGATGGGATCTTAATATTTAGGAATTCTAGATAGTTAAGATGAATTAGAATTAAAGAGGATGTAGGTAATTGAATTAATAAATGTTCCTTAACATTTTCTTGAGAAATTCCCACATTATACTGGCCTTAATTCAGTCAGGTGATTTTTCCAAGTACTGTTTGTTAAATCCACGTGTATTACAAAGCAAAATCAGCTTCAAAGTTTTAATGTTAATTTCAAAGTTAAAAGACTTACTTAGAAGAGAAGCAACTGATAATTATTTGAAAAAAAAAAAGTTAAAAGAAATTGAATAGAGACAGTGATTTTAATCTACTTGGATTTGCCCAAACTCCAAACTTAAATAAATATGTTAAAAATTGAAAAAAAAAAGGTTAAAAGGTTAGGTAGTATTTTTTTTTTTTGAATGAGATTGTATGGAGGGTAATGGTGATAACAGAAAATTCTTTTCTGTGGTACAATGCATAGTGTATTGTTCTGAGCTCAAATACAACTTCAAACATTTTCTACCTATGTGATCCCAGGTAGGTCATTTAACTTCAATTTCCTCATTTGTAAAATGGGGATAATAATAACACCCACCTCCCAAGGTTGTCATGAGGATCAAATGAGATAATAATCATAAAGAATTTAACAAATTTCCTGATACATGATAAGTACTATGTAAACATTAGCTTTTGTTATTATTGTTCTTGTTGTTGCTAAAAGTCACATAGACATTACTAATGTTTTTAAAATCAGATCTGAGATTTTTTTTTTTTCATATAGTGAGCTAACAGTAAGCAACCCCTTCTACAAATAAAAGTTAACATCTTTGCTACTTAAGAACCTTAGGAAATTCATTGTTAAATCTCTGAGTGTTTTTCTATGCAAAAATAATGCTTCGGAGTCAGGAAATATTCACATCTTCCCATTGCCATTTTACTTTTCTTTGATATTTTGTCCATATACATTCACTCCTAACAGACACTGCAGCATACCAGTATCTTTTCTTTGAAAAATATAATGCCTTGGCTTTTTCCCGGGGACTTCCGGCCAAGATGGCGGAGAGGAAATACACTTCTGTGTAACCTCCGTGTTTTTCTCTCACTATTCATTTCATTTCATGCCTCTGAATTAATGCTTGACTGAAAAAAAAACATACAATTACTTACCAAGAGAAACCATCCTTGAGACTCGTCAAGAAAGGTCTGTTTTTGTGCGAGGGCGGGGACGGTATTTGGAAGCAGTCTGCGGGCAGCAGCTGCGGCGAGAGCACAGATAGCAGCTCAGAACCGGGTAGAGCGGAGAGGGGGTGGGGCGCGATCGCAGCCGTCTCTGCGGGGAGAGCTTTGCTACAGGAGCAAGTCAGCAGCCCAGCAGAGAAGCTAAAAACACCGGGGGTGAAGAATACAACCCCAAACAGCTGGAGTCTCTCGGGGCCTGGCCACCCCTCCCCCACAGTGTCTCAGCCCGCTCGGATCTCAGAGCGCTCGGATCTCAGCGCGCAGGCGCCATAGCACAGTAGGACCCGTGCCTCACGAATACCCTGCCCCTCCCCCAAAGAAAGCAGCCTCCATTCAAGGGGTTTTTTTCCTTCTGTTTCTTTGATAGTTTGTCTTTGATAAATAGACAGAATGAGCAAGAAACTGAAAAAGAATTTAACCCTGGACAGCTTTTATACAGATAAAGAGCAGACTCCAAAACCTGAGGAGACTAAAAACAAACAGTCCCCAGGTGAATCCCCAAAGGAGGAGAACATATGTTCCTCAGCACAGATGAATCTCATGGAGGAAATTAAAAAGGCTCTCACAAAGGAGCTAGAAGAAAAATGGGAAAAGGAGAGGGAGGCTCTGCAAAAGGGGAAGGAGGCTTGGCAAAAGGAGAAGGAGGCTTTGCAAAAGGAGAGGGAGACTTGGCAAAAGGAGAGGGAGGCTCTGCAAAAGGAGAGGGAGGCTTGGCAAAAGAGCCTGGAGAAGTCAGTTAAAGAGAGAATGGATAAAGAAACCAAATCCTTGAAAAATAGGATTGGTGAACTGGAAAACAAAATTGGCGAAATGGAAAAAAATTCCACAGAACAAAAGAACTCAATTGGACAATTAGAAAAAGATCTTAAAAAAGTGAGTGAAGAAAATACCTTACTGAAAATCAGGGTCGAACAATTGGAATACCTTACTGAAAATCAGGGTCGAACAATTGGAATTGAATGACTCGAGGAGACAAGAAGAATCAGTCAAGCAAATCCAAAAAAATCAAACAATGGAAAAGAATGTGAAATACCTTCTGGGGAAGACAACAGACCTGGAAAACAGATCCAGGAGAGACAACCTGAGAATCATCAGACTTCCAGAAAAGTATGATGAAAAAAAGAGCCTGGACACTATTTTCCAGGAAATTATCAAAGAGAACTGCCCAGAAGTCATAGAAACAGAAGGTAAAATAGACTTGAAAGAATTCATCGATCCCCTACTGAAAGTGATCCTAAAATCAAAACACCAAGGAATATAGTGGCCAAATGCCAGAACCCTCAGGCAAAGGAAAAAATACTGCAAGCGGCTAGAAAAAACCAATTCAAGTATCAAGGAGCCACAATAAGGATCACCCAGGATCTGGCAGCATCCACATTAAAGGATCGAAGGGCCTGGAATATGATATTCCGAAAGGTTAAGGAACTTGGTATGCAACCAAAAATAACCTACCCAGCGAGATTGAGCATCTTTTTCCAGGGAAGAAGATGGACATTCAACGAAATAAGCAAATTTCATCTATTTCTGATGAAAAAGCCAGAACTTAACAAAAAATTTGATCTACAAGCACAGAACTCAAGAGAAATCTAAAAAGGTAAAGATTAATCTTGGGAACTATATTTCGGCTATAAAGATGTATAAAGAATACATGTATACCTTGTTCTAGAAACTAGATGTGGAAAGGACATTGTACCAGAAAAAAGGGAAAGTGGGGGTACTACATTTCATGAAGAGGCAAAGAAAACCTAGTATATCTGAGAGAAAGAATGGAGAGGGATGAATATAGTGAGTATTTTACTGCTTTCAGAATTGGCATTAAGAGAAGAATTTTAGACATATTCAATCTATGGTGAAACTTCTCCCACCTCATTGAAAAGTGAGAAGGGAAAAGTGAAAAAGGAAGGAATAAGCTAAGTGGAAGGGAATACGGTAACTGGGAGGGAAAGGGGCAAGTTGGGGGGGGAACTCTAAGCGGGGGGAGGGATACTGAAAAAGGGAGGGCTGTGAGAAGCAAGTGGAGCTCACAAGCTTAAAACTGGGAAGGGGGGTAAGGGAGTAAGAAGGGAGAAAAGCATAAACCGGGTTAACAAGATGGCAAGTAATACAGAATTGGTCATTTTAACCATAAATGTGAACGGGGTAAACTCCTCTATAAAGAGGAAGCGGTTAGCAGAATGGATTAAAAGCCAGAATCCTACAATATGTTGTATACAGGAAACACACCTGAAGCGGGGTGATACATGCAGGTTAAAGGTAAAAGGTTGGAGCAAAACCTACTATGCTTCAGGTGAAGCCAAAAAAGCAGGGGTAGCCATCCTGATCTCAGATCAAGCTAAAGCAAAAATTGATCTAATCAAAAGAGATAAGGAAGGGCACTATATCTTGCTAAAGGGTAGAATGAATAATGAAGAAGTATCTATATTAAACATATATGCACCAAGTGGGGTAGCATCTAAATTCTTAAAAGAGAAATTAAGAGAGCTGCAAGAAGAAATAGACAGTAAAACTATAATAGTGGGAGATCTCAACCTTGCACTCTCAGAATTAGATAAATCAAACCACAAAATAAATAAGAAAGAAGTCAAAGAGATAAATAGAATACTAGAAAAATTAGATATGATAGATCTCTGGAGAAAATGTAATGGGGACAGAAAGGAGTACACCTTCTTTTCAGCAGTTCATGGAACTTATACAAAAATTGACCATATATTAGGACATAAAAACCTCAAACTCAAATGCAGTAAGGCAGAAATAATGAATGCATCCTTTTCAGACCATGATGCATTGAAAATTACATTCAATAAAAAGCCACAGGAAAGTAGACCAAAAAATAATTGGAAACTAAATAATCTCATACTAAAGAATGATTGGGTGAAACAGCAAATTATAGACATAATTAATAACTTCATCCAAGAAAATGATAATAATGAGACATCATACCAAAATGTATGGGATGCAGCCAAAGCGGTAATAAGGGGAAATCTCATATCTCTAGAGGCCTATTTGTATAAAATAGAGAAAGAGAAGGTCAATGAATTGGGCTTGCAACTAAAAATGCTAGAAAAGGAACAAATTAAAAACCCCCAATCAAACACTAAACTTGAAATTCAAAAAATAAAAGGAGAGATCAATAAAATTGAAAGTAAAAAAACTATTGAATTAATTAATAAAACTAAGAGTTGGTTCTATGAAAAAACCAACAAAATAGACAAACCCTTAGTAAATCTGATTAAAAAAAGGAAAGAGGAAAATCAAATTGTTAGTCTTAAAAATGAAAAGGGAGAACTCACCACTAACGAAGAGGAAATTAGAGCAATAATTAGGAGTTACTTTGCCCAACTTTACGCCAATAAATTCGACAACTTAAATGAAATAGAAGAATACCTCCAAAAATATAGCTTGCCTAAACTAACAGAGGAAGAAGTAAATATCCTAAACACTCCTATCTCAGAAAAAGAAATAGAACAAACTATTAATCAACTCCCTAAAAAAAAAAAAACCCCAGGACCAGATGGATTTACATCTGAATTCTATCAAACATTTAAAGATCAATTAACTAACTCCAATGCTAAATAAACTATTTGAAGAAGTAGGGATTGAAGGAGTCCTACCAAACTCCTTTTATGACACAGATATGGTACTGATACCTAAACCAGGTAGGCTGAAAACAGAGAAAGAAAATTATAGACCAATCTCCCTAATGAATATTGATGCTAAAATCTTAAATAAAATATTAGCAAAAAGATTACAGAAAATCATCCCCAGGATAATACACTATGACCAAGTAGGATTTATACCAGGAATGCAGGGCTGGTTCAATATTAGGAAAACTATTAACATAATTGACTATATCAACAACCAACCAAACAAAAACCATATGATCATCTCAATAGATGCAGAAAAAGCATTTGATAAAATCCAACAGCCATTCCTAATAAAAACACTTGAGAGCATAGGAATAAAAGGACTTTTCCTTAAAATAGTTAGGAGCATATATTTTAAACCTTCAGTAAGCATCATATGCAATGGGGAAAAACTGGAACCTTTCCCGGTAAGATCTGGAGTGAAGCAAGGTTGCCCACTATCACCATTATTATTCAATATTGTATTAGAAACACTGGCCTCTGCAATAAGAGTCGAGAAAGAGATTAAAGGAATTAGAGTAGGCAATGAGGAAACCAAACTATCACTCTTTGCAGATGATATGATGGTATACCTAGAAAACCCCAGAGATTCTACTAAAAAGCTATTAGAAATAATTCATAATTTTAGCAAAGTAGCAGGATACAAAATAAATCCCCATAAATCCTCAGCATTTTTATACACCACCAACAAAATCCAAGAGCAAGAGATACAAAGAGAAATTCCATTCAAAATAACTGTTGATAGCATAAAATATTTGGGAATCTACCTACCAAAGGAAAGTCAGGAATTATATGAGCAAAATTACAAAAAAGTTTTCACACAAATAAAGTCAGACTTAAATAATTGGAAAAATATTAAGTGCTCTTGGATAGGCCGAGCAAATATAATAAAGATGACAATACTCCCTAAACTAATCTATTTATTTAGTGCTATACCAATCAGACTTCCAAGAAAATATTTTAATGATTTAGAAAAAATAACAACAAAATTCATATGGAACAATAAAAAGTCGAGAATCTCAAGGGAATTAATGAAAAAAAAATCAAATGAAGGTGGTCTAGCTGTACCTGATCTAAAATTATATTATAAAGCAGCAGTCACCAAAACCATTTGGCATTGGCTTAGAAATAGATTAGTTGATCAGTGGAAAAGGTTAGGTTCACAAGACAGAATAGTCAACTATAGCAATCTAGTGTTTGACAAACCCAAAGATTCTAAATTTTGGGATAAGATTTCATTATTTGATAAAAGCTGCTGGGATAACTGGAAATTAGTATGGCAGAAATTAGGCAAGGACCCACACTTAACACCACATACCAAGATAAGATCAAAATGGGTCCATGACCTAGGCATAAAGAATGAGATTATAAATAAATTAGAGGAACATAGGATAGTTTATCTCTCAGACTTGTGGAGGAGAAAGAAATTTGTGACCAAAGATGAACTAGAGACCATTACCAATCACAAAATAGAAAATTTTGATTATATCAAATTAAAAAGCCTTTGTACAAACAGAACGAATGCAAACAAGATTAGTAGGGAAGTAACAAACTGGGAAAACATCTTTACAATTAAAGGTTCTGATAAAGGCCTCATTTCCAAAATATATAGACTACTGACTCAAATTTATAAAAAATCAAGCCATTCTCCAATTGATAAATGGTCAAGGGATATGAACAGACAATTTTCAGATGAAGAAATTGAAACTATTACCACTCACATGAAAGAGTGTTCCAAATCACTATTGATCAGAGAAATGCAAATTAAGACAACTCTGAGATATCACTACACACCTGTCAGATTGGCTAAGATGACAGGAAAAAATAATGATGAATGTTGGAGGGGATGCGGGAAAACGGGGACACTGATGCATTGTTGGTGGAGTTGTGAACGAATCCAGCCATTCTGGAGAGCGATCTGGAATTATGCCCAAAAAGTTATCAAACTGTGCATACCCTTTGATCCAGCAGTGTTTCTATTGGGCTTATACCCCAAAGAGATACTAAAAAAGGGAAGGGGACCTGTATGTGCCAAAATGTTTGTAGCAGCCCTGTTTGTAGTGGCTAGAAACTGGAAAATGAATGGATGCCCATCAATTGGAGAATGGCTGGGTAAATTGTGGTATATGAATGTTATGGAATATTATTGCTCTGTAAGGAATGACCAGCAGGATGAATACAGAGAGGCTTGGAGAGACCTACATGGACTGATGCTAAGTGAGATGAGCAGAACCAGGAGATCATTATACACTTCGACAACGATATTGTATGAGGATGTATTCTGATGGAAGTGGATTTCTCTGACAAAGAGACTTAACTGAGTTTCATTGGAGAAATGATGGACAGAAACAGCTACACCCAAAGAAGGAATACTGGGAAATGAATGTGAACTATTTGCATTTTTGATTTTCTTCCCGAGTTATTTTTACCTTCTGAATCCAATTCTCCCTGTGCAGCGGGAGAACTGTTCGGTTCTGCAAATATGTATTGTATCTAGGATATACTGCAACATATTTAACATATATAGGACTGCTTGCCATCTTGGGGGGGGGGAGGAGGAAGGGAGGGGAAAAAACGAAACATAAGTGATTGCAAGGGATAATGTCGTGTAAAAATTATCCTGGCATGGATTCTGTCAATACAAAGTTATTATTAAATAAAATAAAATAAAAAAAAAAAAGCCAACATTGTGATGTGGCACCAACACAAAAAGGTCATGCAAATTTGGATTACAATAAAAGCACAGATATAAAAATTAAAAAAAAAAAAGAAAAATATAATGCCTTGAAAGAAACCGTCTACCCAATAACTTTTGAATGAGCATTATATCAAACTTAGAAGGCCCTTAAATCATTACCCTTCATGAGAGGATAAATATGGAATAGTGTGCTGACTGTGATCAAGTGTATTTTTTTCATAGTCCAAATGTAGGAAATCTGTCTGTCTGTAAATAGTTAGTACCTAAATGTTGCCTTAATTACTAGTTACCCAAGTGAAATAGTTGTCAAGTTAACTACCCTAAAAAGTCATTCAAAATCACAAAATCCATTCATTCCAACTTCAGTTGAGTAGAATAAAGAAATTCTTGCCCAAGACAGAATTAATTCTACTACCTAGGCCAGTGGTTCTCACACTTTTGTTTTCAGTATCTTTATCCTATTAAAAATTATTGAGGATCTCTCCAAAGCATTTTTGTTTATCTGGGTTATATTTATAGACATTTACCATATTGGAAATAAAAATTATTTTTGAATTTGTAGACTTTCTAAAAGGGTTTCAGAGATCCCCAGGATTCTCTAGACCCTACTTTGAGAACCACTGACCCAGGCCATCAAAAGAAATTTTCCAAAACCTTAATGTCTAATATGTGCCTTCTAATTGGTTTGCTATTTTGTTCTTTCCTCCTGAGTTTATAGCAACACATTTATATTAACAATGACTGTTATGAGTTCAAATGTTGGAATTCTTGTTCTTCTCAGAACACAGCCGGTTTAGCTTAGGGCCCTCTGAGTATCTCCAAATCCAAAGGTTCTGTCCTTCAGCCTCTGCCTCTGCTTTCTTCAGCCTCCAACCAACACAGAGATGGAATGTCTCTCTTGTCTCCTTCTGGGGAGCCCAGCCACCAACTACAGTGGTGTGAGATGAAGATGAATCTGGTTGTCCACTGAACTCTCCACTCGTAGCTTTATCCTCTGAAAACTCTTTGTCTGCCACCGGCCAGCCAAGAGGAAAAATGTATTCTGGAATGGCTGTCTCGCCTTATATGTGAATCTTCTGAGAGAATGGGATTATGGGTTTTCTCCCATAGTGCTCTCTGGCCCAAAGAGCTTTAAGGGAGGTGTGAACTCCCTTGAAGTTAGAAAGTTTACTTTGTGAAGCTGGCATACTTGTGAATTCCAATGAGTAAAGGTGTGAACACAAGCCTTGTATTAATTAGTTCTACTTAGTACCTTGTTTCAGGTTCTGGCCAAAATCTTCTTGTAAGATTAGATCAACTCTAATTACTTAGCAGTTAGTAAGGATTCCAACAAATGACCTTCTTTAAAATTGAGTAAACAGTTTTTTGATTTTACATAAATAAAATTAATTCTTGCAAATCAAATGGGATCTAGAAATTGGAAAATAGATATGTTTATATACAAATGACCAATTTTCTATATATAAATAGTAATGGACATACAAGCAGTCCCTTATTTTTGAATATTCATTTTATAAACAACCTGTATATGTCAATGACTAATTCCTTTCTCCTCTCAACAAAAATCTTCAGTTTTATCATAGACTTTGGATTGATGGATTCAACTGGTATCTTATGAAGTTGATATCATCAAAGATTTTCTCTCCTTCACCCTGAGAGTTTCTGCTTTTTTGGAAATCATGGTCTTCTAAATTATTTTCTGTTCTCTCTCCCATTTCAATCCTGAATCCATCTTCATCAAACCTGGTAACTAACCATTGTAAGTCATATCACAACCAAAGCACTTGCTTTTCCTATTTTCTTCTGTTGTTCTAATGTAATCTCATTGGAGCAATAAATCCCCTTGAAATGAAAGAAACCCTAGATTCACATGATTATAAGATTTTCAATTCTCTCTTTGGATAAGTACTCTTTATCTTAGAAGTCTTGTCAATGTCAGAATTTCTAAATTACACAGAACTTACTTAGAAAAATAAACTTTCCATCTATACCATGAGAAGCTATACATTTGATTATTTAATTCTGTCCATGGAATCTTGATTTTCAGTATTATAAAGTTAGAAATGAAAGAGTCATTAAGGGTTAGCTACTACAATCCTTTCATTTTACAAATGGGAAAAATGAGACCAAGGGATTGCATTTTTTGCCTAACTAGCAAAACTGAATTAAAACTGGGTCCTCTCCCTCCAAATGCATTGTCATTTCCACTCTATCATCTATTACTTTTGTCCCTAAATGTACATTATCTGTTCTTCCTTTCTTTGTTTTTTTCTGAAAAATGTGTCTGTTATGTCATCTATGCTTTTGATCTAATTATTAGTAAAATACTGAATAGAATTCAGAAACTATCAAGGAAAAAGGACTAATCTCTGTTTCTTATCCATATTAATTTCTTTCCAAATCAACAAGAATTCATTAATTACTGACTTTCTGATTTGTTGTTCAAATAGTTCAGATAATGCCCAAATTGTTATTTAGCCCACATATCTATCTTTACAACTATACTTTGAGAGTTTATTACTTTTTACTGAAATTGAAGTATTGTATATCTACTGTCTTACCCAGACAAGTCAATATAATATTCCAATCATAAAAGGAATATAGTTTCTTTTTATCATTATAGTTGCCTATCTCATAGTTTTTGATGAATCCTCACTATATCAATGCTCTAAGAAACAGACATTTGTCTCATGGAATATGGTTCTTTATAATTTTAGTAGAATTTCCTGAGTTCCAGGAATTTGAAAAAAAGCTGCTTTAATCTTCCTTTTAAAAATCAAGGCACCAATTGCTTCTCTTTGGTCCTTTGTCACTTCTCCCTTTCTCCACAATTTCTCAAATATCACTGACAATGGTACTGCAATTAGAACTCTCAGTTCTTTCAGGATACAGTTAATCAAGGCTGGGTTTCATGAACTCAGTATGGGTTGCTAGGTATTCTTACTGTTACCTCATTTATCCTGAGTTTCAATTTCCTGTTAACCAATTTTTGTCCTATACTTTCTAGTTGTGGGATTATGCTCCTTAATAGAGAAAACAGAAAGACAATAGGAAAGGAATGCCACATAAATCTTATACACTTCTAAGATTTCAAAAGGTCAATTTTCAAAGAGTTCAGGGAAATGGTATAAAACATTCAATAACTTTAGATCTACATGAAAAGTCAACTCAAGAGAAATAGTTCATCATCCTCTCTGTTATCTGTTACCACTGACCCATACAATCTACATACAGGTCCTACCCTTTGTTGTACCTTAAATTTGTTTTTAGTATAGCTTTAAAACACAATTTCTTACCTATAATGTTCATTAAAAGTTGCATCTCAATCTTTACATAAATGTTCCTGATACAATTTTATTTTCTTATAATATCATCTTTTATATTTATGCTGATACCTGATTTTATTTTCATTGTGTAGGAATGGGGGTGGGAGCCAGGGATATCCAAGCTCCTAGTACAGTCACATTACTGATTATTATTTATACTTCTCTCCTCACTTTATCATTTTTCTTCCACCATGGAATTTTTATATTTATAGTATCAGGATAAAATTATTACAAATTTTCTATTTGATCTTTTGAGTTTATTTCTTTTTTATAGCTTTTTATTTACAAGATATAAGCATGGGTAATTTTTCCACATAGACCCTTGCAAACCCTTCTGTTCCAACGTTTCCCTTCCTCCCACCTCCTCCCCTAGATGGCAGGTAGACCACTACATGTTAAATATGTTAAAGTATATGTTAAATACTATATATATATATATATATATATATATATATATATATATACACACACACACACACACACACACACACACACACACATATATGCTTACAGATATTTTGCTGCACAAGAAGAATCAGACTTTGAAATAATGTAAAATTAACCTGAGAAGTAAATCAAAAATGCAAGCAGACAAAAAGAGAGGGATTGGAAATGCTATGTAGTGATTCACACTCATTTCCCATAATTCTTTCGCTGAGTGTAGCTGGTTCTATTTATCATTGAACTAATGGAACTGATTTGTTTCATCTCATTGTTGAAGAGGGACACATCCATCAGAATTTGTGGTGTTCTGTGATGACCACATATTTAAAATCAATCAGAGTCAGGAATTCAGGTTAAGGGAAAATCTTCAATCATTATTGAAGTGAAGAGGTGAAGAAGGATTATGATAGCAATATGGGCAGACAGGAAGCCAGCTAGCAGAGGGGGATTGGAGGTGAAAGGTGGTCGTGATAGCAATGTGAGCAGCTGTGTCAAGACGCCAGCCAGCTGTCTCTCTTTCCACTTCCCTTTCCACTTCCTTGCCTCCACCCACCAAAATCGTCATTTCCTATACAACACATCAGGTCTTGTAAAAAGAGTGGGTGGGGGTCATTCTTTCTCCAAGATTATATATTAATAGAGTATGGTCCAATTACTATTTAGTCTCACGTGCTTGGGACCTCAGTGCATCAACTCTAGCCTCAGCCCATTACATCTCCCGCTTTCTTTTGTTTTAGAACACAGGTGGTCATGCCATCCCTGACTTCTCAGGGAGGTCAGAGCCCCCAAGGGGAGGTGATCACACCCTCCCTGACTGTGAAAGCACCGAAAAGGAGGTGATCACAGCCCCCCTGACTTCTCAGGAAGGGAGGTGAAAGCACTAAAAAGGAGATAATCATGCCCTCCCTGATATCTCAGGAAGGGAGATGAAAAGCACCAAAGGGAAGTGGAGGTTGCTAGCGGATTTCTGGGCTGAAGGATCTTATTAGAAATAGGTATGCACAAACCCATCAGCATAGGAGGTATTACACAAGTATACAGCAATAACGCAGAGGCTATTAGTGATGACTCTCCCCACAGTCAGTGCAGGCTTGATGTGGTGTAACAAACATGAATTGTACACTCAAGTAGTGGTATAACAAACACTATAAATCAACATGGTGTTGTAAAAGATTGCCAGAAGTCCTAGAAGGAGGGTATGTAAACAGCAGTCACACATATGCCTTCTTCAGCAGCCAAGAGATAGTCCAAAACCAATCTATTGTCCATTGCTTCACATATCAGGGAATCCAATGATCCCCCCAAGTTTTTGAAGTCCTGCAAAAGTCTTTTTATGTGTTTGGGAATCCAATGATTCCAGCAGATTTTGAAGTCCTATAACAGTCTTATCATTTCTCAGAAAATCCAATGATTCCTGAGGGCTTTCAAGTCTTATGTCTCAAAGAATCCAATGGTTCCTGAGGGTTTTCAAATCCTACAACAATCTTATGTCTCAGAGAATCCAATGATTCCTGAAAGTTTTCAAGTCCTACAACAATCTTATGTCTCAGAGAATCCAATGATTCCTGAAGGTTTTCAAGTCCTACAACAATCTTATGTCTCAGAGAATCCAATGATTCCTGAGAGTTTTCAAGTCCTACAACAACCTTATGTCTCAGAGAATCCAATGATTCCTGAGGGTTTTGAAGTCCAACAATTTTCTATGTCCATGAGTCAAACGCCATAACTGCCACACTCTTTCAATGGTGAGCATAATTAGCAACAGAACCACCTGATATTTCTTGGGTCTTCCCCTTCATTTCAAGGATCTGCTCTGTCTCTCTGTGATGTCAAGGCAAATACGGCTCGTTGGCACCCATCTGATTCCTTCTCCACCTGCAGAGATACAAGCAAACTCTCTCCCCCAAGCAGTTAGCCTATCTGGTCCCTTCCATTCACCACTTTCTGGGTCTCTCCACATCACCTGGCAATTATCTAAAGATAGTGGAGCTGCTCACACTGGACACTGCCCTTCCAGTGGGTTTTATGCCGGAGCCAGTGCATCTTTATCAAAAATCAAGAAGTTAATAGTGTAAAGGGCGAGATTTAGAAGTTCTCTAGGGTTACCTGTGGCTCCCCTTTTCTTTTGTTTTTGGAGCAGCGTCTTAATGTCTCTGTTTCTCCTCTCTAATATTGCCTGTCCTTAAAGATTAAAGGGTATGACAGTGGTGTGTAAAATCTTATACTGTGCACAAAAGTGTGCAAAATGTTTGGAGGTATATGCAGGACCACTGTTTGTTTTTATTGCTTGTGGCACACCCATAATGGCAAATGCTTGTGTGAGGAATTCAGTGACCACTTGGGCTTTCTCTTTTGCTGCTGGTATTGCAAAAGTGAATCCTAAAAAGGTGTCTATCACAATGTGGATAAAAGACAAATGACCAAAAGATTTATAATAGGTCACATTCATTTGCCAGATTTCACTGGGTCTCAAACCACAAGGGTTCTTCCCTGGAGGGAGTGTAGGAGGGTGAAAAGGAAGGCAAGCTGTACAGCTTTTTACTATGCTCCTAGCTTCCTCTTTTGTTATCCCAAATTGTAAACGCAAAGCTCGAGTAGTCTGATGGTATTTAGAATGGGATTCCTGGGCCTCCTGAAATAAAGGTGTACTGGCTAACATAGTTAAAAGAGTATCTGTCTTTGAATTTCCATCAAAAATAGGACCTGGAAATCCACTCTGTGAGTGGACATGCAAAATATAAATCTTACCTGGATGCTTTCTCACTTGCTCCTGAAGTTCTTTAAAGAGCTAATATATATTAGAAGCTGCAAATTTTATTTGGGCTTTGGAAATTCTTTGTACTACACCTACTGAATAGGCTGAATCAGATATTATATTTATGTCTCCTGGGAAATAAGTGAGAGCTAGCATGATCGCATATAATTTGTTCTGCTGAGTGGACTGAAAAGGAGTTCTGACTACTCTTTTTATGGTTAAATCATGAGAGTATACAGCACAAATATTATGTTTGGATGCATCTGTAAAGATAGTTGGTCCTTTAAGAGGAACTTTAGAAACTTTTTCTTCAAGAATCCATCGCCAATTATGTAAAAGTCTGGTTATCTTTAATGGAGACCCATGTGTAAAATTTGGAGCCATGGCTAATAAAATTTGCCACTCTGGGATGGTCTCACAGCACACATTAATTTGTGTATTGCTGTAAAAGGTGTATATCTTGTCAGGTCTTGTCCCAGATAATTGTACTGCTCGCTTAATAGCCTTTAATAAAATTCTAGCCACAAGCACTGGGTAAGGAATAAGGCTTTGTTCTGGTTATGCCGGGAGGTTCACCCATTCTATCACACTGTCTCCTTAATGAAGGACTGCTGTGAGTGCCTCTTGTGTGGCAAAAACTGATATTTCCAAAGGTTTTTGAGTGAATCAACCACATTGGATAAAGCCAGTTCAACTTTTCTCAAAGCCTCTTGAGCTTCTTTTGTAAGCTAGAGTGGTGAATTTAAAGCACTGTCTCCCCTTAAAATGTCATATAATGGTTGTAACTGATAGGTATTCAAGTCTAACACTGGTTGCATCCATTGGATATCTCCTATCAATTTCTGAAAATCATTTAAGGTATTTAGCTTTCTGTTCTTAAGGATGGTTTTTGTACTGTAAGCACCTTAGGGTATACTTCATATCCTAAATATTGAAAAGGAGCATGTCTTTGAATTTTTTCTTCAGCTATGAAAAATTTGTAGTATCTTAGTGTTTCTATGGTCTTTTGTAGACATGCTTCTAGCACTTGTTCCTCAGGTGCACATCCCAATATATCATCCATATAATGTAATAGCATAACTTTTGGAAATGCTTTTTCTTACTGGAGCAAAAGCAGCAGCAACATACATTTGACACATAGTGGGGCTGTTTTTCATTCCTTGTGGCAAAACTGTCCATTCATATCTTTTATAAGGCTCAGCTAAGTTAATGCTGGGCACTAAAAAGGCAAATCTTTTCATATCCTCCTTAACCAGAGGGATAGAATAGAAACAATCCTTAATATCTATGACCCAAAGAGGCCATTCTCTAGGCAATTGAGTAGGAGATGGAAGTCCAGGCTGAAGAGTTGCCATAGTTTCCATCTATTCATTCACTTTTCTTAAATCAGTGAGCATCCTCCATTTTCCAGATTTCTTTTTCACAATGAACACTGGGGAATTCCAAGGACTTAGAGAAGGTTGTAAATGCCCTTGTTCAAGCTGTTTCTGTACTATATCTAATAAGGCCTGAATTTTATCGCTACCTAAGGGCCACTGTTCTATCCACACTGATGTATCAGTTTTCCATTGGATAGGAACAGGTGAAAGTATTGGCAGGCCTTCAACAGCAGCCCTGCTTAAAAAACCGAAGTACTCACTTTTAACCCTATTTGCTGTAAAACATCTCTTCCCCACAGATAGGTATTTTTTCAACTATAAAAGGAGTAAAAACTCCTGTTTTGCCTTCAAAAGTCCATCTCATAGGGGCAGCACTAACTTCAGTTGCTATTGATCCTCCTACTCCAGACATGTAGGTGTCTGCTTTAGTCTTTGGCCAATGACTGGGCCAATTGACACCTCTAATGACTGTATGATCTGCACTGGTGTCTACCAATCCTTCTAATGGTAGGCCATTTATATAGATCATGAGCATAGGTCGGTCAGCTGTTACAGCTGCTGTCAAGTATATTCCTGGATTTTGTGGTCTGGAGTCAGAACCTGGGTGACTACCACGAGGCTGCTTATTAGGATTCTGTATGAGTAAACCTGATGCTACTATTTCTCCTGGGTGATGTCACACATTGTCTACCTGTATTAGTGACTGGGATATTATCTACACATTCCCCAGTTCCCCACATCAGTGTGTGGATGGACACTGTTTTGTATGTACAAAAAGGAGGTGAAATGGTCAAGCTTACTGGGCCTGGAGGCAAGGGATCCATAGGCTGGAGAGGAACAGATTTCACCTCTCCAGGGGGTATTTCAGTTGTCCCAGCTGCATACAGCTCTATTCTCCCCAATTGTAATTCCTTTCTCCCATCAGGTTGCTTCCTGGCTGGTTGATTATGTAATCCCCTTCTCCCATCATATGGTTTTCTGGCTGATTGGTCATGTCTGGGTACTGGACTTCTAGGCACTCTCTGGGTGCACCATTGGCTGCCATCATGCCCCAAGTGTTTTTTTGCCTTGGGCCCTGGGCCTGGGCCCCTCATCCCGTTTCCCTGAATCTGTCTACATTCTGATGCCCAATGGAAGCCTCTGTTACATTTTGGACATGGGGTATTGGGTCTTGTTCTCCCATCTTGTTTTCTCATTCTGTCTCTATACCAACATTGAGCTTTCAGATATCCTACTTTTCCATATGAAAGCATCTATGAGTCTCTCTGGAAGTCCCTTGCCAGGAGGGACTCTGTCTTCCCATGTTGGGATTTTGGGAAGTCTGCATCATAGCCTAGCGATAAAAGGTATTTGTGCCTATTGTGGCACAGTGTCTTATGAGCTCCTCTAAAGGAGCATTCTTGTGCAGTCCTAGTATAATTTTTCTGCAAACTTCATTAGCATTTTCCTTAGCAAGTTGCCTTATCAAAATGTCTGATACTGCATTTTCCCCATTTGTTCTTGTGATAGCTGTATACAAACATCCCACAAAGTCAGCAAAGGATTCATTTGGCCCTCGTGTTATTTTTTGTGAAGGCCCCACCCTTGTCATCTTTATTGTGGAGAGAAGCCCATGGTTTGATAGCATTAGCAGCAATTTGCTCATATGCTGCTATAGGATAATTAATCTATACTGTGATGTCTGCATAGGAACCTATAGTGTTCTTCTTTTTTATAATATAATTGTTCTCTATGAGAGCAGGTTTCTTGCGGAGGTTTTCTGGAGGCAGCTTTAGTTTTGGTTCAGAATAATAATCATTCCAAATTCTGCCAGGTGTTTAAACTTCAGATCTTTTATTGCTTCCTCCAAAATGGACTGGTTAGTTTTCTTGGTGGCCTATCTCTCTGCTTGGTTCCAAGAGCTCCCTCTGAATGTCTCCAAATCCAAAGGTTCGTCCTTCAGCCTCCAGCCAGCACAAAAGTGGAAATTGGAATGAATCTGACTCCACCTCTGAGAGTGGGCTTCTTCTGAACTGACCCTTACTGGCTCACTGAAGCTCTATTTATGCTGGGTATAAAAGGTTGACTCCTTCCCCGAGGGAGGGATTAAGGGAGGTGTGAATTCACAAAGTTACAAAGTTAACTTTGTGAATCTCCCATATTTGTAAACTCCAATGAGTACTTAAATACATTAGTAAGTTAGAGAATTTGCTAAGTACCATGCTAAATTAGGTGACTGACATCACTCTGTAAAGATTCCCTCTAAGGTGTGAACCAATAAGCATTGTATCAATTCCATTGAGTTAACACTAGGATTCTAACAAGAATTGATCATCATATAGTAGTGTTGTTGAAATAGATGATCTCCTGGTTCTACTCATTTCGCTCAACATCAGTTCATGTAAGTCTCTCCAGGCCTTTCGGAAATCCTCCTGCTGGTCATTTCTTACAGAACAATAATATTCCATAAGAGTTGTATGGCATAATTTATTCAGCCATTCTCCAATTGATGGGCATCCACTCAATTTCCAGTTTCTAGCCAGTATAAAGAGGGCTGCCACAAACATTTTTGCACATACAGGTCCCTTTTCCCTTCTTTAAGATCTTTTGGGATATAAGCCCAGTAGTAACACTGCTGGATCAAAAGATATGCACACTTTGATAACTTTTTGAGCATAGTTCCAAATTGGTCTACAGAATGGCTGGATGTATTCACAATTCCACCATAAATGAGTCAGTGTCCCAGTTTTCCCACATCCCCTCCAATATTTATCATTATCTTTTCCTGTCATCCTAGTCAATCTGAGAGGTGTGTAGTGGTATCTCAGAGTAGTCTTAATTTGCATTTCTTTGATTACTAATGACTTGGAGCATCTTTTCATATGGCTAGAAATAGTTTCAATTTCATCTGAAAATTGTCTGTTCATATCCTTTGACCATTTATCAAATTGGAAAATGGCTTGATTTCTTATAAATTAGAGTCAATTCTCTATATATTTTGGAAATGAAACCTTTATCAGTTTATTCCAATTTATTCCAGTTTATTCTAAATTATTGTTTCCCAGTTTATTGTTTCCCTTCTAATCTTGTCTGCATTGGTTTTGTTTGTATATAAAAAAAGCTTTTCAATTTGATATAATCAAAATTTTCTATTTTGTGATCAATAATGATCTCTAGTTCTTGTTTGGTCACAAATTCCTTCCTCCTCCATAGGTCTAAGAGGTAAACTATCCTATGTTCTTCTAATGTATTTATAATCTCATTCTTTAGGCCTAGATCATGAAACCATTGTGACCTCATCTTGGTGTATGGTGTCAAGTGTAGGTCAATGCCTAATTTCTGCCTTACTAATTTCTAATTTTCCCAAACAGTGTCCCAGTGTCCCAGTGTCAAACAGTGAACCCAAAAGCTGGGTTCTTTGGGTTTGTCAAACATTAGATTATTAAAATTATTGACTATTTTGTCCTGTGAACCTAACCTATTCCACTGATCAACTAGTCTATTTCTTAGCCAATACCAAGTGGTTTTGGTGATCATTGCTTTATAATACAGTTTTAGATCTGGTACAGCTAGGCCACCTTCATTTGATTTTTTTTTATTAGTTCCATTGAAAGTCTTGACCTTTTTGTTCTTCAATATGAATTTTATTGTTATTTTTTCTAGGTCGTTAAAATAGTTTTTTGGTATAGCACTAAATAAATAGATCAGATTATGTAGTATTGTTATCTTGATTGTATTTGCTCAACCAATCCAAGAGCACCTAACATTTTTCCAATTGGTTAGATCTGACTTTATTTGTGTGGAAAGTGTTTTGTAATTTTGCTCATATAGTTCCTCACTTTCTCTTGGCAGATAGCTTCCCAAATATTTTATACTATCGGCAGTTACTTTAAGTGGAATTTCTCTTTGTAACTCTGTTGGATTTTGTTAGTGATATATAAGAATGCTGATGGTTTATATGGGTTTATTTTGTATGCTACAAATTTGCTAAAGTTGTGGATTATTTCTAATAGCTTTTTAGTAGAATCTCTGAGGTTCTCTAAGTATACCATTATATCATCTGCAAAGAGTGATAATTTGGTATTTCTCATTACTTACTCTAATTTCTTTAATCTCTTTCTCAATTCTTATGGCCAAAGCTAGCATTTATAATACAATATTGAATAGTTATAGTGATAGTTGGCAACCTTGTTTCACTCCTGATCTTTTTGGAATGGTAGCAGTTTATCTCCATTACATATGATGCTTACTGACGGTTTTAAGTAGATGCTACTGATTATTTTAAGGAAAGTTCATTTATTCCTATACTCTCAAATGTTTTTAATAGGAATCAATGTTGGATTTTATCAAATGCTTTTTCTGCATCTATTGAGATGATTGTATGCTTTTTGTTGATTTGGCTATTGATATAGTCAATTATGCTAATAATTTTCCTAATATTGAACCAGCTCTGCATTCCTGGTATAAATTCTACTTGGTCATGGTGTATTATCTTGGGGATGATTTTCCATAATCTTTTTGTTAATATTTTATTTAAGATTCTGGCACCAATATTCATTAGGAAGATTGATTTATAATTTTCTTTCTCTGTTTTCAACCTACCTAGTTTAGGTTTGCTCGACCTACACAGTATTGTGTATTCTTTTCTGTCTCCATTCAGTTTTCTCCAAAGATCTATCATACCTAACTTTTCTAATATTCTATTTCCCTCTTTAATTTCTTTCTTATTTTTTTTTTTGCAGTTTGATTTATCTAATTCTGAGAGTGCAATGTTGAGATCTCTCCCACTATTATAGTTTTGCTGTCTATTTCTTCTTGCAACTTTTTTAACTTCTCCTTTAGGAAGTTAGATGCTATACCACTTGGTGCATATACATTTAGTATTGATATTGCTTCATTGTCTATGCTACCCTTTAGCAAGATATAGTTTCCTTCCTTATCTCTTTTAATTAGATGAATTTTTGTTTTTACTTGATCTAAGATAAGGATAGCTTTTTTGACTTCACCTGAAGCATAATGGATTCTGCTCCAGCCTTTTACCTTTACTCTCCTTTAGGAAGTTAGATGTTATACCACTTGGTGCATGTATGTTTAGTATTGATATTGCTTCATTGTCTATGCTATCCTTTAGCAAAATATAATTTCCTTCCTTATCTCTTTTAATTAGGTCAATTTTTGCTTTTGCTTGATCTGAGATAAGGATGGCTACCCCTGCTTTTTTGACTTCACCTGAAGCATAATAGATTATTCTCCAGCCTTTTACCTTTACTCTGTATGTATCTCCCTGCTTTAAATATGTTTCTTGTAAACAACATATTGTAGGGTTCTGACTTTTGATACAGTCTGCTATCCACCTCCGCTTTATAGGAGAGTTCATCCTATTCACATTTATGGTTAAACTTACTAATTCTGTATTTCCTGTCATCTTATTATCCCCAGATTATGTTTTTCTTTCCCCTCTTATCCCCCTCCCCGGTATTATACTTATGGGCACCATTTGCCTCACACAGCTCTCCCTCTTTAGAATCCCTTTCACCTCCTTTGAGTCCCTTCTCCTTTCTTATACCTGTCCCTTATTACTCTTTTCCTTTTCCCTTTTCCTCTCTCACTTTTTAATGAGGTGCGAGAAGTTTCTTTGTAAACCAAATATGGCTATCATTTTCTCTTTGAACCAAATCTGATGAGAGTAAGATTCACACAATGTTCCTCCCCCTCCCTAAATTCCCTCAGATATGATAGATTTCCTTTGCCTCTTTGTGGGATACAATTTCTCTATTTTTATCTCCCCCTTTTTCCTTTTTTCTGATATTATCCCCTTTCCACTTCTACTTCCCTTTATATTATATCAGTAAAATCAAATTATACATGCACTCTTTATGTATGTCCATAACAGACATCCAGTTCTCAAGAGTTCTTTTTACCTTTTTCTGCTTCTCTTGAGTGCAATAGATGGAGGTCAAATTTTTTTGTTTAGCTGGTTTTTTCATTAGAAACAAATGGAATTCACCTGTCTCATTAAACCCTAGAATAAAGTTCTCAGCTTAGCTGGGTATTTTATTCTTGGCCACATTTCAAGTTCTTTTCCCTTTCAGAGTATCAGATTCCAGGCCTTCAATTCTTTAATGTGGAAGCAGCTAGATTCTGAGCAATCCTTATTGTGACTCCTTGGTATTTGAATTGTTTTTTTCTGGCTGCTTGTAATATTTTTTCTTTAGTCTGATACTTCTGAAATTTAGCCACAATATTCCTTGGAATTTTTATTTTAGGGTCTCTTTCAAAAGGTGTTCTATGAATTCTTTCAATGCTTATTTTACCTTTTGAGTCTATTACATCTGGGCAATTCTCTTTGAAGATTTCCTGTAAAATAGTGTCTAGGCTCTTTTTTTCATCATAATTTTCAGGAAGTCCAATAATTCTCAGATTATCTCTCCTAGATCTATTTTCCAGGTCTGTTGTTTTTTCAAGTAGATATTTAATATTTTCTATTTTTTCTTTTTTTTCTTTTTCTTTTTTTTTTTTTTTTGGTTTTGCTTGACTGATTCTTGATGTTTCAATGAATTATTAATTTCTATTTGTTCAATTCTGATTTTTAATGAGTTATTTTCTTCATTAGAGTTTTTTTTTTTTTTTTTACTTCTTTTTCTATATACTATAACTCCAAATGAGTTTTTAAATGAGTTGTTTTGCTCTATGGAATTTTTTCCCCTTTTCACTATTTTTTTTTTTTTTTACTGAATTATTTTCTTTTTTCATTTCACAAATCCTACTTTTCTGGAAGTTCTTTACCTTTTCCAATTCACATTTCAGAAAGTTGTTTTCTTTTTCCACTTTCTCAAATTTTTCTTTTGGTGAGTTATATGCCTTTTCTGTACTCTCTCTCTCTCTCTCTCTTTTTAAATAACTTTTTATTGATAGAACTCATGCCAGGGTAATTTTTTACAACATTATCCCTTGCATTCACTTCTGTTCTGATTTTTTCCCTCCCTCCCTCCACCCCTTCCCCCAGATGGCAAGCAATCCTTTACATGTTAAATAGGTTACAGTATATCCTGGATAGAATATACGTGTGCAGAACTGAACAGTTTTCTTGTTGCACAGGGAGAATTGAATTTAGGAGGTATAAATAGCCCGGGAAGAAAAACAAAAATGCAAGCAGTTTATATTCATCTCCCAGTGTTCTTTCTTTGGGTGTAGCTGCTTCTGTCCATCCTTGATCAATTGAAACTGAATTAGCTCTCTTTATCGAAGAGATCCACTTCCATCAGAATACATCCTCAAACAGTATCATTGTTGAGGTATATAATGATCTCCTGGTGCTGCTCATTTCACTTAGCATCAGTTCATGTAAGTCTAGCCAGTCCTCTCTGTATTCATCCTGCTGGTCATTCCTTACAGAACAATAATATTCCATAACATTCATATACCACAATTTACTCAACCATTCTCCAATTGATGGGCATCCATTCATTTTTCAGCTTCTAGCCACTACAAACAGGGCTGCCACAAACATTTTGGCACATACAGGTCCCTTTCCCTTCTTTAGTATCTCTTTGGGGTATAAGCCCAGTAGAAACACTGCTGGATCAAAGGGTATGCACAGTTGGATAACTTTTTGAGCATAGTTCCAAATTGCTCTCCAGAATGGCTGGATGTGTTCACAATTCCACCAACAATGTATCAGTGTCCCTGTTTTCCCACATCCCCTCCAACATTCCCCATTATCTTTCCCTGTCACTCTAGCCAATCTGACAGGTGTGTAGTGGTATCTCAGAGTTGTCTTAATTTGCATTTCTCTGATTAATAATGATTTGGAGCATATTTTCATATGGCTATAAATAGTTTCACTCTTCATCTGAGAATTGTCTGTTCATATCCTTTGACCATTTATCAATTGGAGAATGGTTTGATTTCTTATAAATTAGAGTCAATTCTCTATATATTTTGGAAATTAGACCTTTATCAGAACCTCTGATTCTAAAAATGTTTTCCCAGTTTATTGTTTCCCTTCTAATCTTGTCTGCATTTGTTTTGTTTGTACAAAAACTTTTCAATTTGATATAATCAAAATTTTCTATTTTGTTGTCAATAGTGATCTCTAGTTCTTCTTTGGTCATAAATTCCTCCCTCTTCCACAGGTCTGCGAGGTAAACTATCCTATGCTCTTCCAATTTATTTATAATCTCATTCTTTTTGCCTAGGTCATGAACCCATTTTGACCTTATCTTGGTGTACGGTGTTAAGTGTGGGTCAATGCCTAGTTTCTGCCATACTAATTTCCAATTTTCCCAGCAATTTTTGTCAAATAGTGCATTCTTGTCCCAGAAACTGGGATTTTGGGGTTTGTCAAACACTATATTATTAAAGTTATTGGCTGTTTTGTCCTTTGAACCTAACTTATTCCATTGATCAACTAGTCTATTTCTTAGCCAATACCAGATGGTTTTAGTAACTGCTGCTTTATAATATAATTTTAGATCTGGTACAGCTAGGCCATCTTCATTTGATTTTTTTCTTCTTTTCTGTACTCTCTTGCAGAGTTTCTCTTTCCTTTACCCATTTCTCTCTTTTAAGATCTTTTACAATTTCTTCCAGGAGAGCCTTATGTGATGGGGACCAGTTACATTCTCCTTTGGGGTTTTGTCTGGAAACTGTCTGCTATTAATCTCTTTGGGGTTGAAAATATGCTCTCTTTTTGTATAGAAGCTATCAATGGATGGAGTTCACTTGGCTTTTTTACTCATTTTTTAAAAAGCCCTTAGGGTTTCCCTTCAGGGCAAGGAGGTTACCAGCTTCCACTACAGAACAGGGATAGATATATGGACAGTAGCTGGCCTACAAACGGGCTTCAAAGAGCAGCTGAGCTGCAGAAGTGCCCTGGGAAGAGCGCCACAGTGGAAGTGTCTCTGCCCTGGGAAGCTCAGCTCTACTGCAAAAGTTCTATTGCTCTGGAGAAGAGCCGCTCCCCCCCCCCCATGCAAAATTGTGGGTGCCTTGGGCAGAACCCCCTGGTATGCAGAAGTGTGGCTGCCCTGGGCAAAAGCCCTGGGCTGCTGAATGCAGCTGTACAGCTGTTCTGTTGTCTATGCTGAGTCATTTCTGGTGCTGGATGGATGAAGCCTGTTAAATTCTGGTGTTTTTTAGAGTATACTCTACCTTTGGCATTTGTGTAAATTCTCTGCTGATCTACTGCTTTGCAGCCAAAGCCAAGTAGCCAACCTGTGGTAGAGTCTTCCCTTAAATTATTCATCCATGGAGACTGCCCCTGCCCCTGGTCCACTCAGTGTGTTAGCTTCTGGTTCTGTCTCCCTGCCTCTGCTTTCCTGCTCCTGCTGATCAGGACGAACATTTTCTGGCAATCCTCCAGATTATCCTTGGCTGGTAATTTGTTGTACTCCCAATATTTGTAGATTTTTACCAGTCAAGCACTATTTCTGAGGCTGAATTTGGTAATTAGCAGTGAGGGTAGAAGGGGAGCTTAGAATGATGCATATGTTTTCTTTATCTTGACTCTGCCCCCTTGAGTTTATTTTCTTGCTAAAATTTTTAGCTATGAGATCCAGATATATGTCAGATTCTCAATTCCAACTTTTTTCCCCCTAACCAATCATTAATTTTAGTACGGTGTCATAATTTCATCCCAAGGTTTTAGTTGCTCCTACTTTGGCTAGCAGATTTTCAGAATTGTGTTTTGAACAAATACTTTTTAACTTAATATTTCCTCCATTGTAAAGTATGAAAGTATCATTTATGCCAGTCAATAATGTCTTAGCTGGTCTGTCTTTGTCATATATCTGGAGAGTTGAAGTTCCCTGTTACTATTATATTCTACTTCTGCGTCAGCTATAATTATGTCATTCAGTCAAAATGCATTTCTCAAATCCTTACTATGTAATAGAACTGTATTAAGTATTACAAAGATGGCAAAGTTAGTCTTCCTCTCAAAGAGTTAATAGTCAAATAGGGGAGAATACATTCAGACAACTATGTATGAATGAGAAATAAGCAAGATAAATGGGAGATATTGAATAGAGGTGAAAATAAAAACTAATATTATATATTAAGGGGATCTAAAAAAGTATTCTTATAGAAGTTTTGATATTAACTAAAACTTGAAAGACTATTGAGAAGATAGGAAATAATATGAGGAAGGACATGATTCCAGACTTGGGGACAGTCAATAAAAATTTCCAGAGTTTTGTGAGGAATACAAATGAGGTTAATATCACTGGATCCCAAGTATATTGATGAGAATTGGAGACTAATGTATTAAAAACACTGGAAAGGCAAGAGGGATCAATATTATAATGGGCTTTGAAAATTATATAGGATTTTGTATTTGATCCTGTAAGAATTTGAGGGTCTCTGAGTTGGTAAAATGGTGTGTGTGTGTGTGTGTGTGTGTGTGTGTGTGTGACACCTTGAGATATGTGCTTTAGAAGAATAAGCTTGATAGATGAATGGAGGATAGACTGAAATGGGGATACATTTGAGGCAGGGAAAACAAAAAAAAAGTCTACCAAAAAGTCTGAGGGTACAGAGAATAGGGCATATGTGGGAAATGTTAGAAAGGTAAAATTAATAAGACTTGGCAACAGGTAATAGGGTAAAGACAATAAGCAGTCTAGGACGATAGCTAGGATGCAAACCTAGATGACTTGAAGGATGATGGTGCCTTTAATAGTAATAGCAAAGGTCTGAAGAAATAAGAGCTTGGGGGCAAAAATAATGAGTTTGATTTTGGACATGTTAAGTTTAAAGTATCTATAAAACATTTCGAACTTAAGAGAGAGGGTAAGGCTGGAAAAATAGGCATGAGATTCATCAGCAAACAGATGACAAATAAATTAGTATAATAATATTATATTAGTATTATAATTAGTATAATAGTAGAAATTAATATAAGTAGTAATAATTTGTAGTAGTAGAAATTTGTAATATATTATTAGTATAATACTATTCTTATATTATGATATTATATGTAATTATAGTGTCTGAGGTCAAATTTGAACTTGAAAAGATAAGTCTTTCCTTAGCTAGCACTCTGAGTTGTTACCTAGTTGCCTCATTAGGAATTTAGGAGAGAGAAGTTCAGTTGAATGATGATAGTGAAAGCCATTCATCAGACTTAAGAAAAGAAGATGATTAAGTGAAAGAAGAGGGATTAGATGTATTAATTAGAGATGGCCTTTTCAAAAACCACAAAAGAAAAGAGTTATGGAATGATAGTTAGCAAGCATGGATGGATCAAGTGAGGGTTTTTTGAGTACTGGGGAGACATGGTATTAAAAACACCATGACACTTTCTCCTTAAAGGAGGCTGTGTCTTATAGAATTTATGGGTGGAAATGATTGTTATGATTGTTTTGAAACTATCGTAATAATCTCTACTTAAAGGAGGTTGTAAGTTTGTAGATCATACTCATGGGAAAATATTGGCAATATTTTTTGCATTGCTCCATGTGTTTCACCGAGAAAATATTTTTTCTACTCACAGATTGTTTTCCTGTTTGATATGCAAATTCTCAAAAGAATATTTTGTCTATAACCAACTTGTAGTTTTTCCCTTATAGCAATTTCTGAAAATTGCCTGATTAAAGTAAGTTTGTATTGTCAGATGGTGAAATTAAAAGCATCTTTAGTCATATGAAAAATGCTCTAAATAGATTAGAGAAATTCAAGTTAAAACAATTCTGAGGTACCACCTCATGCCTCTTACATTGGCTAAAATGACATGAAAAGATAATTATAAAGGTTGAAGGATATGTGGAAAACTGAGAAGTTAATGCATTGTTGGTGGAGTTATAAAATGATGCAACCATTTTGGAAAGCATTTTAGAACTGGTCCAAAGGGCTATAAAACAGTGCATACCTTTTGGGCTAGCAGTGCCACTACTAGGTCTATATTCCAAGAGGGGAATATCAGAGGGGAAATCAAAGGGGATAAGGAGCCACATGTGCAAAAATGTATGTAGCAGATCCTTTTTTTGTGGTGGCAAAGAATTTGAAAATGAGTAGATGTCCATTCATTGGGGAATGGCTGAATAAGTTATGATATATGAAAGTAATTGAATATTATTGTTCTATTAAAATCATGAACTAGTTGATTTTACAGAAGATTGGAAAAATTTACAAGCAGAATCAGAAATACATTGTATACAGTAACAACAACACTGGGCCATGATCAACTATGAAAGACTGGGTTCTTCTCAGTGATTCAGTGATCCAAGGCAATCCTAATAAACTTTATAACAAAAGATGGCATCTGCATTTAGAAAGAGTGCAATGAAGATTGAATGTAAAACAACATATGCTGTGTTCACTTTTTATTTCTGATTTTTTTTCCTCTTGGTTTTCCCTTTTGTTCTCATTTTTCTCTACCAACATAATTCATGAAGAAATATGTGTTTTTTAAAAGTTAATCTATTTGCATAACTAGAAAAATAACACAATTAATGAAAAATAATTTGTTTCTTATTGAGCAGACATTCCATAGAACATAGAAGAATTGAGTAGAATAGAATAGATATAGAGATTTAAGGAGGGAAGGTTGGGTTCAGGGCATTGAAAGTAACTACTAGGGAATGAAGAATGGAGTTTGAATCTAGGGATTCAAAGTTATTTGTTATAGGGAGAGAAAGATCTATCGGAGATTTGTTAATGGTAGCTAGGAATTAGATAATGTGTTCCAATCTCATCTTTATTTCTAATTTTCCCATACTTGATGCTCACTCAAATTCTTTTTTCCATATCTCATTCATGTAGGTAATAGTTGTACAAAATAAGATGTCATATATATATATATATATATATATATATATATTGATACTACCATTCTATTATGTAATTGGTTCTTTTAAGGTTTGTTCTTTCATTGCTGAATTCCAATATTAGACACGTTCTACAAAATTTCAGGTTGTATTTGTTCCATCTTATTAAGATACCTAATTCAATCTACTTTTTATTAATATTTTTGCATAATTTGTTCAGACATCTGAAGCTATAAACAAGATTTGCCTATATGAAGATAATGTAAGCAAAGCACAGACTATTATGGCAATTAATCACCAAGTGCTATCTTAAAGAATATCTGTGCAGGCAAAAATTTTAGAAGATTAGTTTATTGGCTTGATGATGATAAACAAAACTTACTAATATAGTAATAAAATTTGTTGATACTTTGCAAAACATTGGATCAAAATAAAACATGCACTGTTTTGTATGATTTTATTTTAGTATCTAACAATTGATATGCTTTGATTCAAGTCAATAAAATATTTGATCAATAAAATCATGTGAGATTTTATTTCATCATTAAATGATTAATTCATTGACATCATACTTATATACTTTCCCCAAATATATTTCCCAAAACAAAGACATAGAGATTACTTGTTACTCAATCCTATTTCTGTTTCTCTCATGTAATTGTTACTTGAAATTTCTGATTAATATTCTTATTTTCTGAGAGTATAACTTGCTATTTTAACAGAGAGAGTGTAAAATAAAATGTGACTGTTAGTCTTGAATAAAATAAATAAATAAACAATGAAAGGATTATTGGAAAAAACAAACTTATGGTTATTTTTAAAGAACATTTTCCCATCCTATATGATTTAAGTGCATTGAAGAAACCCAGGTTAAGCCATACCCCATAAAATAAATTATGACAAAAAAAATCTATTTCCCTTCATCAAAGATTAGATGCTGCACAGAGCAGTTCCAATCCATCCAGGATGCAAACCAAAAGAGTCAGAACTCCAGACTTTTTTCCTTTTCTTCCAGTTTCATACTCTTTGGACAGGCTGTAATCAAAGAGGACTTAGTCCACCTGGGGAGAGATTGGAGAGGGCAGCTCAACAGATCTACATTCCATATTGGGAACACACTAATTGGAACTTTAAGACTGGTTAAAATTCTACAGCTATCTATTCCTCATATTTTACCATTTCTAATTTCTCTTCATGCCAATCAGCTTTGTTTCTCTCTAGTTCGGCTCTAGACTATTAACATAGTTTTGCCATTTCCTTCCAGTATGCTATTCGGTGTCTTACTCATTACAACCTTATACATTTTCTCTAGAAGCTCCTTTTCTCTCCTTATCTGCATAGAAACCTGCCCTTTCCTTGAGGTAATCATGTTATTGTTATGAGAATCAAAAGAGTTTGTGTGTGTGTGTTGGGGAGGCCGTGGGGGTGGGGGTGTGTGTTCTATGAGTGTATTACTTTGCAAACCTAAAAAACACTTTCTAAATGTTAAGTATTATCATTAATATGAGCAGCAATATCTACCAATTTCCAGTTCCTTGGCTTATTCCTTAACTACTTTAGCAACTAGAGTATATGATATTATGCAGCTTCCTTTTTACATTATTCTTTTCAATCATTCTTAAAGAATTCAAAATCTACCAAATGAGTCATATATAGCTCTCTAACTTCTTTTTTGATGTCTATGAATTTTATAATCTTTATTTCCACCCAACTATACTCACATAAAAGAACAACCATCTTAGACCTCTACTAACTCTGAAATTCTCATCTATTAATTATAGTTACAATCACTATCTCATATTTTTTCTACTTTCCTTCCTGACATCAGATTTATGATTTGTCCATACCATGACTTCCAGACTTTCAGTTCCCACATAATCTCCAAGGCTACCTTCTTTGCTCGTGTGTGTGTGTGTGTGTGTGTGTGTGTGTGTGTGTGTGTGTGTGTGTGTGTAGGTTCAACTAGACTGACTAAAATTTAATTATTCATTAACTCTATCTTTCTTTCCTTAAAGTAACTAATACAAAATATTACCGTTTCATCTTGAGGCGTCAAATAATCCTAGGCACTGAATGCTTACAAAATATGATCCTTTTTCCAATTTTTCCCTTATGAGATTAAAGCCATCTTTCATGGTCTTCCTCAACATCCCTTCTAACACCATTTCCTCCCCCAAATCTTCACTCATTTTTTGTCCTTCCCTCTTGTCCCCAAAGAAAATTTAACTATTATAATATCACCATGAACAATACCACTAGCCCCTCCCAATATGACCTTTTAATTACATTTTTCTAACTTCTATAACCTTGAATCAGCAACCATCTTCAATACCTAATGCATTTTCAAAGATTTTCTAACCAGTGAATGTTTCTGAATTTCAAAATGCCTTATTTTTGTCCTTTCTTATTTTCTATCATATCTTTTTTTCCCCTTCCATTTCACTGTTAAAATTTATAGTGGGGAGTGTGTGTGTGTGTGTGTGTGTGTGTGCGCGCGCACACATGAATGCCATTTATTTTTAGAAAGATATTGAAGTGAAATGAATTGGCAACAGCTTAGATTTAGAGGGTAAGTGATAGTGAGGAGTCAAAGATGACTCCTAATGTATATTTGAATCACTACAATGCACGCATAAATGCATATATATTTATATGTGAAAATATGTGAATATATAATCAATATTTGTGAAGAGAACATATTTATATGAATGTATAGGAGTGTATATATGTATTTATATATGTACACATATATATTTATGTGCATAGGAGAATGCAAAAGAGAGACAGAGGGAGAACATGAAACAAAGGTGACATACTAATGACTACATGGCTTCCTTCACATGGGTTTTTGAAGGAACAATGTATGTATGTTGTACTTGATAAAGACAGAAAAAACTTTTATTAAGCAAATAATAATAATAACTATAATGATTATATAGTAGCTGTAGTATTGTGAGCTTATTTAAATATCATTAAATAATATTTTATTTATTACAGGGAAATTATAAAACATTAAATGATTTTTGTTTTGCAGTTACTATGTATTCATTCTATTTTAATTCTTTTATTGGGTCTAATCACAAGATTCTTATTCTTGATCAGACCTATCCTAATGAATTCAGGGACAATAGTAATAGTTTTTCCCAATAACCATCAGAATTATTATCTATTCTAACAGAATGTGATGCAGCTTGAAGGAATTGCAAAAAAAAATGGGGAAAGTATAGTATTTTAAATATAAAATTGGTGCAGGTAGGTACAAGTAACCTTGATAAGTATCTTAATCATGGAACAATGATCTTTGAAGCCAATTTTGGAAAGAGTTCACAGACTAAAGAAGTTGATTTCTAATTAGATGTGAATTATACTGTTTTCTATATTATGTTTAATTAAAGAATGAGCAAATAGTTGTGACAACTGGCAAGATGGTTATTTTGTACCATCGCAGGCTCAGCTACAGCTACAAAAGGGGCATGCAATCAGCAATTGTCTTTAAAAGGAGCAGTTAGAATAAAATGATTAGTTTCATCAATTTAGACCTATTTTCTTAAACAAATAGAACTACTAGAATAGCTTTGTCTGTTCAGATTGGAAGACCTTTTATAACTGAAAAGGATTATTTAGATACTATCCGTTCTTCTTAAAGGGGATAAATCGCCTCATTTCACATGATTAACATTTATTACATTTGCCATGGCACTTAGGAAGTTTCTGGTCTCTTCAGTCAATATTTGTCTGATTTTAGTGTCCTGTGAAAAGCTATATAATGGTCACATATATGTATCTATACCCATAGCCTTTTCTATATGTGTATGTTATGTAATCAGACATTTTAAAATGGTAAAAATTATGAAACAGATTACATTAAAATACAAATTACTGACAAGATTTTGGTAATTAGAAAAAAGATAAATATATATATGAAGGATGAAGATATATATTTGTATATTTTCCAAGTTGACCTTACTCAAATAATTGAAAGATATAAATATAGAAGTATTTTGCTTAGCAATTACTTGAAAAATTTTCCCTAAGGTCAACATAAGGAAGTAAAGGATTTAAAACATGTTGTTAAAAAGATTTGACTATTACACAATTTTTTAAAAATATGCTTTGTGCAAACATATAACCATAAAGTTGACATTTCAAAGAGAATCGCCATAATCTTCATCAAAATAATTTCACTATTGTAGTTTAAAATTTAAAGATCACAGTGTAAAATATCAGAAATCTTCTCTTTGCCCTAAAGCATACACAGATTCTCATCTTTTTATGGATAAGTATAGGTATTAGATCTAAAAATTTCAGACAGAAAACTTCCAAATAGAGTAACTTCTTCTATCAATAAATTAAACAACAACAAACACTTATTAAGCACCTTCTATATGCTGAGCTTTGTATTAAAGGCTCAGCATACAAAGAAAGGCAACAATAAAGTCTTTGCTCCCAAGCATCTCAAATACTATTAGAAAAGACATGCAAACAACTTTATATATTCAAGGTAAGAGTTGTCTAGAACAATAAGGGTTCAAATATTTGCCTAACCACACAGAAAGGATGTATGAAATAGATGCATACATGAGTAGAATTGTTCTTCTTGCTTACAAAGTCACGCTCTCCAATAGATAACTTTTTAGGCGATATTTAGGTTCACAGAAGATCACCCTGTTTTGCTTTCACTTCATATGGTATTCAAAGAAAATGCACAGGGAAACAAATTGATTTTGATGGGTGCATTAAGAAGGCTTACATTTGAAGTGCTCTGAATTTTTTACAAATGCCTCAATAGACCAATAAATTTTTGCAGTATGCATGACATTATGATGGAGGACATTGATTAAGATACTCTTAATAGATTATCAGATATTGTCTTAGGTATGATTCAGAAAGAAATTAATATTTTTCCTATCTTAATAGGAATTTTTATAGCTTTCTTTAATAAGACATGATTTATTGCCAAGACAAATGAACACTTTCCTATAGAGTCTATCTATCAAATTTACAAAAAAAAAAAAAAAAAAAAAAAAAAACAGTCACATGATAATAAAATAAAACATATATTGAATTAATTTCATCAGAAAGAAGCATGCTTTCCCCATTCAATATTTTTACTGTATTAAAAATAAATGCATATGATAGAATATGTCAATTAATTTTCTAGAGAATATGAATGTTTAAGCAAGCTTTATTCAAAATGCTATTTAAATTGTAGCTAGGCATTTGGTAGCAATATAAATATGAACAGATGCAAATATATAAGGCACAATATTCGTTGATTTGGTAAATACTATTAATTCCTTAAGTTAAAAGAACTTTTTAAAAAATGCTATACTAAAGAATTTTGTTACTCCTCTACTATATATCTTTTTCTAAGACTATGAAATAGGACACCTTAAAATAACTATATATAGATGCAAATATTTAGAATAAAATATGATATAAATCTATAATTTTGCAGATATTCCACTTTATTAATAGTTGAGTTGGATTTTTGTCTTAAATAATTTTCAATTTATCCTAGTTTATTTAAGCAAATACTTCCCATGAATTGAATGACAATTTTAGAAAATATATTTCTTGATAAATACATAGCAGCCACAACTCTCTTTATAAAGATAACAGCTTATGCAATCATAACTCCTCAACTATGAATATGCAGAGTTGTATTTATAAAATGATTAGTTCAACTTAGTAGTAGTTCATATTAATGAACACATCAGTCATATTATTATGTATATTAGTGATATATTTTAATTTTCTTTTTGTTTGTTTTTTTTTTTTACTGAAAAAGTCAGAATACATCAAGATAATCCCAAAACATCTCAATGAAAAGTGAAAAAAAATTAGGTCCTCATCTGGCTATTTCGGGACATCCGAAACGTCTTGCGTTGAATAGACCAAAAATTTAGATGACCCAAAAGACAACTTTTGTCTTTTTTATTTCATTTGAGTGTTTTTCCAACATTTCAACATAACTAACATTGCAATGTCATTGTCACAAAGGTGAAAAGCTTTCTCCTTAAAATACTTAATTTAACATAACAAAACCTATGTATATCATATTACATATGTGTCCATGCATATTTTGGTATAGCTAGGTGCTGCAGTGGATACAGAGCCCAGTCCTGGAGCCTGAAAAACCTGAATTCAAATACAACCTCAAACAATTACTATCTATATGACTTGAGCAAATCATTGAACTCTGACTGTTTCCTTATCTATGAAGGGAGCTGAAAAAAAAAGTAAACCATTCCAAGATCTTTACCAAGAAAACCCCAAATGTGGTCACAAAAAGTAAAACATGACAAAAATAATTGAACAACAATTACATTTGTTTAAAATTATCTCTGAATTTATTAAACTATTTAAATAATCCCCATTGTTGAGCTATAAAAAGACCTTCACAACTTGGCTAGAGAATTGTAATTAGCTGAAACATTATTAGAATGCTCAAAAGTATAATGGGAAGAAATGATGAATTGGACAGAAATCTAGAAAGCAGTTGAAATTGGTTGGGCTCATTTAGAGATAGTAAATATCTTCTCTACTGCTTGTCTTTCTCAACAAAGCCTCCACTGTTGAGCCTAATGGTAAATTCTTGCTGTGAATTTGTGTCCTTTCATGTTTTCATGATAGCTTTGACTGCAAAGCCCTCACAGAAAAAAAGAAAGCTTGTCTTTGAAAAGTGTGATTACTCCAAACAATTGATTCAACTCTAAACATCTGAAACAGTATATGAAACGACAGCTGCATTTGGGTAAATACATCAAATATACAGAAATATATAAAACTTAATCATGTCATTTATAGTGTGGCCGTTAAGCTGCAAATTGAATTGGGAAACATGCTTAAAAAAGGGAGTCACCTTAACAGTCTGCCCGCCCTGTTTCTTTACATCAAACTGAAACTAATTCTGCATCAGTGTGAAATGAATTGGATTTGGTTCATAACCAGCACTCCAATATCATTTAGGTCTTTCCTGGGCTACGTACATACAGAGTTGTGCAAGTGTCAGTCATAAATCATGTTTGTTAATGGACTTACTCAGAGGAGAGATATTCTTGTTAGATAGCTTCAAAACCAAACTGTGACTTAATCAGTTTAGTAGAGAACTCACATTCCATTTAAAGTTATAAGGGAAAAAAAAAGAAAATCTCAGACACACAGAAGAAAGATTCATAACTCTGAAGATTATTGGTTAGTTTTTTTTTTCTGACTTTTTTTTTTTGGTAATTGTTGTAGGAAGGGATATCCAGGAGGGAGAATAAATTTAAAAAGGAGAGTGAAGCTCAAGAAGTTTTGTTAAACTCTGGCAAATGTATACCATATGGCACCTCTGTCTCTTAACAGAACTACCAGATTTCCTTGTGGTATGGAGATGAAATTCTAGCTTTAGCTCATCCGAAGTATGTGTGCATGTGTGTGTATTGTTGTTGTTGTGTATGTGTGTGTGTATATAGGGGAAAGAGAGAAAGAGGGGGAGTGAGATTCACACACAGAGAGATGAAAAAGACAGATAGACACAGACACAGAGACACAGAGACAGACAGAGACAGAAAGATACAGAGAGAGAGGGGCAGGATTCAGAATTTAATAACTTCAACTGGGTTCAAGTGCCTGTTTTAGTTAGCAAGGCTTGTAGGACAGAATAACTAAAACTCCTCTAAGCCTCAGCTTTCTCATCCATAAAATGAGGACAGTTGTTAAGAACCATGCCTAAATGAAGGGGTAGGTCAGTTCTCCTAGAGCCTTCACAGCTGTGTATCATAACACTTGAAAGAGTTACAAAACAGCTTTTGCAGATGATCCTTGTGGACTGGAAATGAAATAAATTGGAGGCAGAGGGAAGAGGAGGGTGGTCAGATAACAACAACTGCCTCTCAGTCTCCTTGTATCATCAACATCATCCTCTCACATGAAGAGATCCATTCTACAGGTCTGAGTTAGATCTTCAGCAGCCAGTGGCAGGTGGCTCCCATATAACAACACATGGAACCCAATGTGGGCATCTGCAGAGATTCTGAGTCAGCTGCCCAAGGGGCTGGTTTGTGCCTGCGATCTGGGCACCCCTACTTTATCTGATCCCAAATTGACACACTGCAGCGAGATGACCTAGATAGTCGGAGTGCCAGCCACCCAAAATTGATCCCTGATAGTCTTTGGGGAATCATTTCAAGAGAGGGAGGAGAGCTCTCCTTGGATCCCCTTTCCCAGGACCACCAGGCCTTCAATGGCTCAGAGCAGGTATAAGAAGCACAAGAATTACAAGAAGAAGCAGCAGCATCCTTAAGCTGTTCATGAGTAGGATCCTCCCAGAGTTCCTTTTGTAACTGTGGGGAAGGAAAGAGAGAACAGATCTGGTAAGACTTTTTTTAGTTGGGGTAATTAAATGGGCCAACACATCAAAAGGCTGATCCAGGAGACTGATGAGAGGTTAAATGCCTCTTCTGACTATAGTCCTCTTCTCCATTTGAAAGTTTGCCTCCATGACATCTCACAAGATTAATACCTGCTATAGTGCTGTTTGCACTCCTAGGATGCGGACTCAGATACTTTAGCATGTGGACTCAGATAACATCTAATGCACAAACTTACTGACCATGCTGTGGGGGGAAAATAATCACACTCCTATAAAACAAAAAAACAGGGAATTGTTAAGGACCATGCCTAAGTGAAGAGGAAGGTCAATTCTCTGACACAGCTATGAATCATAATACTTGAAGGAGTTACAAAGCAGCCTTCTCAGATGTTCCTTGTGGATTGGGAATGCAATAAATTGGGGGCAGAGGGAAGAGGAGGGAAGTTAGAGAACAGCAACTGCCTCTCGTCTCCTTGTATCATCATCATCATCATCATCCTCCTCCTCTCACATGAAGAGATCCATTCTATAGGTCTGAGTTAGACCTACAGCAGCCATTGGAAGATGGTTCCCATATCACAACAGATACTATATTTGCTCTACTTGCTTCACTTGGTTTATTTGAAGTAAATTACTTTTCAATTGTTAATCATTTCATAAATATGAGTTAATAGGACCTGAATCTAAATTCAAGAAGTAAAGTAAAAGAAAAGAATAAAACCAAAAAAAAAAGTTTTTTTATGGAAAAATATTAGAAAATTATGGCATACTCTGTTAGAAACTGAACTGATTCTGGAATATAGTGGAAAGGAGAATTATGGTCACAATATATTTTCGTACTTGACTTAAATTATCAGGAAATTGGCTGATATGGGGAGAAATTCTATATGCTATGTATTGAAAACATTTACTGTCCTACTATTATGTAACACTCAAAAAATAATTAGGCCTTCATTAGGTTAAAATAAAGGCAGCAAGGTGATTCAAAGATGTCAGGAAGACTCATCTGCCTGAGTTCAATTCTGACATCAGATACTGAATAGCTATGTGACTGGGAAAATCAATTAACCTATTTGCATCAGTTTCATCATCTATAAAATGAATTGTAGAAAGAAAGGGCAAACTATTTCACTATCTTTGCCAAGTAAACTCTAAATAAGATCACAAAGTTTCATAGCTGACTGAACAAGAAGAAAAACCAAGCTAAAATAATGTCAAATAAATTATTGAAATCAGCTTAGTGTAGCTCCCTCATTCTGCAGCTGAAGAACTGAGGCCAAGTGAGTTTCACTGATTTGTCCAAGCTTACAAAGCTGGTGTTTGAGATAGGAAATGAACCCAAGTTTTACTTACTCCTCCAAATAGATAACTGCATAAAACAAGTAACATTGACACATTTTTAAATACCTGTATTTCAAAGGAAAAATAAAGCTGGTTAAGTGTGCATACCTCTTAAAAGAGTCCAACCTTTGAAAAATTATTTCTCTTATTTAATTCCTTTTTTCAAAGGAAATAAAATAATGTTCTAATATAATGAAAGCTGACTTGTCTGATTTGCCATGAAAACCTCCAGATAGAATTAGATTTTTATAATCTCTTGCAAATCTTGTGGAAAGCAACTTGTAGATGTCACAACTACAATCTCATCATTATTTTAATTACAATCAATCAGTTAAGCAGCTACTATATACTGAGCATTGTGATAAGTGTTGGGAATATAAAAAGAAACAAAAAATAATCCCTACTGTAACAATGCTTAAAATATAATTCATTTAACAAACATTTGTTAACTTCTAAGAATATGAAAGGTATTTTAAAAGGTTCTCTAGGAGATGCCTTTTAGTAGTCATTTGCTTATTTCTCTGACTATTCCTTCTCTATTTCCTTTTCAAGTATTTTATTTTTCTCCCACATTTTAAACATACATGTCTTCCAAGATTCTGTCCTAGTTAAAATTCTCATTTCCTTCTCAACTTTCTCCAACATAGGTTATTACATACATATGCACAACATCATTTCTCACTTATCTGTAGATGATTCCAATTCCATTTGTAAACATCTGCTAGATGCCTACCTCATTACTTTCTACTACTACAACTCAATACAAACCCAAATAAACTTACCTTTGGCTCATCCCAAAGTTTACAATACTTCTATATTTTCTACATCAGCTTCTCATTCATAGTCATACATTTAAAACTGAGAGTGACTTTTGAATCAATTGATCTAACCCTAACACTTTATAGATCAGGAAACTTAGGACATGAAGGTTATATGATTTCAGATTTCAGATTCCAGGATGGAAACTCACATCTTTTGACTCCCAAACCATACTTCCAAGCTCATAATCTGAGTTTTGTTAAATTTACATTTGTCTGATAGCTCCTTCTTCCTTACTTCTAAAAAACCCCAACTTTTATTGATTTTACCTCATCATTATCTTTCATATCTATATATTTGTATTTTATTCTTTTTTGCAACCACCCCCAGTTAAGACCCTCATTTCTTCTTACTTCATCTGCTCCTAAAATTTTTTTATTAGTGTCATTGCCACCAGTTGTTTTTTTGTTTTTGTTTTTTCCCCATGCCAGTTAACCTTTCACATTTCTGAGAAATTTCACCTTCCTAATGCACCAATTTTATACTAACATCATTCCTTCCTGAGAAACCTTCAGTAACATCCCGATATCCACTGAATAAAATAAAACTCCTTCCCAATATCACCATTATTATTCAATATTGCAATCAAAATGGGAGCCTTGGCAATAAGAGTTGAGAAAGAGATTAAAGGAATTAGAGTAATGAGGAAAACAAATTATCACTCTTTGCGGATGATATGATAGTATACTTAGAGAACCCCAGAGATTTTACTAAAAGCTATTAGAAATAATTCACAACTTTAGTAAAGTTGCAGAATAAAAAATAAATAAACATAAATCCTCAGTATTTTTATACATCACCAAGAAAATCCAACAGCAAGAGATACAAACAGAAATTCCATTCAAAATAACTGTCAATAGCATATAATATTTGGGAATGTATCTACCAATGGAAAGTCAGGAATCATATGAGCAAAATTACAAAACACTTTCCACACAAATAAAGTCAGATTTAAATAATTGAAAAAAAAAATTAAGTGCTCTTGGATAGGCCGAGCAAATATAAAAAAGATGACAATACTCCCTAAACTAATCTATTTATTTAGTGCTATACCTATCAGACTCCCAAGAAACTATTTTAATGACCTGGAAAAAATAACAACAAAATTCATATGGAAGAACAAAAGGTCGAGAATTTCAAGAGAATTAATGAAAAAAATCAAATACAGGTGGCCTAGCTGTATCTACACTAAAATAATATTATAAAGCAGCAGTCACCCAAACCATTTGGTATTGGCTAAGAAATAGATTAATTGATCAGTGGAATAGGTTAGGTTCATGGGACAAAATAGTAAATAATTATAGCAATATAGTGTTTGACAAACCCAAAGATCCCAATTTATGGGATAAGAATTCATAATTTGACAAACGGCTGGGAAAACTGGAAATTAGTATGGCAGAAATTAGGCATGGACCTACACTTAACACCATATACCAAGTTAAGTTCAAAGTGGGTCCATGATTTAGGCATAAAGAACAAGATCATAAATAAATTAGAGGAACACGGGATAGTTTATCTCTCAGACTTGTGGAGGAATAAAGAATTTTTGACCAAAGAAGAACTAGAGATCATTATTGATCACAAAATAGAAAATTTTGATTACATCAAATTAAAAAGCCTTTATACAAACAAAACAAATGCAAACAAGATTAGAAGGGAAGCAACAAACTGGGAAAACATCTTTGCAATTATAGGTTAAGATAAAGGTGTCATTTCCAAAATATAGAGAGAATTGATTCTAATTTATAAAAAATCAAGCCATTCTACAATTTGACCAATTGATAAATGGTCAAAGAATATGAACAATTTTCAGATGACGAAACTGAAACTATTTCCACTCATATGAAAGAATGTTCCAAATCACTATTGATCAGAGAAATGCAAATTAAGACAACTCTGAGATACCACTATACACCTGTCAGATTGGCTAAGATGACAGGAAAAAATAATGATGAATGTTGGAGAAGATGCGGAAAAACTGGGACACTGATGCATTGTTGGTGGAGTTGTGAATGAATCCAACCATTCTGGAGAGCAATCTGGAAATATGCCCAATGGATTTTGTTGGTGATGTATAAAAATGCTGAGGATTATGGGGATTTATTTTGTATCCTGCTACTTTGCTAAAATTATGAATTATTTCTAATAGCTTTTAGTAGAATCTCTGGGGTTCTCTAAGTATACCATCATATCATCTGCAAAGAGTGATAGTTTGGTTTCCTCACTGCCTACTCTAATTCCTTTAATCTCTTTCTTGACTCATTGCAGAGGCTAGTGTTTCTAATACAATATTGAATAATAATGGTGATAGTGGGCAAACTTGCTTCACTCCAGATATTATTGGGAAAGGTTCCAGTTTTTCCCCATTGCATATGATGCTTACTGAAGGTTTTAAATATATGCTCCTGACTATTTTAAGGAAAAGTCCATTTATTTCTATGCTCTCAAGTGTTTTTATTAGGAATGGATGTTGGATTTTGTCAAATGCTTTTTCTGCATCTATTGAGATGATCATATGGTTTTTGTTTGGTTGGTTATTGATATAGTCAATTATGCTAATAGTTTTCCTAATATTGAACCAGCCCTGCATTCCTGGTATAAATCCTACTTGGTCATAGTGTATTATCCTGGGGATGATTTTCTGTAATCTTTTTGCTAATATTTTATTTAAGATTTTAGCATCAATATTCATTAGGGAGATTGGTCTATAATTTTCTTTCTCTGTTTTCAACCTACCTGATTTAGTTATCAGTACCATGTCTGTGTCATAAAAGGAGTTTGGTAGGATGCCTTCAATCCCTATATTTTCAAATAGTTTATTTAGCATTGGAGTTAATTGTTCTTTAAATGTTTGATAGAATTCATATGTAAATCCATCTGGTCCTGGGGATTTTTTCTTAGGGAGTTGGTTGATAGTTTGTTCTATTTCTTTTTCTGAGATGGGACTGTTTAGGATATTTATTTCTTCCTCTGTTAGTTTGGGCAAGCTATAGTTTTGGAGGTATTCTTTTATTTCATTTAAGTTGTTGAATTTATTGGCATAAAGTTGGGCAAAGTAACTCCTAATTATTGCTCTAATTTCCTCTTCATTAGTGGCGAGTTCTCCCTTTTCATTTTTAAGACTAACAATTTGATTTTCCTCTTCCCTTTTTTAAATCAGATTTACTAAGGGTTTGTCTATTTTGTTGGTTTTTTCATAGAATCAACTCTTAGTTTTATTAATTAATTCAATAGTTTTTTTTTTACTTTCAATTTTATTGATCTGTCTTTTTATTTTTAGAATTTCAAGTTTAGTGTTTGACTGGGGGTTTTTAATTTGTTCCTTTTCTAGCATTTTTAGTTGCAAACCCAATTCATTGACCTTCGCTTTCTCTATTTTATATAAATAGGCCTCTAGAGATATGAAATTTCCCCTTTTTACCACTTTGGCTACATCCCATACAATCTGGTATGATGTCTCATTATTATCATTTTCTTAGGTGAAGTTATTAATTATGTCTATGATTTGCTGTTTCACCCAATCATTCTTTAGCATGAGATTATTTAGTTTCCGGTTATTTTTTGATCTACTTTCCCCTGGCTTTTTATTGAATGTAATTTTCATTGCATCGTGGTCTGAAAAGGATGCATTTACTATTTCTGCCTTACTGCATTTGAGTTTGAGGTTTTTATGTCCTAATATATGGTCAATTTTTGTATAGGTTCCATGAACTGCTGAAAAGAAAGTGTAATCCTTTCTGTCTCCATTACATTTTCTCCAGAGATCTATCATTATCTAATTTTTCTAGTATTCTATTTACCTCTTTGACTTCTTTCTTATTTATTTTGTGGTTTGATTTATCTAATTCTGAGAGTGCAAGGTTGAGATCTCCCACTAATATAGTTTTGCTGTCTATTTCTTCTTGCAGCTCTCTTAATTTCTCTTTTAAGAATTTAGATACTGGAAGCGGTTAGCAGAATGGATTAAAAGCCAGAATCCTACAATATGTTGTTTACAGGAAACACACCTGAAGCGGGGAGATACATGCAGGTTAAAGGTAAAAGGTTGGAGCAAAATCTACTATGCTTCAGGTGAAGTCAAAAAAGCAGGGGTAGCCATCCTGATCTCAGATCAAGCTAAAGCAAAAATTGATCTAATTAAAAGAGATAAGGAAGGGCACTATATCTTGCTAAAGGGTAGCATGGATAATGAAGCACTATCTATATTAAACATATATGCACCAAGTGGGGTAGCATCTAAATTCTTAAAAGAGAAACTAAGAGAGCTGCAAGAAGAAAAAGACAGTAAAACTATAATAGTGGGAGATCTTAACCTTGCACTCTCAGAATTAGATAAATCAAACCACAAAATAAATAAGAAAGAAGTCAAAGAGGTAAATAGAATACTAGAAAAATTAGATAATGATAGATCTCTGGAGAAAATGTAATGGAGACAGAAAGGATTACACTTTCTTTTCAGCAGTTCATGGAACCTATACAAAAATTGACCATATATTAGGACATAAAAACCTCAAACTCAAATGCAGTAAGGCAGAAATAGTAAATGCATCCTTTTCAGACCACGATGCAATGAAAATTACATTCAATAAAAAGCCAGGGGAAAGTAGATCAAAAAATAATCGGAAACTAAATAATCTCATGCTAAAGAATGATTGGGTGAAACAGCAAATCATAGACATAATTAATAACTTCACCTAAGAAAATGATAATAATGAGACATCATACCAAATTGTATGGGATGTAGCCAAAGTGGTAAAAAGGGGAAATTTCATATCTCTAGAGGCCTATTTATATAAAATAGAGAAAGCGAAGGTCAATGAATTGGGTTTGCAACTAAAAATGCTAGAAAAAGAACAAATTAAAAACCCCCAGTCAAACACTAAACTTGAAATTCTAAAAATAAAAGGTGAGATCAATAAAATTGAAAGTAAAAAAACTATTGAATTAATTAATAAAACTAAGAGTTGGTTCTATGAAAAAACCAACAAAATAGACAAACCCTTAGTAAATCTGATTTAAAAAAGGAGAGAGGAAAATCAAATTGTTAGTCTTAAAAATGAAAAGGGAGAACTCACCACTAACGAAGAGGAAATTAGAGCAATAATTAGGAGTTACTTTGCCCAACTTTATGCCAATAAATTCGACAACTTAAATGAAATAGAAAAATACCTCCAAAAATATAGCTTGCCCAAACTAACAGAGGAAGAAGTAAATATCCTAAACAGTCCCATCTCAGAAAAAGAAATAGAACAAACTATCAATCAACTCCCTAAGAAAAAATCCCCAGGACCAGATGGATTTACATGTGAATTCTATCAAACATTTAAAGAACAATTAATTCCAATGTTATATAAACTATTTGAAAAAATAGGGATTGAAGGAGTCCTACCAAACTCCTTTTATGACACAGACATGGTACTGATACCTAAACCAGGTAGGCTGAAAACAGAGAAAGAAAATTATAGACCAATCTCCCTAATGAATATTGATGCTAAAATCTTAAATAAAATATTAGCAAAAAGATTACAGAAAATCGTCACCAGGATAATACACTATGACCAAGTAGGATTTATACCAGGAATGCAGGGCTGGTTCAATATTAGGAAAACTATTAGCATAATTGACTATATCAATAACCAACCAAACAAAAACCATATGATCATCTCAATAGATGCAGAAAAAGCATTTGATAAAATCCAACATCCATTCCTAATAAAAACACTTGAGAGCATAGGAATAAATAGACTTTTCCTTAAAATAGTCAGGAGCATATATTTAAAACCATCAGTAAGCATCATATGCAATGGGGAAAAACTGGAACCTTTCCCAGTAAGATCTGGAGTGAAGCAAGGTTGCCCACTATCACCATTATTATTTAATATCGTATTAGAAACACTAGCCTCGGCAATAAGAGTCGAGAAAGATATTAAAGGAATTAGAGTAGGCAATGAGGAAACCAAACTATCACTCTTTGCAGATGATATCATGGTATACCTAGAGAACCCCAGAGATTCTACTAAAAAGCTATTGGAAATAATTCATAATTTTAGCAAAGTAGCTGGCTACAAAATAAATCCCCATAAATCCTCAGCATTTTTATACATCACCAACAAAACCCAACAGCAAGAGATACAAAGAGAAATTCCATTCAGAATAACTGTTGATACCATAAAATATTTGGGAATCTATCTACCAAAGGAAAGTCAGGAATTATATGAGCAAAATTATAAAAAAGTCTCCACACAAATAAAGTCAGACTTAAATAATTGGAAAAATATTAAGTGCTCTTGGATCGGCCGAGCGAACATAATAAAGATGACAATACTCCCTAAACTAATCTATTTATTTAGTGCTATACCAATCAGACTTCCAAGAAAATATTTTATTGATCTAGAAAAAATAACAACAAAATTCATATGGAACAATAAAAAGTCGAGAATCTCAAGGGAATTAATTTTAAAAAAATCAAATGAAGGTGGCCTAGCTATACCTGATCTAAAATTATATTATAAAGCAGCAGTCACCAAAACCATTTGGTATTGGCTAAGAAATAGATTAGTGGATCAGTGGAAAAGGCTAGGTTCACAAGACAGAATAGTCAACTATAGCAATCTAGTGTTTGACAAACCCAAAGCCCCTAACTTCTGGGAAAAGAATTCATTATTTGATAAAAACTGCTGGGATAATTGGAAATTAGTATGGCAGAAATTAGGCATGGACCCACACTTAACACCATATACCAAGATAAGATCAAAATGGGTCTATGACCTAGGCATAAAGAACGAGATTATAAATAAATTAGAGGAACATAGAATAGTTTATCTCTCAGACTTGTGGAGGAGAAAGAAATTTGTGACCAAAGATGAACTAGAGACCATTACTGATCACTAAATAGAAAATTTTGATTACATCAAATTAAAAAGCCTTTGTACAAATAAAACTAATGCAAACAAGATTAGAAGGGAAGCAACAAACTGGGAAAACATTTTCACAGTTAAAGGTTCTGATAAAGGCCTCATTTCCAAAATATATAGAGAACTGACTCAAATGTATAAGAAATCAAGCCATTCTCCAATTGATAAATGGTTAAAGGATATGAACAGACAATTTTCAGAGGATGAAATTGAAACTATTACCACTCATATGAAAGAGTGTTCCAAATCATTATTGATCAGAGAAATGCAAATTAAGACAACTCTGAGATACCACTACACACCTGTCAGATTGGCTAAGATGACAAGAAAAAATAATGATGAATGTTGGAGGGGATGCGGGAAAACTGGGACACTGATGCATTGTTGGTGGAGTTGTGAACGAATCCAACCATTCTGGAGAGCAATCTGGAATTATGCCCAAAAAATTATCAAATTGTGCATACCCTTTGATCCAGCAGTGTTTCTATTGGGCTTATATCCCAAAGAAATACTAAAGAAGGGAAAGGGACCTGTATGTGCCAAAATGTTTGTAGCAGTCCTGTTTGTAGTGGCTAGAAACTGGAAAATGAATGGATGCCCATCAATTGGAGAATGGCTGGGTAAATTGTGGTATATGAATGTTGTGGAATAGTATTGTTCTGTAAGAAATGACCAGCAGGATGAATACAGAGAGGACTGGCGAGACTTACATGAACTGATGCTAAGTGAAATGAGCAGAACCAGGAGATCATTATACACTTCGACAACGATATTGTATGAGGACATATTTTGATAGAAGTGGATTTCTTTGACAAAGAGACCTGAGTTTCAATTGATAAATGACGGACAAAAGCAGCTACACCCAAAGAAAGAACACTGGGAAATGAATGTGAACTATCTTCATTTTTGTTTTTCTTCCCGGGTTATTTATACCTTCTGAATCCAATTCTCCCTATGCAACAAGAGAACTGTTCGGTTCTGCAAACATATATTGTATCTAGGATATACTGCAACATATCCAACATATAAAGGACTGCTTGCCATCTAGGGGAGGGGGTGGAGGGAGGGAGGGAAAAAAAAATCGGAACAGAAACGAGTGTCAATATAAAGTAATTATTAAATAAAAATTAAAAAAAAAAGAAAGAAATCAGCGAGGAAACTTTGTGAAGCCCTGTCTGCAAGAAGTCATGACTTGGGTGAAGAAGTCATGGGATAAAATTACTGACAGCTGTGTTGCCAAGGCACTACGAGAAGGTTACCTGGACAAGACATGTTCATTTAAAGAGAGCTATATTACTGGACATGACAGATTGGGTCCACTTCTTCTGAAGGAAATAGAGGCGCAAGATATCCAGGACAGAATTCAGGGTATGGACATTTATGATGATGTTATTGAACAAGATGACATGATCATTATTGAATAAAGGTATTTTTTTGTTCACATTTACCTGTTTATTAAAATTGCTGTCAATGTTCATTAAAATAAGCCCTCCCCTGAAAATAAGCCCTCTGGTGTTTTTCTGTCCAAAAAAAATTAATAAGACAGTGTCTTATTATCAGGGAAACATGATATATATATACATATATATATATATATATATATATATATATATATATATATATATATAAAAATAGTTATCTAAACTTTGTCCCAGTTATCTCACCTCACAAATAGCATAATTAGGTATATTTTAGAAAGACTGTTCATTGGAAAATATGGACAAACTTTATGATCCATTTCATAAGTTGTTCTATAAATTCACTTAGTAGATTTAACCATTTTTATTAGTTGTCATGGAAATTGTGAAATAATTACACAACTCTATGTGTGTGTGTAAAAGAAAGAGAAAGAGAGAGAATATGAGTGAGAATATAAGAGAAGAAGAAAAAGAATATGAAATATAAGAGAAGGGGAAGAGAGAGAGAGAGAGAGAGAGAGAGAGAGAGAGAGAGAGAGAGAGAGAATTCCCCAACAAAAACAGTGCACATCATGCAGAAATTGCCTTGGCATGCAGGTCATTGGTGATTTCATTTGTAAGTAATGTTTTGATTGTCACAGATTATATGTTGCTCTCATCCCCCTGACATTTGTTGTACAGCGGGATTGATTTTTGTGCTCCAGTATGAAAAGGTCACTTTGATCAATGCAGTGTAATTGGCACTAAATTAGGATCATATCAGGTTATTTTGCTATTTAATGATGAAATATTAAAGAATAGCATGGGTAGATTGCAGGCACTAAAGTGCACTTTAAACCTGCTGTAATGATGTTTTATTTTGTAAGAAAAATGGAGAGAAAAACAACTAAAGTGCAGAAAATGACTGTGATGTATTGGAAGAGTGGCCTGGAATTATATATTTTCACTTGAGATAGACTGAAAGCCCCAGACACAAAACGCCAGACCCAGCAGTCAGTCCTGCATCTGTTATACAGAATGAAACCTTATAAGGAAGTCTAATGATGATTGTGCTCATTACGTGCTAGTTAGAAGTGTTAAGCCTTTTCATTCTGCATATGGTAATTATGTTTTAAAACATTTGGGTGTTCTGCATCCATTTATTAGACAAACCTCAGCTTTTGAAAATCTGCAACTTGGTTATGGTCCCCCAGGTTCGAATGCTTTTCTGCTATTAGAGAATATTTTAAGGACTCTGCCTGGTTTTCAGGGTTGGGTCGTAAGTAATTATAAGCATCATAAGCAGCGTTAAATACTGTGTGTTATTTTCTCCATTGTAAATAGAAGCATTCTCCCATTATTCTGAAATGTTGTTGAACAAGAGAAAGCTGCATAAGATTATACTTTTAAATGCAGCTAATGTTGCAGGAAATTTGTTTGGGGCTCCACCACCATTAACTATATTATCTAGCTGCAGCAGGAACTTAAAAAGGCTATTAAAAGATGTTAACCTTTTTAACTGCTAGAAATATGGTACTACAAATATTGATAAAATAATCCTGTATATTGTTTAATGGGGAAAAAGGGAGGAGATGGCACATGTGTGCCGTGACAATGGCATAATAAAGCACAAAGCTAATGAGAGAGCACAGAGATCAGGACTCACTTTTGACAAGTACATTTGGGCAACACAAAGGAGGAATGAGGATGAGTCACAGCTTACTGTCTCGCATATTTTTCTCACTCATAGAAACTGAGTTTTCTAGTAAATAAATAAACAAATAAAAAGATAGGTGGATGGATGGATGGATAGATAAACAGGTAAGTGAATAAATGAGTAAATCAATGAATTAACAAATGAACAAGTAAATAAATAAATGAATAAATAAATTAGTCAATAGGTAGATAGATGGATGGATAAAAAATTAAAAATGCTTACAGTGTACATATTTCATTATCCACCCCTCCCATATTATTTGGTCTCTTCTGAACTCATACTGTGCAGATAGCAACATTAATAATATCATAAAGTTTGGCATTCAATTATTCTCTAATGAATATAGTCTTATTCCCTCACTGCAATATTACTTATGATAAATATATCTCAACATATTAGAAAAGTTTTAGAATATGGCATTTTTCTTTGTCCTCTAGCATATATCTTCTTTGAATTTAAGTAGAATTTTTGGGGTTGAAGGCATAACAATAAATGGCAATTCTCTTGCCAGGGGTGCCCATCCACAATTTGTGGAGCAATAAATAATTTTCTGTGACCATTGGGTGTTTAATACTAATAAAACTAAAGGCAATACTATGAGAAATCTAGGGGTAGCAAATTTTTCAGATATATTCTACTTTTGATAGAGTTTTCCTAAGGTTTCAATTTCTAGTTTCCTAATTTGCATCAAAGACATATGAGATGGGAAAAAAAAATTGAATCAGAGACAAAATGAAGAGAACATAAATTTATGTTATGTAATTTTAATCTGGCCAAAATTAACAATCCCACTAACCACAACAGCTTTTCCAAACATTTTCATCCCTCTTTTAATCTCCAATGACTTTTTTCTTATTTTTTTTTTACTTGAGAACATTACCTAACATTTTGCTGAAAAAAGAAGTGTTCATTCAGAGAAAGCTCCTTTTTTTATCCTGTTCCTTTTCTCATATACATAAGATATATGTTTTTTTTATTATAACCTTCTTCATGCCTGTTTGATTCATAGAGGTGACCTTCTGTCTAAAACAAAATTCTCTACATACATAAATGATCTCATCCCATCCTATATTCTCCAGTAGTTTATCCCATCTATTATCCCCATTCTCTAAATTATTTTCAATCTTTCTCAGTCTAGATGCTACTTCCCTAATATCTAAAAATAAATAAATAAATAAACAAATAAATAAATAGATGAATGAATGAGTAAATAAATAAATAAATAAAATTTAAGAAATAAAAATAAATAAATAAATAAAATTATCCCTTCCTTCATCAAAAAAAAAAAAAAAATTATTTGTCCATCCCAGTCTTTTACTTTTCCTTCTTTTTATTGGTAAATTCTTTGTGACAGCAAATATTACATTTATATTTGATATTTTCATTTCCATTCCTCTTACTGTCTTAACTCTCTGCAGTGTGGTTTCTGACCTCATCAATGAAACTCTGTTATAAATACCCAAATTAACTACAAAGTAATAAGAAGGAAGATGCTTTCCTCACCTAGAGAAAGAACTGATAAATAGAAGTGTGTATAGAATAATTTTACATATATACATATATGAATATTTGTGCCTAATGGTAACCATCTCTAGAGATAGGGGAGAGAATAATTTTATTATTATATATTTAAGAGGAATAGCAAGTTGTACATAACATATGTTTCATCTATAATCATCTTTTTTCCATTCGATTTTCTTGGATTTGCTTATTTTATTTCTTAAGTACAGAATTAAATAAATTCAAAAAGAAACTGCTCTCTCCAATGTTAACAATGGTCTTTTAATCAGAAAATCCAATGGCCTTTTCTCAGCCTTCATCCTTCTTGATCTCTTTTCAGCTTTCCACATGATTAAACATTCTTTGTGACACTTTTCTCCCTAGGTTTTTATGACTCAACTCTCTCTTAGTTCTTTCCTTATGTGTGTATTGGCTCCTTCTCAGTTTCCTTTGCTGAATCTTCATCCATACAATGTTTACTAACCAAGAATATACTTCAGGCTCTGTTCTTAGCTACTTTTATATTTCTTTTAGAATATTCTTCTTGTCAATCTCATCAGCACTCATTGATTCAATGATTATCTCTATGGTTGTGACTCCCAAATCTCTTTGTCTAGTCTTATCCTCACTAACTTTATCCTCTCATCTCCAATTATCCTAATAGGACATTTTAAACTTGATGTCTTATGGTTATATTCAATTCAACACATCAAAGCTGAACTATCTTTTTCTCCCCAAATGCTCCCTCTATTCAGAAACACCCCACAGTATATTGCCAAACTTACTACTAGTCACAATGACTTACAACTGATCAACCTCAATTTAATCTCTCTTATGTTCCATATCCAATCAGCTGCCAAGGCTTATAGATTTAACATGTGTAATTTGTCTTAAATTTATCCTACAGAGTACAATAGAAAGAATTTTGAAATTAATGTCAAGAAGAATTGATTTAAGATAAAAATATTTGCTAACTGTGTCATCCTGGGCAAGACACTTAGCTCTATTTTTCTCAGTTTTCTCCACATAAGAATGTAGATACTAGGGAGGCAGAGCCAAGATGGTAGAGAGGACACACATTTCTTTTTGACCTCTTCCCATGACCTTCAGATTAATTAGCAAATCCAGCCTTTGAATTAGTTCTGGACTGGCAGAACCCACAAATATTGGGAGTGAAACAAATTACTAGCAGAAGATAATTTCAAAGATCTCAAGAAAGGGTCTGTTTCAATTGGGCACAGAGGGAGGCAGACCAAGCACAAGCAAGCCAAGCACAGAAACCAGTGCAGGCAGTGCACAGTCCCTGGGTGATGTGGCCTCCACATGCAGGAGAATCTATGGAAAGGAATCTACACCAATATTGACTATTATGCCCTGGTAGCAAGCTAGTAGGTAAATGGAGAAGTTATAAAACAGCCAATACAAACACAAAAGGTAAATAGTGAACCCCCAAATGCCAGAATTCCATGGGCATGCCCACACAAAACCAGCTACCCCACTTGTAGAGGAAGCTTGGACAATCTCACTTGCCCTAAAAGCAGATTTAAACTTTTAAAAAAATGACTAAAAAAGCAAAAAGAACTCTGCCTAGAAATAGCTTTTTGGTGAAAGAGAAGAATAGATTTCAAATCCTGAGGAGACTAAAAGCAGATTGTCTTCATATAAAGCCCCCAAAGATGATATAAAATGGTTCCATCACACAAGGCTTTCCTAGAAGAAATTTTAAAAGATTTTAAAAGAGACATAAAAGAAAAATGGGGAAAGGAAATGCAAACTTTGCAAGAGGGTTGGGAAAAGGAAACATAAATTATCTAAAGAAAATTCATTATAAAGTAGACTTAGTGAAATGGAAAAGGCATATAACTCCTTAAAAATAAATTGACAAAATGGGAAAAGAAAACAACTCCATGAAAAACAGAATTTGTGAAATGGAAAAAGAAAATAACTCCCTGAAAAACAGAATTTGTGAGATGGAAAAAGAAAATAACTTCTTAAAAAACAGAATTTATGAAATGCAAAACAAAATGCATAGCACAAAACAAATCATTTAAAAATTCATTTGGAAAAATACAAAAAGAACTAACAAAGGTAAATGAAGAAAATAATTCACTAAAAATCAGAACTAAACATATGGAAATAAATGACTCAATGAGACATGAAGACTCAGTCAAGCAAAACAAAAAAAAAAAATGAAAAAATAGAAGAAAACGTAAAATACATACTTGGGAAAACAATTGACTAGGAAAATAGATCTAGGAGAGACTATCTAAGGAGTAATGGTCCTAAAACCCATGATGAAAAAAGGAGCTTAAACATTATTTTTTAGGAAATCATCAAAAAAGAACTGCTCTGATGTTATAGAATCAGAAAGTCAAATAGCCATTGAAAGAATTCACCAAACACCTTCTTAAAGAGAACCCAAAGTTAAAATGCCAAGAAACACATTTAAAGCAGAGTGATACATTTAGAATAAAAGCAAAAGTCTTAAACAGAATCTATTATGCTTCAGGTAAAGTAAAAAAAAAAAAAAAAGCAGGTGTAGCCATCCTGATCTCAGATCACACAAAAGTAAAAATTGATCTAATTAAAAGAGATAAGGAAGCAAAGTATATCTTACTAAAGGGTAACATAGATAATGAAGCAATATCAATACTAAACATATATGTACCAAGTAGTATAACATCTAAATTCCCAAAGGAAAAGTTAAGAGAGCTGCAAAAAGAAATAAATAGCAAAACTATACTAATGGGAGATCTCAACCTTGCTCTTTCAACACTAGATAAATCAAACCACAAAATAAATAAGAAAGAAGTTAAAGAGGTAAATAGAATACTAGAAAAAGTTAGATCTTTAGAGAAAATTGAATGGAGACAGAAGGGAGTACACTTTCTTCTTGGCAGTTCATGGAAACTAAACAAAAAATGACCACATATAAAAACCTCAAAATCAAATGCAGAAAGGCAGAAATAATAAGTGCATTTTTTTCAAATCACAATGCAATAAAAATTACATTGAATAAAAGGCCAAGGGAAAATGAACCAAAAAGTAATTAGAAACTAAACCATTTCATCCCAAAGAATGAATGGGTGAAACAGCAAATCATAGACACAATCAATAATTTCATCCAAGACAATAATAGGACAACATACCAAAATTTGTGGGATGCAGCCAAAGTAGTAATAAGGGGAAAATTTGTATTTCTAGATGCTTACTTGCATAAAATAGAGAAAGAAAAGATCAATTATTTGGGCTTGCAACTAAGAAAAGCTAGAAAAAGAACAAATTTTAAAACTCCAATCAAATACCAAAGTAAAAATAAAAGGAACGATTCACAAAGTTGAAAGTAAAAAGACTATTGAATTAATAAATAAAACAGGTAATTTTATGAAAAAATCAACAAAATAGATAAACCTTTAGTTAATTTGATTAGAAAAAGGAAAGGTGAAAATCAAATTTAGTCACAAAAATGAAAAGGGAGAACTTTACACCAATGAAGAGGAAATCAGAGCAATAATTACAAGTTATTTTACCTTACTCTATGCCAATAAATTTGATAATCTAATAAAATGGAGAAATACCTATAAAAATATAGATTGCCCAGATTAATAGAAGAAGAAATAAATTACTCTAATAGAGCCATTTTAGAAAAAGACATAGAACAAACTATTAATCAATATCCTAAGAAAAACTCCAGGACCAGTTGGATTTACATGTAAATTCTGCCAAATATATAAAGAAAAATTAACTTCAATACTATATAAACTATTTGAAAAAATAGGGAAAGTAGGATTTCTACCAAATTCCTTTTATGACACAGACATGGTACTGATACCTAAACATAGACCAATTTCCCTAATGAATATCGAAGCAAAAAGCTTAAATAAAATATTAGCAAAGAGATTACAGAAAATAATCCCCAGGATAATACACCATGATCAAGTAGGATTTATACTAAGAATTCAGGGCTGGTTCAATATTTGGAAAACTATTAGCATAATTGACTATATCAATAACAAAAAACATATGATTATCTCAATAGATGCAGAAAAAGCATTTGATAAAATTGAATATCCATTCCTACTTAAAAAAAAAAAACAACACTAGAGAGTACAGGAATAAGTAGACTTTTCCTTAAAATAGTCAGTAGCATGTATTTAAAACATCATATTAGCAAGCATCATATGTAAGGGGGATAAACTGGAATCATTCCCAATAAGATCAGGAATAAAACAAGGTTACCCACTATCACCATTACTATTCAATATTATATTAGAAATGCTAGCTTTGGCAACAAGAAAAGTAAAAGAGATAAAAGAAATTCAAGCAGGTAATGAGAAATACAAAATTATCACTCTTTGCAGATGATATGATGGTGTACTTAAAGAACCATAGAGAATCAACTAAAAATTATGAGAATAATCCACAACATTAGCAAATTACAGGATATAAAATACATCCACATAAATCATTAATGTTTTTAATACATCACTAATAAAATCCAACAGCAAGAGATACAAAGAGAAATTCCATCAAAAATAACTGTCAATAGTATAAAATATTTGGGAATCTATATGCCATTGGAAAAATCAGGAACTATATGAGCAAAATTACAAAACACTTTCTACACAAATAAAATTAGATCTAAACAATTGGAAAAATATCAAGTGCTCTTGGACAGATTGAGCAAATATAATAAAGATGACAATGCTACCTAAACTCATGTATTTATTTAGTGCTGTACCAATCAAATTTCCAAGAAACTATTTTACTGACCTAGAAAAAATAACAACAAAATTCATCTGGAAGAAAAAAAGGTCAAGAATTTCAAGGGAATTAATGAAAAAATGCAAATGAAGGTGTCCTAATTCCACCAGATCTAAAACTATATTATAAAGCAGTGGCCATCATAATCATTTGGTACTGGCTATGAAACAGAGTAGTCAATCAGTGGAATAGGTTAGGTTTATGGGACAAAATAGTAAATGACTATAGTAATCTAGTGTGTGACAAAGCCGAAGACCCCAGCTTTTTGAATAAGAACTCACTATTTGACAAAAATTGCTGGGGAAATTGGAAACTAATATGGCAAAAACTAGGCATTGACCCACACCTAACAACATATACTAAGATAAGGTCAAAATGGGTTCATGATCTAAACGTAAATAATGATTTTATAAATAAAATAGGAAAACAGCATAGTTTGCCTCTCAGATCTTTGAAGGAGGAAGGAATTTGTGACCAAAAAAGAACTGGAGATCATTACTGATCACAAAATAGATAGTTTTTATTTTATTAAGTTAAAAACTTTTTGTACAAACAAAACTAATGCAGACAAAATTAGAAGGAAAGCAATATACTAAGAAAACATTTTTACATTCAAAAGTTCTGATACAGACCTCATTTCTAATATATATAAATTTATAAGAATTTATATTCTCAAATTTATAAGAATTCAAGCAATTATCCAACTGATAAATGGTCAAAGGATATCAACAGACAATTTTCAGATGCAGAAATTGAAACTATTTCTATTTATATGAAAAGTTGCTGTAAATTACTATTGATCAGAGAAATGCAAATTAAGACAACTCTGATATACCATTACACACCTGTCAGATTGGCTTAAATGACAGGAACAGAGATAATGATGAATGTTGGAGGTGATATGAGAAAACTGAGATACTAATACATTGTTGGTGGAGTTGTGAAGTGATGTGACCATTCTGGAGAGCAATTTGGAACTATGCTCAAAATGTTATCAAACTGTGCATACCTTTTGATCCTGTAGTGTTTCTATTGGACTTATATCCTAAAGAGATCTTAAATAAAGAAAAGGGATCTATATGTGCAAAAATGTTTATGGCAGTGCTTTTTGTGGTGGCAAGAAACTGAAAACTGAATGGTGCCCTGTGGTGTTCTTCTTCTTTTGTAAAATATATATAATGGTTCTCTGTGAGAGCAGGTTTCTTGGGGAGGTTTTCTGAAAGCAGCCTTAGTTTTGGTTCAGAGTAATAATCACTTCAAATGCAAACAGCTATAAAATCCAAACGTTTATTTTCTCCTTTCAAGTCTTGTCTCTTTCCTTTGGCCTGGTTAGCTTTCCCAACTCCTGGCAGTCTTCTGAACTGACTGACTTCACTAATTCAGCTCCTTTTTAATGTTCTTTTAAAGATGTGAACTCAAAAGTTGACTCCTCCTCCAAGAGTGAGATTATGTGAGGTATGAATTCACAAAGTTACAAAGTTAACTGTGTATCTCCTGTACTTGTGAACTCCAATGTATGAGCCAAAGTGTGAATTCTCAAAGGTGTTAACTTAAGCATTGTTTCTATCAATACTAGTGACTTAAACCTCGTAAGGATTTGCTCTAATGTGTGAACCAATAAGTATTGTATCTATTCCATTGAGTTAACACTAGAATTCTTGTGGTGAGCTTTTTCTTCTCAAAACGCAGCCAGGTGATAAAAGTTCAGATCTTTTATTATCTTCAATATAGCCCGGTTAGCTTAGAGGCCTATCTCTCTGCTTGGTTCCAAGAGCTCTCTCCAAATGTCACCAAATCCAAAGGTCTGGTCCTACAGCCTCTGCCTCTGCTTTCTTCAGCCTCCAGCCAGCTCCAGTCTTCATGTCATTCCGGTGAAATCTCGACTTGTAGCGTCTTCCTCTGAAGAGCTTCTTCGACTGGCCCATTGGCCTATTTATGCTCCTTCCAGAGAGAGGGATTATGGGTTTTCTCCCATAGTGCTCTCTGGCCCAAAGAGCTTCAAGGGAGGTATGGACTCATTGAACTCTAATGAGTAAAGGTGTGAACACAAGCCTTGTATTGATTAGTTCTACTTAGTACCTAGTTTCAGGTTCTGGCCAAAACATCTTCTTGTAAGATTAGATCAACTCTAATTAGTTAGCAGTTAGTAAGGATTCCAACAAATTCTAACAGTGCCCATCAATTAGAGAATGGTTGAATAAATTATGGTATATGGATGTTATGGAATATTATTGTTCTGTAAGAAAGACTAGCAGGATGATTTTGGAGAGTCCTGGAGAGTTTTATATGACCTGATGCTAAATGAAATGAGCAGAACCAGGAGATCATTCTATATGGCAACAAGATTATACAATGATCAACTCTGATAGATGCAGCTTTCTTCAACAATGAGATAATGCAGATCAGTTCCAGTTGTTTAGTGATGAAAAGAGCCATCTACACCTAGAAAGAGGATTTTGGATATTGAGTGTGTTTCACAACATAACATTTTCACTCTTTTTGTTGTTGTTTATTTACATTTTATTTCGCTTCTTTTTTTCTGATTGATTTGATTTTTCTTATGCAGCAAGATAATTGTATAAATATGTATGCATATATTGGATTTAACATATATTTTTACTATGTTTAACATATATTGGACTATTTGCCATCTAGGCAAGGAAAATTCGAACACAAGCTTTTGCAGTGACTAATATTAAAGAACTGTCCCCACATATGTTTTGAAAAAAAAAAACTTTTATTAAAAAATGTAGATACTAATAGTACTTACCTTCCCCTGTTGTTATGAAGATCAAATGATATAATATTTTAAAGTGCTTAGCACAGTACCTACTAAATAGTCATGTTTGTTTTCTCAAATCTCTCCATATTCACTTCACTTACCTGTCAGTTGTCAAACTAATCTTAAAGCACAGTTTTGTCCATGTCACTCTGCTCTTCCCTACAATTAAATAAACTTCTCTGGCTCCTGATTAATTAAATATATAAATTCTCTAACTGGCTCTTAAAACCCCTTATAAGCTTGATTATTATTACATTTTATACTTTCTTTCTGCATTTCCTTTAACCCATTGAAATTGGTCCCCTTATTCCTCAAATATTTCCTAAGTCTAGGAACATTAACAAGACCTTTCCCATGCCTTTCTCAATTCTGTCTCCTGACTTCCTTCACAAACAAATGAAAAATTCTACCTTCTCCAAAAAGTCATTTCTAATCTCCCTAAGTGGTAGTGCTTTTTACTCTGAGATTATTTCTAGTTCATTCTTTATATATATATATTGTCTAATTACTGCTTATATAGTCTCCCCATTATTTTGTGAGCTTCTCTATATCAGGGATTTTTTTGGTTTGTATTTTGACTTTATTTGTATCCCCAATATGTAGCACAATATTTGGCAAATAGTAGGTCCTTAATAAATTTGTGTCAATTTGAGTTGAGAGAGTTATAGTTTTCTAATTAATCTTTCTAGAATTAGCCTAGCTCTTCTCCAACACATTCTCCAAACCAGAGATGTGAAACACAAGATTTTGGCTTGCAACACTGCTAAGTATAGTAATTGTAATAATATTTAACAGAAGGAATAAAAACACAATAAAATTCAGCTTATATTAATTTGTGGTTTTCTTCATCTTGCCCAAGGGGATCCTAAGTCATAAATTAGTGGCCTCCTTTTTTATTTGAGTTTGATGTCATTGCTCCACAATTGGCAAAATAACATCATTAAAGCATAGTCACCTTCAAAAAGTTTATTAATATGTATCAGTTCAAGATAGTTAATATTTCTTCAATAAGACATGGTTTTCCCTCTCACTATCTCCTCTGGATCCCAAATACCATGCAATGGTTGAAAATCAATTGTTGCTTCTAAAATAAGATGTAGTCTCATCATATTTAAGGACCGCCATCATTATTTGGTCTCAATGTAGTTTCCCACACTATTTCACATTATTACACTTTATGTATTCTGCATTTTAGCCAAACTCTCCAAACTCAACATCCCAAATCCCATCTACAAAGACTCTATGTATCTCTGTCAGAAATGGCATATACTCAATTCTGCTTTCCCAAATCCTTATCATCCTTCAAGGATCATTTCAGATGGGACTTATTTTTTAAACCATTGCAGATGTACTCAATTGTTAGTATTCATCTCCCTCCTGAAAGTACATTAGATTTTTACATCTACTCTTATGTGGTATTCTGGAGTAGAATGTTAATTTCCTAGTCCAAATAGGGACTATTTGGTTTTGTCATTTATATCTCCAAAATCTATTATTGTGCTACAGTGCCTTGAATATAATATATGCTTGACAAAGGATGAGAAAGCTGCAAATAAAAATTAGATAAAGAAGTTAATATAATTTTTTTCTGAACAATAATAAGAAACTTAGTATGTGGCTTGAAATGTACTTATTCATTTTCTTTCTACTGTAACTATCCCATCCTCAAATTTTCTAAATTTATTTTGTGTCATAATTTCTTTTAAAGTTATGGAGATCAGTGGACCTGAGAAAAGAATTATACACACACACACACACATACACACACACACACACACACACACACACACACACATCAAAAGACATTGGTCTTATATTTTACAAAAAAACCAAAATGAATGAAATTTGCAATTGTCTATTAAGTTAATTTATCATTGTATTTATGTTGGGCAGGCAGTACATATAGATAACCAGCTGCTCTTAGTCACTCAGCATAGTCAGTCAATGATTAAGTTTTTGTCAAGCTCCTACTATGTAGCAGTTACTTAATCTCTAATTGCCTTAATCCACTAAAAAAGGAAATGGCAAATTACTTCAGTATCTTTGCCAAGAAAATCCTATAAACAGCATTGGAGAGCTGTGATAAATGGGGTCACAAAGTTGCATGGGACTGAATAACAACATGCCTGGCACTATGCTAAGTCTTAGGGATACAAAAATTGGTAAAAGGCAGGCCCTGACCTGAAGGTGTTCATATTCTAATGATAGCAACAATAGGCAAACAAATATAAATAAAGAAGCTACATATAAGATAAATAGATAATAATTAACAGTGGGAAGGCATTAACATTAATTAGAATTGGGAAAAGCTTCTTGTAGAAAATGGGATTTTATTTGTAACTTTAAAAGTATCCAAGGATATCAGGAGGCAGAAATAAGGTAGGCAGAGCTATGTGTATGTGTGTGTGTATATAAATATGTATATATGTATGCTATTTTTCAAGAATATATAAACATTTATAAGTATATTTATACATACAATTTATTTAAGTACATACAAACAAGTATACATATTTTTCTCTCATGAAGAATTAAATTCAATTAGATGTTATGATTGTTTAAGTCTGGGGTACACTTTGAAAAACTTTAGAATTCTAATCAGAGTGAAGATCAATTATGAATACATAGGATCATACACAGTCTACTTCCCAACAGAGAGGTTACAAACAAAATTCCTAACAAGTCATATTTTTAGACATGAACAATGTGGGGATTTTTGCTTGAGTTTTTATTTATGAAGGTTTCTTTTTCTTTTTTTTTTTAATTGTTCAGTTGGGGAAGAGTAGGCAGGCAATATATATATATATGTGTGTGTGTGTGTGTATACATATATATGTACATATATGTATATATATGCACACACATTCTGATGAACAACTTATTTACATGTATATGTGTAAATATATGTATCTATAGATATAGATATTAAGAGATTAATGCAGAAATGCAGCTATATCTGTAGTATCCTATATATCATCTTGATTAATAAGAATTTTACAACTTCAAGGGACCATAAAGGCTTTTTAATTAAGACCTATTATTTTATAGATGAAGAAATTGAATCCAACTTCTTTTGTATTATCTTGCACATCTTTTCAGAGACTATAAAAGATTCTTCTTGATTCTGACCTCACTTAGTTCTTATTTCCTTTTCCAGCTTTGCTTCTCTTACAATTCAGTTTCCTGTTCTGTCCCTATCTCACTTCTGGCCAGTCTCCTTGCCCATCTCAGTTCCAGGGTTTGAGATATAATCTCTCTACATAGAGGTGATACCCAATTCTTAACTAATCACTTACTTCCTGGGTCTCATAGCCTTTGGCTCTTCTTTGGTTTGACCCCAAATTCTTACAAATATTAGGATGCAATTTGCATATAATAGGTACTATATATTAATTATTTTTATATGCAAGTCAAGTCAAATTATTAAAAACATAAAGTTTTATACAGTGAAAAGAAAGCCTAAAATGACTATTCTTGGATGTGGCTGTTACCCCTGTTTTTTTAATTAGCATTATCTAAGAATTTCAGTGTACTCTTTCTTGGAAAATATTTTTCACTCATGTTTATTTATCTGTTTGTTTTTTCATGTCAATATTGTTGACTTTCCCAGGAGTTTCAAGGTTAAAGTAAAAAAAGCTAAATCACTAAGAAAAATATATGCTTTGAGGACTTTAGATGAAAGTTACTAAGTAAATGTTCAACATTATAATTATACTATTATAAGACATATTCTCTGCTATTTCCTGACAATTGTAGGTGACTCATTAGCATGATAAACAAATTAGAAATACACAACAATTTTTAAGTGGAAATTCTATTCTTTTTTGCAGCCTAAATTAACATAGCACATACCCAATAACTTTTAAAAGCAATGCTTTCTAACTTCTGTAGAAAATAAGGTTTTATTTAGATAAGGACTGGTTATAATACAACATTGAAAATTTAATATTTGTCAAAGGCTTTAATATTTGTGAAATTACATTCCTTAAAGTAAATTGATTCTATTTCATTAAAAGTCTTTTTAATTTTTTTCCCATGGAGACAGTGTTTTATTTTCCAAAACAATTCATTGAAGACTTTTTATGCCAAGGAAAGAAAGAGTCAATAAAGTTAATATTGTCTTTATTCAAAGTCAGAGAGGGATAAGAAATGCCATGTCCAAACACATCTCTACAACTTTCTACCTGTGTGTCTATTCTACCTGTGTGTGCAATACTAGCCCATAGTTTCCTTATCTATAAAATGAAGACATTGTCTCAGGTACCTTCTAACTCTGCAAGGAATAGATCGTGGTATACTTAGAGTTATTTAAGAGCATTTAACATTGTCAACCTGAAATGAAGTTACTCAAAAGAAAAAGGTATCTCTAATGCCAAGTCATCAATCTGGATGAAGGGGTCAACTATATTTAAATGACAAGGTATTGACTGAGCACCTATTAACTGCCAGATGCTAATCTAGAATCTGAAGATCTGAACATAAAAAAATGAAAATTTGTTGCCCTCAAAGAAAGTTGGACAAATGGGAGGACAAATAACAATATTTACCAAATATACATTTAAAATATCTATTATGAGACAATTAGTAGACTCAATAAAATTTTTGACCATTTATAATAAAGAAGAAAAGAATTCAAGATGAGAACTTGTTAGAATCCTAGTGTTAACTCAACTTGAAACAAGGTGATAATTCAAGGGAGAGAGAGATATTAGAATCCTATTATTAATTCAATGGAATTTATACAATGCTTGTGTTCACATCTTTAAAGAGCTCATATAAGCAAGAAGTATTTAAGTACTCATTGAAGTTCACAAGTATGGAAGATTCACAAAGTTAACTTTGTAATTTTGTGAATTCACACCTCCCTTGAAGCTCTTAGGGCCAGAGAGCACTCTGGGAGGAAACCTATAATCCCACTCTCGGATCCCAAAATTCCACTCTCAGAGAAGGAGCGTAAATAGACCTTCAGTGAGCCAGTCAAATTAGTTCCAATAGAAGCCCTTTCTTGGAGGCACAACCAGATTCATTCATCCCACTATGGTGGCTGGGCTCCTGCACTTCCCCCACTGAGACCAAGGCTTGTCTGAAAGGCTCTCCAGAAAGCTACCCAGCCCCAGGCAAGGAGACAAGAGATTCATTCCAACTTTCACCTTGGTGTTGGCTGGAAGCTGAAGAAAGCAGAAGCAAAGGACAATTGCAAGAACTCTTGGAACCTAGCAGAAAGATAGGCCTCTAAGAAAAACTAATCAGGCTATTTTGGAAGGAGAAAATAAAGGTTTGCATTTTATCAGCTGGCTGCATTTTGAGGTGATTATTACTTTTAACTGAAACTAAGGCTGCCTTCAGAAAACCTCCCCCAGAAACCTGCTCCCAGAGAGAACCATTATATTAAAGAAGAACAACACCACATTTTGGCTCCCAAACAGGGGCATTTTCCTTGAACAGAAACAGAAGGCTGTTTTCTAAACATCTGTCCCATTTTAGCTGAAATTCTACCTTAACTTTTTAAACAAAATTTCTTTGTTGTACTCACCCTAATTTCTGGGTTAAGGAGACTTTTCCACTGAGATCAGGTTCAGAGCTTTTCCACTGGAATCAGGATTTTATCAGCCCCACATTGGGCATCAAAATGTGGTGTTTTTCTTCTTTAAAATATAATGGTTCTCTCTGGGAGAGAGCAGGTTTCTCGGGGAGGTTTTCTTGAGGCAGCCTTAGTTTCAGTTGAAAGCAGTAATCACCCCAAAATGCAGCCAGGTGCTAAAAGTTCAAATCTTTTATTGTGTCCTTCAATATAGTCCAGTTAGTTTTCTTAGAAGCCTCTCTCTTTCCTTGGTTCTAAGAGCTCTTGCAGCTTTGTCCTTTGCTTCTGCCTCTGCTTTCCTCAGCCTCTCCATTCTAAGCTTGAACCTTGAAGGTGGAGGTCCTAGTAAATTTCAGAGAAGTTGAATTTTAAAGAAGTATTCCACTGGTATCGTTTTTTAATATCACCAAAATTTTCTGCACCATATAGCACTTTCCAAAGAGTCATCTTGTCTCATATATCAAATTTTTAAAGATGAAAAGAGCAAAACATGAGTATGACTGATCAATACATAGACAAATCTGAAAATATATGCACGATTCCAATTCACACACCTCGCATATTTGCAAGGTAAAAAGGTGCACGTACCTTTTCATATTTCTTTTCTTAAGCTATATTTGTTCATAATAATTTTGGATAGGAAGCTGGGTGCTCAGTAAAGCAGTTGTGGTAGAAAGGATAGAATGCTAGCCTTGGAGTAAGGAAGATCTGAGTTCAAATGTGATTTCAGAGAGATATTTATTACCCGTGTGACTCTCTGCTTCATTTGTCTTAATAGGGATAATAGTATCTGCTTTGCAAGTCATTATGAGCATCAAAAGAGATAATACCTGTGCCTAAAAATATATATTAGGCCCAATATGAATGTTAATACCATTCTTCCTCCTATACTCACTTCTTTATCTTTCTCTCCCTCTTTGTCCCCTCCCCCTTTTCTCTCTCTTTTTATTGAATAGTGGATTATAAAATTATATTATTTATCTCTTATATAGTCTGTCCCATTTATCTATCTCTATTTTTAACCAGTACATGATGGTGTACCACCAACCAGTACTTGATTACTATTTGTTTATAATATTGTTGGAGATTTAGTGTGGTGGTCTTTTTCTTCTTTAAAATAAATATAATGGTTTTCTCTGGGAAAGAGCAGGTTTCTCGGGGAGGTTTTCTGGAGGCAGCCTTAGTTTCAGTTAAAAGTAATAATCACCCAAAATGCAGCCAGCTGGTAAAAATGCAAATGTTTATTTTCTCCTTCCAAAGTAGCCTGGTTAGTTGAGGCCTATCTCTCTGCTTGGTTCTAAGAGCTCTTGCAGCTTTGTCCTTTGCTTCTGCCTCTGCTTTCTTCAGCCTCCAGAGCCAGCACCAAATTGAATCTGTCTTGCCTCTAAGAGAGGGCTTCAGGCTCTCAATCTCCCAGAGTGCTTCTCTCTGACCCCAGCCTATGTTCCGAAGTAAAACTCCTCACTCAGAGAGGGCTTCTGGCTGAAGGCACTTGATGCTCCCCTCTCAATCTAAATTCAGCTGAACTCTCCCAACTGGGCCTCTGCTTTCTACTTATATAATCAGAGAATGGGATTTTGGGTTTTCTCCAGTAATGCTCTCTGACCCTAAGAGCTTCAAGGGAGGTGTGAATTTGGATATCTCATACTAAACCCTGAAATCTCCCAAATGGGTGAACTCCAAGGAGTAAAGGTGTGAACACAAGCATTGTATCAATTAGTTCTACTTAGTACCTTGTTTCAGGTTCTGGCCCAAACCATCTCCTTGTAAGATCAGATCAATGATAATGAGCCATGCTAAATTAGATAATTATTGTCTGTATCAACTCTAATGACTTAACAGTTTGTAAAGATTCCAACAATTTAGAAGTGATATTCTTCCTTTGTCTGTACTTTTTTATTATTGCTTTTAATACTCTAGATCTTTTAATTTTCATATGATCTTTTTTAAGTTCTTGTAAAGCATAAGTATAAAATTTGTGGCCTGTAGGCATTTCCACTATGCAAATAACTCTACTTAGTTCAAGAAATGAAACTTACTCCTTGCTGATTTAGTATTGGACTGTTCTGAGAATTCTAGAAATAGATTTCCGGGAATTATGTGTGACTATTTCCACATTTCTTCTCTCTGAATGATTCCATTTTACCTGGATTCTATAGGTTCTTGTGAAGGCATGTTATAGACATCTGGAAGGATTGCTTTATACCACTATACCACTCTAGTTAGTAGTCATTTCCAAAATGTCTAACTAATAAGCTAATAATCATATTGATGGGTATTTGTATATTATAGCAATAAAAAGACCTCCCCAGTTTCCTCAGAAATATCTGTAGAGCCTATGAGAAAAGTGACATCAAAGCTCTGATGACCTAAACTGTCAATGTAGATGAGGATGTTGAATGAATATTTGTTTCTTTCCTCCCTACTCTTTTATACATAAGGAAACTAAGGTTTAAGAAAGTTAAACAAATTACAAGTCATAAAAAGTAAATATCAGAAATCACTTAGATAATAATTTAGGGATTTATATTATAATTGTATATACAACATGCAAATAGTTATATGCATGTAAGATATAGTCAGTGTAAAGAACTCAGAAGGTAGTCTCAGAGAAAAAGCACCATTGTTGGACGTTGAAGAAACTAGAAATTATTTTTGCAGAAGGTGGAATTTAAGTTGAATCTTGAAGGTATTCAGGGAATCTAGGGATTAGAAGTGAGGAAGAAGAGGATTCTCAGGCTTAAGTTTTGCCAGTATAAAGGCACAGACAGGGGAGGAGCATTGCATTTTGTGAAGAATAAGTCCGCTATAATAACTGGTTCATATTGTGCATGGAGGGAAGTAGTGTATAAAACTGGAATCTTAGGAAGTTCTATGTTGTGAAGCCTAGTGACTTAAAGGCAAAACAGATGATTTTGTATTTGATCTTTGAGTTAGTAGAAAGCCATTGGAGTTTATTATGGCAAGGGGAGCATAACATGGTTAGATGAGGGCATAACATATGTTAGACCTATACTTTAGGAAAATCACTTTATAATCCATTGCTTGGAATAAGGAGACAAGACAAAGAGACCAATTATTACTATTTCAAAAGAATAGGTGAGAGGTAATAAGAGATTGTTTAAGAGCTATGACTGTGTGAATGGAGAGAACATATATATATGAAAGATGTTGGGAAGGTAAATACATTAAGATTTTATAACAGATTGCATTTGTGGGGGGAGTGTGAATAGAATTGACTTTGACAGCAATATTTCAAATGTAGATGCCTGGGAGGGTGCTTGTACCCTCAACAGTAATAAGAAATTTGAACCAAGGAGACAGTTTGGGAGGATAAAATAGTTTTGCTTTAGATACATTTTAAGAGGTTGTTGGTGATACTGGACAATTAGGAAAGAGATTAGGAATGAATATACATACACACATACATACATACATACATATACACATATAAATGAATATATATATATATGTATGGGGTAGGTGTGTTTAAGCATATGTACACATACAAATATTCACAAATACACAATACAAACATAACAATAATAATAACATTTATATATTCCCTACTATGTATCAAACACTGATATACAATAATGAAGAACTGTAGAATTGAATTTATGGATTTAGAGACACTAGCACAGGATTGCCCTGCATAGCATGTCATCATTAGAAAAATGCTCTTCTCTATGAGCAAAGTATAATTGAATTAGTTGAGAAGGTGTGATATGCAAAGTTAGAGTCCAACTCAAATGTTTCTAGGGACTATTTGTGTCTCACTTGTGGCAGAGCGTTATGAGCTTATATTAGTCTGCTGACTTTGTTCATTTCACTTGGACATGTCATGGACACACTATAATTCGACTCTAACATAGTGATGTCATTTTGTCCTCTTTGAAAAGGAAGGTCAACAATCAGCCACCAGATAATGAGCTAAGTGCTTTGTAAATATTAACATTTACTGATTTGTTATTCATTGTTAAAGAAACTGAAACAGAGGTTTTTGACTTGTCTACGGTCACACAGCTACTAAGTATCTGAAGCTAGCATTACAATATTCATATTACAATAGCATTACAATACTGCATCACTTACCTGCCATACACACAAACACACATATGTACACACACATATACATCTAAACATATGTCCGTGCATATATAGTCTACATGCATATAGAAATATATGAAATGCACACACATGTGTGTATATATGTATACATATATACATATATGTAATCCATACACATCATGCATTGCTATTTTGTTGTTCAGTTGTTTCAGTCTTGTAAGTCTCCATTACCCCATTTGGAGTTTCTTTTGGCAAAGATACTGGAATGATCTGCCATTTCTTTCTCATTTTAAAGATAAGGAACTGAAGCAGAGACAAGTACTTTTCCTAGGGTTCCATAGCTAATAAGTGTCTGAGACTGGATTTTAAGTCATAAAGGTGAGTTTTTATGGTCCCAAAAACAGTGTTCTACCCCTGCACCACCTATGTGCTCCATATGCACATATGTATATATACCCATATGTACATATCTCTGTGTATATGTATACACATAAATGTATATATGTGTCTACAAACATATATGAAAGTAATCTGCATTGAGAAGATAATTGAATATATAGGTATTGAAATAATCAAATGAGACAGTACAGATGGAGAAGAGAAGACAATCCAGGAGACAAATTTGGCCAATAACCACAGTTAATAGATATAACCTGAATAGAAATCCAATTAAGGAATTGCAGAGCAGTTAAAGAAATAGGAGAGAGTAATGTCATGAAAAAAAGTTCTAAGAAGAAAAGCTGAGTGATAATTTCAAAAATTATAGAGAAATAAAGAAGGATGAGAATTGAGAAAAACATCATTGGGTCTGACAAATGAACAATAGTATTTCATTTGAATGTTGAATTCAGAAACCAAATTGCAGAGGATTAAAAATCAAGTAGTAGAAGTGGTGAAAATACCCACTATAGGTGATTTTTCTGAAGAAGTTCATATGAGAGGGAGAGAACTGGGAAAAAGAACTCTTTTATTCCAGGGGCAGTTTTTTCACCATATATTCCTAATACAATGAGAAGGGAATGGAAGGGATAAATGTTGAAGATCAATAGTACTTAGGAACTGATTGGATTAGGGAAAAAAGCAGAAAGGTAAAATAAAAGATGGATCCAAAGCAATGAGCCTAGCAAGTTATAATATGGTTGTGCCATCAACACAAAAAAAAATTAGATGATGAATCAGATTTTAGAGAAAAGATAACTTCAGCTTCTGATTTAGATATTGTGGGAGAAATTTGGAGAAGTTAGCATATTTATAGATTCTGGATGAGAGTAGATGGATAGATAATTGTTTCAGTGAATGAGGTCATTGGGAAACAAAGTCAAAGAGATAGAAACAGAGAAGAAAGAGAGAAACAGACACAGAGACAGAAAGAGACAGACACAGACACAGACAGAGATAGAAAGAAGGGAGGAAGGGGAGGAAGGGAATCTAAACTTTCTAGCAACAAGTTTGAATATGTCATCGCCTTGCTTTAAAATCTTAAATAACTTCCCATTTCTTCAAGGATAGACTTTTGACTTTTGACTTTTAAGGCCCTACACATTCTGGATCTCACCTATCTTTATAGATTTATTTTTATACTATTGTCTACGTGAAATAGACATCCCAGGCAAATTAAATTTTTATTTCTTAACTTAGCATTCCCTCCCACCTCTTTGCTTAATGCATGCCAACCTGTTTATAGTATGGTATCAAGAGCTCTCACATCTTGTACTAGATATGCTCCAAGCTGCAAATGTATTTCCTAGAAGGAGATTTTTTTAAATTAAAAAAAAGATATGTATATATACATGCCTGGGTACATATATGTACATCTCCACATATGTACACATACATGTAAACATGAATGCACACACAAGTACACATGCATAAGTTTGCCTCATTTATGCATTTAAACAATTTTAAATATATTTTTAAACTTTTTAGTTCCAAGTTCTATCCCTCCCTACTATCCCTGTTCCTTGAGACAGAAAGCACACAGGTATAGGATACACATATGCAATCATGTAAAATTTTTCCCTATTAATCATTTTGTATAAAAAAAGCTCAGATAAAAGAAAAATAATAAAGTGACAAAAGTGAAAAATATCATGCTTCAGTCTGTTTCAAATAGTATCAGTTCTTTTTTTTGGAGGCAGTAGTATACATCTTTAGTCCTTTGAGATTGTTTTGGATCATTGCATTGCTGAGATAATTGTTATTCACAATTCTTCAACAACTAATATTGCTATTACTATATGTAAGTCTTCCCAAGTTTTTTTTTTCATTTTGCTTGTCATATCTTAAAGCATATATAGTTTTCCATCGCATTCATATACAACAACTTGTATAATCATTCCCCAATTGATGGGCATCACTTTGATTTAAAATTTTTAGCCACTACAAAAAAGCTCTATAAATATTTTGTACTAATAATTTTTCCTTCCTTATTTTTTTTTGGTTATCTTTGGAATACAGACCTAGCAGTGGTATTTCTAGATAAAAGAGTATACATTTTTTTAAATAGCTCTATTGACATACTTCTCAATTGCTTTCCAGAATGGTTGGCTGGGTTCACAATTCTATAAATAGTATATTAGTGTCCCAGTTTTCACACATCCCCTCCAACATCCATCATTTAAAATGAGATCTCTAGAACTAAAGGTTATATAAAAGATGTCTGCACAATAGACCCATCACCTTCCTTGCTTCAACTAATGTTGTGTAAGATGCATTATCTTAGCTATCTTCTTAGCTTCCATTAGCCATCTTGATTATTATTTAATACACTTGTTGAATTTGGAATCCATTACAATTTCTAGATTTTAAGTGCTCTAAGCACTTTTAATTGAACTATGAATTTGTCTGGCCATTCTGGAAAGTAAATTGAAACTATGTCCCCAAAGTCAATAGGTTCTGCATAGTCTTTAATGCAATTAAAACTCTAGTAGTTTTATAATTCAAACATATCAAAGAAAAAGAGAAAATTTATAGTAATTCTTTTCAAAGGGTATAAAACTTGAAAATCAAGGAGATGCTCATCTATGGGGGAAGGGCTAAACAAACTATGGAATAGAAATTTAATAAAATATTATTATGCTTCAAGAAATGACAAACTATGGAATAGAAATTTAATAAAACATTATCATGCTTCGAGAAATCACAAATGTGTTGGACACTGGGAAGAGCTTTATGAATAGAAGCTGAATGAAGTAAGTAGAAGTAGGAGAACAATTTATACAGTGAAAAGAATGTTAAAAAGAAAAAAAAAGCTTTGAAAGATTTTAGGAAAATATTCAATGTAATGAAAAAATACTAGACCAGATGACTGAAAATGAAATATGCTACTAATCGCCTGCCAGAGAGCTGATAGATTGGAGAAATAAGATCTATCTCTCCACACCTATCATCTGTCTATCTATGTATCTATGTATCTATCTATCTATCTATAGATCTAGATTTAATTATAAGCAATGTATGTTTTTCTGCAATATGCATAACATTTTTTCAAGGTTTTATGTTACTTTACTTATTGTTAAGTGAGTGAATGGCAATATGTAGGAAAAATAAATGCTTGTAAAAAAAGTTTTTTTTTTAAAGTCTCTATATTTCTAGATTACCTCTGAGATCCTTACTAATATTGAGTCTGATTCTGTGATTCAAACAGTGATATACACAGTAGGATTTTAATGTTCATCTAGGTGAGTATAACTGTGGATAAAATATATATGACCAAAGCCAAGTATAATTTCATATGAGAACCAAACCAAACTAATCCAAATGATTTGATTTTTGTTTTGTTTTTATTTTTTATTTACTTTCTCTATAACCTTCTTATTTTCCATTACTCACTTGAAGATAACTAGGTGATACAACCTACTACTTCCAGAAGCTCTATTCCTTGTTTGTATTGATTTAACTGCCAGTATTCTTTTTTCTTTTTATGAAGCCCAATTATGCCCACTTATTGAGCTCATATTCTAATAAGTTTATGAGATTAAACAAGACTTTCTACATATCTTTCATATTATGGAACTGATTTTTTAAAATACATATTTATATGTGTCTCTATATTTTATTCAGATGAGGTTATTTTGTTGTTCCTTGCATTTTTATTTTTGTTTTATTTTTGCATTTTGATACTGTGCCATCTAGTGTTCTACTATCCTTCCAACTTTATGTGATTTATAATCTGATCTTAACATTTAATGTTGCAACATTTTTCTTGATGTTGATACATTGAAAAGAATGCACCTGGGTACAAATCTTAAATTTGCTATTTTTTATTAGATGACTATTACTTTACTTTACTATTACTTTAAAAACATTAAGGTTTTTGATCCTCAATTTCATTTTCAACTGTTTATAAAAACTGAGGGTAATTCAGGCAGCTAGATGGCATGGTGTATAATTAAGTTGGAGTCAGGAAGACCTGAATTCAAACTGGACCTCAGATACTTATTACTTGTGACACTATGGGCATATCACAACTTGTTTGCCTTATCCTTCTGGTATATAAAATGAATAATAACACCAAACTGTACAGTTATTAACATTTTTCTTATTTATTTTGTGGTTCAATTTATCTATTTTTGAACACTTATTAGCTATATGACCCTGTCTGAGTCATTTAACCCCAATAACCTTGCCGAAACAAAAAATGACAACAACAGCAAGAAAAAACAAATAACAAAAATATCTGAAATTTAAAATGGAAACTAAGAAAAGTATTGATCCAATTAATAAAATAAAGAATCAGTTTCATGAAAAAAAAAAAAACAAAATACATAAACTTTGGTTAATTTCATTAAAAAGGGGGGGGGGGAAGCAAATAACTACCATCAAAAATGAAAAAGGTCTACTTACCACCCATGAAAAAAAACTAAAGCAATAATGAAAAGCTATTTTGCTGAACTGTATGGCAACAAATGAATCAATTAATATTTACAAAAATATAAATTGTCCAGATTTGCAGAAGAGGAAATATTTTACTTAAAAAAGTTCCATTTTAGAAAAAAAATAAATTAAACAAGACATTAGTGAACTTGCTGAGAAAAAAAAAATCTCAAGGACCAGATGGATTCCCAAGTGAATTCTACCAAACATTTAAAGAACAATTAATACCAATACTATACAAATCATTTGAAAAAATATGGTACTGATAACTAAATCAGGAAGAGCCAAAACAGAGAAAGAAAATTACAGGTCAATCTCCCCAATAAATATTGATGCAATTTTTTTAAATAAAAGATTAACAAAGAGATCACAACAATTTATCAGGAGTTTAATGCACTATTGTTGGAATCCTTACTAACTGCTAACTAATTAGAGTTGATCTAATCTTACAAGAAGATTTTGGCCAGAACCTGAAACAAGGTACTAAGTAGAACTAATTAATACAAGGCTTGTGTTCACACCTTTACTCATTGGAGTCCACAAGTATGCTAGCTTCACAAAGTACACTTTCTAACTTCAAGGGAGTCCACACCTCCCTTAAAGCTCGTTGGGCCAGAGAGCACTATGGGAGAAAACCCATAATATCATTCTCTCAGAAGATTCACATATAAGGTGAGACAGCCATTCCAGAATACATTTTTTTTCCTCTTGGCTGGCTGGTGGCAGACGAAGAGTTTACAGAGGAAGAAGCTCTGAGTGGAGAGTTCAGTGGACAACCAGATTCATCTTCATCTCACACCACTGTAGTTGGTGCCTGGGCTCCCCAGAAGGATACAAGAGAGACATTCCATCTCTGTGTTGGTTGGAGGCTGAAGAAAGCAGAGGCAGAGGCTGAAGGACAGAACCTTTGGATTTGGAGACATCCGAAGGGCTCCAAGCCTCTAAACCGGCTGTGCTTTGAGAAGAATAAGAACTCCAACATTTGAACTCTAACACACTATGACCAAATAGGATTTATTCCAGGAATATAGGGCTGGTTCAATATCAATCGACTACATCAGTAACAAAACCAACAGAAATCAAGGCATTAAAAACACTAGAGAGCATAGGGATAAGGGGAACTTTCCTTACAACAATAAGCATTATCTATCTAAAACCAACATCAGGCATTATTTGTAATAGACAGAATCTGGACACATTCCCAATAAGAGCAGGGATACAGAAACATCATCACTATTAATTAACTTTATACTAGGAATGTTGGTTTTATCAATAAGAAAAGAAATAGAAATTAAAGGTATTAAAATAGACAATGAAGAAATTACTCATTTTTAGGATGAAACAATAGATAAATTAGGAGAGCAAGAAGTAATTTACCTATCATATTTTTGGAGAAGAAGGAATTCATGATCAAAGAAGAGGGAGGTAACATGGGCAACTTTGATTACATTAAATTAAAAAGATTTTGCACAAAACCAACAGAAACAAGTTTAAAAGGGAAATACAAAGCTGGGGAAAAAATCTTTACATCCAGTATTTCTGAAAAAAAAAATCTCATTTCTAAAATACATAAAGAAATGTGTCAAATGTATAAGAATAGAAGTCATTACCCAGTTGATAACTGGAAAAAGGATACAAACAGATAATTTTCAAATGATAAAATTAAAGCCATCTGTAGTCATATGAAAAAATGTTCTTAATTACTATTGATTAGAGAAATGTAAATGAAAGCAACTCTGAAGTACCATCTCACACATTTTAGATTGACTAATATGATAGGAAAAGACAATGATAAATGGTGGAGGAAATGTGTGAAAACAGGGACACTAATACATTGTTGGTGGTGTTGTGAAGTGATCCAACCATTCTTGAGAGCCATCCTGAATGACATCCAAAAGGCTATAAAACTAAGCATGTCCTCTCACCCAGCAGTTATACTACTGGGTCCATAACCCAAGAAAAACATAAAGAAAGGATATGCAAAACTCCTTGTTTTGTACATGTGCAAAAATGTAGCAGCACTTTTTCTGATAGCAAAGAACTGGACAATGAGTAGCTATCCCTAAACTAGCAAACAGCTGAATAAGTTGTGGTATATGAAGATACTGAATATATTATATATGTTTGTGTGTAAAGATGAACAAACTGATTTTAGAAAAGTCTGGAAGGATTTACACGAACTGATTCCTTCCTCTCTTCCTTTCTTTCATCCTTCCTTACTTCCTATTCTGTTAAACTTTTAAAAACTATGATATGTTATTGATACCTGTGGTGTTTATATCATATCTAGTTTTGATGTGTAAACAAATAAACCCAGTCCCTCATCCCCCTTTCCCAAGAAATACTCTCAGAGTTAGACTCTGCCACACTAATTATCCAAAGACAAGAAGTTGATTGGGACCAGATAGATGAAGCTGATACTAAAAATTGAAAAAATACAAACTGAGTTCCTGCAAGTGAATCCTTAAGATATTAGATTTCAATATTTCAATATATTTCAAATTCAAAATAGAGTCTTCTTTACACATATGTAATATAATCATATTTAATAAAATCTAATATTTGGTGAAATGTGAAACTTATAGCTGGCAAAATATATTTATAAAACCTGAAATATTTACTAGCTCACATGGAACACTTATTTACAAAATTACATGGAACACTTATTTTATTTACGAAGTTATAATATTTATTAATTGATATCATATTTATAAATGTCAATCAGTACCTTGGAAATTACTAATTGTAGATAAAGAGAAAACATCTATGAAAAAGGAGAGTTCACACACAATGCTATTAATAAAGCACTACTTTCTTCACTATATTATTTTAATGTAGTTTCCACAGTATACTATTTGAAAATTTAGCAAAACATAAACAATGGAAATGCTTTTCCTTAATTTGAACAATATTTTCACCTTACAGAGGTCTTTACACATAATGATAATCAATAATTGTTAAATGAATGAATGAATGTTAAAAGAAAAGAACAAGTGATAACGGTTCATCACCTCTGCTTATATACACTATACATGATAGAACACTAATAATGCATATTTGTAAATATTTATGTGAATGGAAGAGCATATCAGTTTTACTTAGAAGCAAATCTTATTTCAGATCTAAATTTGAAAATCTATGATCCATGATGATATTAACTCCAAGATATATGACTTCCCATCAAAGAAAAGGAGGACTTAGTAGCTGGCTAAAAGGATTCTAATGATGCCTTTGGACTCTCGTGTTCTTGTAATGATGGGAAGAAGATTTATATGCTCTGTATAGGTATAATTAGACACCCACAAACCCATTTGACCCTGCTGAGGTGAAGAGCTCTTCTGCTTTGGGTTTCAGCAGATGAATCAATACTCACATGTTTTACCGCTGTGGAGTGAAATTGAGGAAATGAAAACCTGATAATTTTACTCCCAGTGCAGTCTAGACAGAGGAGAGCAGTTTTAGTCTTTGACAGGAAGATCTATTTCCAGTTTCTCAAAAGGCTAGTGTCAATTTTGAAACTTCTTCTCTTATTGATTTTCAGTTTTGTTCAAATGGATGTTTTATTAGGAATATTAGTCCCAGTGACCATGTAAGCTCATATCTGTTTCACAAACAGATGAAATCGTGTTTTAATTCTGGGTCTAGGTATGTTTGAATCACCGAGCACTTTGTCCAATTACTTTATAGCAAATGTATAGTTTTCAAAAGCCAACTACACTTTCCCATTTGAAAAAAAAAATCATGTCAGAATACCTCAGGGGCATGGCAATACCTATTTTATATCTATTGGAAGAAGCTCCATTTTAGCCAAAGGATAAGCTCCTATTGCATTATACTGTGCTAAGCATTGTTGAATCATTTTGCTAACATTTTGTCTAATACAGTCTATATTAATGTGCTATAGAATCCAGAGAAATTGGAGCTAATAAGCTTTCTGGTTTGTAACAGTTTAATAACAACCTAAGGGCCAGCTCAGAATGATGCTGCACCAGCAAGTACATTGGGAAGAAATGCTAATAGTGCTTATTGGGACTTAATTCAGTCATAAAAGTGAAAGAGATCATAAAGTCCAGGTATCGTAACTCCCCACTGTAGGGCAATTTGTACAGTTTATTTGTGATTTATTGAATTGCTCACTTATGATTTTTTTCTTGTGAAAACTAAATCAGAGCATGGCTACAAGACTTGCATAGGTCTTTTGATCAAGGACATTGAACAGAACCTTGAGTTAACTCATGCTGTGGTATGTGGTGGGGGGGTGGGGCAACCACAAGTTTATCACCCTGTTAGTGACAATTTTCACAATTATAGAAGCCAAATATTTCCTGCAGTGGCTGTATCAGCTTCATTTTCCAGTGAACAATTTAGCCTAAGAATACAAGTCAAAAGTTTCAGACTTGCTCCAAATACTTTTCTATACTCTGTCAATAAGTCCTTTTTTTGAGAAGGAAGATTTACATGCTCCTATGTCAGCTCCTTTATCAAGGAGGGAAAGCTTTGGTGGCTACAGAAATGAATATGAAATATATACTACTGAACAGATACTTTATATGCATTTTAAAGCTGCATTTCTTGCCAATGGAATTTTATTCATGCACACATTAATGAAGCCTCAGGAAGCTCACAGGTCTACTCCCACAGGATGAGTAAAAGTTAAATTATTTTTTACTGCAACACTCAAATCCACAGTGGCAAAAAAAGAAGGAAAAAAGAAAGATAGAAAGAAAAAAACAACAACTTTTAGATGTGTGGAGTCACAGTAGAACTTTGCATGTGAACTATATTGATTCCTTTCCTTTGGATTTTGTTAAAATCATAAGCATAATACGATGCCTTTGGTAACATGCATTTACTGACAAGCTGCTGTGAATTTATGTTAATTAAAAACTCTAAACCCTGCACCTTTAATCACATCTATTTATTTACCTAATGTAGTGACTAGTGAGGATATTTCCTCTGAAGTCCTGAGGTGAAACAAAATCTAACTAATCCTTGTTTTTGTTTTGTTTTTTAATTTTCCATGCTGCTGCTTGCAAGTGCTTCCAAATCATGGTCAAATTATTTTCAACACATTAGCACTTAAAAGGTTAAGTGTGCTTTTTCCCCAGAGACACATTAAGGCAGCCAGGGTGGTTTATATCTCAGACAGAGTTCTGTGCCTCACCTGTATGCCATCAAAGCACCACTGGGGCATGGTAAATTACTGGTATGACATTTTCGATGTTTTTCTACTTCTTGTTTTCCAAAATAAGGGTATTCCAGCAAGCTGTTTTTATTGTACCTTTTTAAACATTAAAAGTACAGATGAGTCTTGTAGATAAAAAGCCATATTTGCATGAGAGTCACATTATTTCAACAAATTACTCTCTGGTAATTTAAAGTGCATATTTTGGGGCTATATGCTATTTGAAAATCAAAATAACATTCTGATAGCATGTGAAGGGGACTCTAATGACAACATTTTACATGAAGCAATCTCTAAAAGACCACAGAGAAACTTCTCATTTTAAATGAAGAAAAATCATATGGCTCACATTTTGAAACTGCAAAACTCAAATTTTCAAATTTGGATTTGATAGCTACATAGATACACAGATAAATACATAAATACAGATAGATAGATAGATAGATAGATAGATAGATAGATAGATAGATAGATATGCAGGTATATAGATAGATATGCAGGTAAATAGATAGATATCTGTTAGATAAATAGATATTGATATATTTAGATATAGACATCTAGATATATGTGGAGCTAGGTACATATACATACATGCAGAAACACACTTTTTTTTTTCTTTTGTGAATTGTCCTAGAATCAAAAAACCTGTGAGGAGAATTTTGGTCTGTTCTCTAGAACATTTTCACTATTTTCAAAACATATAACTAAATCAACCTCTTGGCAAATTTTAGAAGATTTTTCCCCATTTAAGCCTGACTTTGGGAATAAAAGATTAGCTTAAAGTGTCAGTGACTCTATAGAATTGAAACTGAAAAGAAACACAATCCATGAAGTATTTGCCTCTCAGGCAATAGGAAATAAGAACATTTCCATGCTTAAAATAAAGCCAAGATCATGGATTTAGTTCCTAAAGCATTCCACCAGGTTTTCTATATTCCATGATTGCTCTGGTAACTCTTGTGCATCTTAAGAGATGAAGGTGTAAAAGTTCTAGACAGAACAGTTCAAAATGAGAAGCATAACTATATAGTCAAAAGATCAAGGACCCAGAGTCAAGGCCAACAGAATCTGGATAGACCTCTGTTATTCCTTAGCTAGGCTACCTTAGAAAATTCACTTCAACTGTATAAGTCTTAGCAGTAAAATAACAGAGTTGAGTTAGTTGATTCATAAGTTTCAATCTAACTTTCATTCCCTATTGCTTGTAGACAGTGAGCAACAGTGGAAAGAGCTCTAAACTGACACTGGATTTGAGTCCTTGTTCTGAAATTTTCTAGCTGTGTGATGTTGGGCAAGTTGCTCCAATTTTCTGGATCAAACCTGTAAAAGGAGATAGCAAAGTCTAGTAGATAGATAGTGGACTATTGATGAAAAAAAAAGATTTAGATTCCAATCCTGCCTCTATTACAAAATAACTTCATTACTTTGGACAAATTACTTAACCTCTCAGTGGCCCAAGCAGTTCTAGTAGAATGTACTTTGCAGATCTTCTTTGGTAAGAGTATATTTCCTTATTGGGAGCTCTCAATACAAGTAAAATAATAAGTTCTGGCTCTAAACTAAATAAACAAGCAAAAACTCATTTTTTTTTTGGTCACCAGATAGTTAAAATTCATACTTTTCTAACATGTGATTGAATTCTTTGGTATTTTGAGACAGGCCTCATTTCCAAAATATATAGAGAATTGACTCAAATTTATAAGAATTCAAGCCATTCTCAAATTGATAAATATGTCAAAGCATGTGAACAGATAATTTTCAGATACAGAAATTGAAACTACTTCTATTCATATGAAAAGGTGCTGTAAATCTCTATTGATCAGAGAAATGCAAATTAAGACAACTCTGATATACCACTACATACCTGTCAGATTGGTTAAAATGACAGGAAATGATAATGACCAATGTTGCAGGGGATGTGGGAAAACTGGGACACTGATAGTTTATTGGTGGAACTGTGGGTGGATCCAACCATTCTGGAGAGTAATTTGGAACTATGCTCAAAAAGTTATCAAACTGTGCATACCTTTTGATCCAGCAGTGTTTCTATTGGAATTATATCCCAAAGAGATCTTAATGGAGGGAAAGGGACCCACATGTGCAAAAATGTTTGTGGCAGCCCTTTTTGTAGTGGCAAGAAATTGGAAACTGAGTGGATGCCCATCAATTGGAGAATGGCTGAATAAGTTGTGGTATATGAATGTTATGGAATATTATTATTCTATAAGAAAAGACCGCCAGGATAATTTTAGAGAGGCCTGGAGAGACTTACATGAACTGATACTAAGTGAAATAAATAGAACCAGATCATTATATATTGCAACAAAAAGATTATACAATGATCAATTCTGATGGATGTGGCTCTCTTCAATAATGAGATGATTCAAGCCATTGCCACTTGTTCAGTGATGAAGAAAGCCATCTACACTCAGAAAAAGGAATGTGGGAACTGAGTGTGGACAACAACATAACATTCTCACTATCTCTCTTGTTTGCTTGCATTTTGTTTTTTTCTCAGGTTTTTTTCTTCCTTCTTGATCTAATTTTTCTTGTGCAGCAAGATAACTGTATAAATATGTATACATATATTAGATTTAACATATATTTTAACATATTTTACCTGTATTGGACTACCTACCAGCTGGGGTGGGTGGGAAGAAGAAGGGGAAAATTTGGAACAAAAGGTTTTGTAAGGTCAATGTTGAAAAATCACCCATGCATATGTTTTATAAATGAAAACCTTTAATAAAAAAAAAAAAAAGAAGAAGCTTTGGTCTAGATTCCCCAGTCTGTGGGTGATTTGAGTATAGAATATAAAATGACAAGATGTTACTCTCATTCCTTCATTGGAATGAACTCACTTCTCTTTGTAAAGTGTGCCTCTAATTAATTGTTAGCCAATCAGGGTTGATTACCTTGAATGACTTTTGTTCAAGGACACATTAATTTCAAGAAGTGGTCATGTTTCCTCTTTGAACATTGAGAGAATGATGAGTCTTTTTGTTAATCACTTGCTGGCTATGATTGATAAAATTAGTTTTAATTTATCCCAAAATTTTGTCTCATAATTATTTTTATTCAAAACAGAATAAAGGATGGTAGGGAAACATAAAATATTTTTAAATTAGGCTTTTGGGGAGGAAAGGAGAAAGTTTGACCTTTTAATTTCATATTAGAACATCTCAGGTTAAAAAAAAAAAAAAACACCATCCATTTATGCAGATCAATATCTTTCCTTAGTAAGTAGCCTACTGAGGTAGAGAGAATCTAAATGACTTGCACAATGTCACATACTTTCTATGTATTAAAGATAGGCTTTGAACTTATGCTTCTGGTTCAGTGGAAAGAATGCTTTATTTGATGTCTAAGAATCTAGATCCCAATTTCTTATCTTGTTATCTAAGGCAAGTCATTTAAGACTTTTGAGACTCAGTGTTGTCATTTATAAAAGCTAGATGTTGTCCTAAGTGACCTTTCCGTTCTTTTCCAATTCTAATCTAATCCAATTCTAATCCAAACACTACTATTCTGTACTGATTCTGTACCAAAAACTATGATAAGTGTTATAATTAACAAAGATAGTAATGTATTCATTAATATGCATACAATTAATAAAAAGAGAGTCCTTTCCCTCAAGGAGTTTGTAATCTAAAGGGGAAGGAAGACAAGACACAAAAGGAGAAAAAAAAAGTGGGAGATAGTGGGAGAAACACACACCAGAGGGCATCTTATTCCATGGAATTAAAAGCAGGGAAAGTAGCAGATGCAGAATGGAATGAGTTTTGAGAATTTAGTGTCCACTCTACATAAAGGAAGGCATTTGGAAGATTCTTGTACTCTATTACCCCACCTTCCAAACCTAAAGGGAAAGGAGGTTGAAGGAAATGATGTCAATCAAGGCTTCATTCAGTAGTGTAGAGGGGAATTTAAAAGTGATGAATTTATCCTGAGATAGGCATCTTGCTCCCTGAAGTTGAAACCAGACAGAAAAAAACACATTAAATCAAAATTTTATGAATCCAAAGTTAGCACTCCATACATCATACAACACAACCTCTCTTTACACATTATACAAAAGTTGAGACAGCTAGATGACTCGCTGGACTAAAAGACAGAAAGACCAAAGTTCAAGCTCAGATACTTATCAGATGTGTGATAGAGGTCACTTAATTTCTGTTTGTCTAATCCATTGGAGACAGAAATGGCAAACCATTCTAAAATCTTTGTCAAGGAAATGCCATACAGAGTCAGGAAGAATCAGATGCAACAGAACAAAAGCAATGTTTTAGAGATGACAAATAAAGCAAAAGGCACCTTTTATGTTTTTTAATAATCTTCTATATTGGGGAACAAATATGTTGAACTCTTGGTTAAAGGTTGACTTGAAAATTATAGCTATAACTTTGGGGAAAATTACATTAGTGAATTGCATGTGTAATTATTTGTTAAATATTTGAAATAAACATTCAAATCCTTGTTTCAGGTTCCCTTTTTCGATGTGCAGTCTTTATATCACTTGTAACACATTTATTCACTTATTTATTCAGGATAGTTGTTTTTGCATCATCTGGGACAGCCATAATGAATTTGAAGAAGCTGTTGCAAGCTAGATCAACCAGAAACCAGAATTCTCTCTAAGCAGATCTTGACATGACAGACTATAATGGCTCAAACTATTGAATAAATAATATGCATTTTTAAAAGTACATAATTACACAATTGCACAATAGTCCATAACAGCTTCTTATGGACTATGGAGTAAATAATACACATTTCTACAAGTCCATAATTACATAATTACATGATAGTCTGTAATTAAGGACTATTGGGTAAATATATAATTGGGGAGTTTTTAAAATCTGATGTATAAGTACTTTAAAAATACAGAGAAAGAAAAAAATAGAGATAAAAAACAAAAAGAAAAAGAAACAAAGAAACAAAAGAAAGATAGAAAAAGAAAAAGAACATAGCAGATCATATATGACTGGTTTCAGAAGTACTCATGTGATATGATCAGTGTTTGAATTGGGAGAAAACATTAAAAAGTCCAGTTTGATGTGGGGTGAAAGAGCGATTTCCCCCTCCCTTTTTCCTCCTCTCCTTTCCATGGCACCTTCCCTGCCAAAGGGCATTTAAAGAATCTATTATTCTCTAAAGCTTTCCTTGCCTCCCAACATTCCTTTTAAATTCAACTCCACTTTTCTCTGGTAATAACATAGATGAGGAAGGAAAGAGACCCAAGATGATATAACAAAGTACTACACTAGGATGATAAACAACATCAAGGTGGATTTTAAATTTGAAAATATGTGCCAAGATAAGGGTTTCCCTTTTCCCTCTTTCTGATGCAAGTCTAAATATACTGGGAAGTATTAAACTTTACATTTGAAGTTTAAATACAGATGATACTATTCCAGTTTGCCACTTTTCTAAAGAATGGCCCCCACGTCTAATGCTATTCTCTGACATTTTTTTTCCCTCCAAGTCTGCTACCCTCATCAGTAATTCCTTCCTGTGCAATTCAATGTATCCATTGAACTGCCTTATCCATTGGAAGCCCATTCAAGTACTGACAATAATAGTGAATCTTGGTCTGCACATACTATGACTAGTCTGATACTTTACCAGATTTTTTCACCAATATGACAAAATATGCAGTTTTCTTATCTGTGTTTTGATTGAAATCCAGTGTTAGAATACTTAGAAATGAGAATTCATTGTATCATTCTTCCCTTTCCCCAAAAACTGAAAACTATAAAACTTCAACATGGTTTTAATCAGAGATGAATCTTGTACAAAAGAAATCATGCTTCCATTTCTTTTCTGACAATCTCATATGCCATGAGATCCTGCTGATATACCTGAAAACTGCATTAATTGTGACCCACTTTTTAAAATTACACTGATGTGCCCAGCTATTCAAATAGCTTCTCAGCTAGACCCTGACTACTAATTTTAGATGTTCTGTAGCTGACAATGCACTATTGGGTAGATAGCCTCAGAGTTGCAGGAAATTAGGATTTCATGATAGTATTAAATAGACTTGTATAAAGTCTGTCAGAAGAGTTATATTGAGCCCTTCTCAGGGGGACCAAAAGAAGATCCCTTTTACTATATTATGAGTCATTACATCATTTATTCTACATTTTGTTTATTCCCATAAGGGTTTCTGTACAATATGAAAATCTATTAATGACAAAGAAACAACAAACAAACAAACAAACAACAACAACAACAACAACAACAAAAAAAAAAAAAACCCAGTACTTTCCTCTGAAGGTAGTTGAGGAAAAGGTCAGAAAAGGATATTAAATCAAATAAATGTATTATTGACAAATCTAATAAATATTAATTATATAATACATAAATGCATACAGACATATCTGCATACACATACATGCAGATATGTAAAATGTAATAAATTTCTCAAAGATTTTTAATATTATTTCTAGATGCCAAATAACACGGATATGAAATCCAACATGTTAAAAGCTAAGAAATTATATTTCTGTTTAAGGTATTTAACTATCTCTCTAGAATGTATGTTCATAATCTCCAACTTTATCTCTTCAAGTCCTCTTACTACAGGCATACCTGAATACCCATACCCAATAAGTTATCAAACACTACACATCCTCTCGCTATAACTTTCCTCACATTTTTCACTTTATCTTCTCTAACACAATCACCTTCCTATTTCAGTCTCCCTGACTCGTTTTTTACTCCATATTCCAATTAGTAGCCCAAATAAAATAAAAAAATTTAAAAAATTAAAAAAAAAAACATAGGTTTGACTAGGTCTTACCCATGTTCCACCATTGTTTTGTGAGGAGCAAATAAATTAATATTTGTAAAGTGCTTAACATAGTGTGTGGGACACAGTTGGTACTTAATAAATCTTTGGTTTCTTCCTTTCTTTCCTTCCCTGAAAAATGCTAACTTTTTTTTCTTGCTGGTAGTATTCTTATATCAATATACCTTCTATAGTTTTACAAGGTTAAATATAAATGTCTCATATTTAAAGTCTTTGGCATGCTGGTTCAGCCATGTACAATGGGAGAAGGTTCTATGTCTTGACACAAAAAATAATAGCAAAAGCTGGAAGGAACTTTGAATTTTAGGCCTATTAGGCTTTGACCATATAGCTAATATGATTAGCAATTTATTCTGTGAAGAAATTGTTCCTATGAATCTAAAGAATAAAAAGGAAGAATATTTAAGGTCATCATGGTGTCCACTTGACATAGAAGAAGGCAAAATGATAAACAACTTGAGATGAATTAATTATATGTAAAGCCACTGGAAGATTACAACAATATCAAAGTCAAACATACAATAACTTAAAAGCCATATTGCTCATTTTTTAAAAGGAAACATGTATAAAAGAATCTGGAAAAAAAAGCATAATGATGTTTTAAAATTATTTTAGCGAATGAAACTCAAGAGGTCAAGATAACACTAGGATTCTAAATATTATATGAAAAAATAAATAATATCAATTGAAAACTTCATTATAGAAAATTGAGAAATAAAGTAATTTAGGGGCAAGATAAACCCTGAAGTGTTTAGAAAATTGAAAATCATCCAGAAGTTTATAAGAGTTCCAATACAAGAAAAATATAAGTTAGATCAAACTACAAAGGTTAGCTTAATGAAAAACAAAAATTCACAAAAGGAGATATGGAAACTGTTCTTTTGAAAATTTTTAAATAGAAACAACTCTTCATATGAACATCAAACACTTCTTACTATATTTAAATTTATACTTTACTTATTTCATATATTTGCTGCAAATAATCAATAAAAGCAGTATAATTGTTTCAGAATCATAATTTACTAATTTAAATTTACTTTACTAATTTACTAATAATAAGTTACTCTACACAGCTTTCTGGAATACTGTTCGAGGGTTCTCAGTCAATATATATATATATATATATATATATATATATATATATATATTGCTAGAAAAACTTTTTTCAGGTATCCTCTGAGACATAGCTTATCTTTATTTTGTCTTATCTATAGAGGAAATTACCTATTATCAAAAAATGAGAGCATCATTACAAATATATGCCACTTATATGTTTATGTACTTCATCATAATGAATTCATAGTTTATATTTAAACCTCTAAACACTTCTGAGAGAAAAATATATATTGACTGAGAACCCTCATAAAGTGTTTGATGTTCATATGAAGAGTTGTTTCTATTTAAAATTTTTCAAAAGCTATGTCAACATGGAAATGTCACAAACGATAGCACAACAATTTTCAGGGAAGAAAAGAAAGATAAGGAGAACAAGCATTTATTAAGCACCCACTAAGCTAAGCATTTTACAAATATAAAATAATTTGATCCTTATAACAACTAATTAATTGTACCATTCCCTAATCTTAAATCCATGTCCCTATATATCTTTTGAATTATATTTACATCTCCATAAATAACACAGTACCTAAGTATCGTTAAAAACACTTACAAATTGAACCAAAATATCTTACTCATTGTTTTATGTACATGACCATATACATTTATGTACATAGGTGTGTTTTCTTTTTATTATCAAATATTAATTTATTATAATATTCTTTTATTTCATGGAATCTTCAATAATATCAGAATGTTATATAATTTCAATAAATTCAAGTTTCTTAATATACAACAAATAAAGGTAGAAAATGAAGGTTTTTAACTTTGTTTTAGAAGTAAAAACCAACAGATAAAGATGAAGCCTACAAGTACTCTTATTTTTTCAAATCTGTTTTTTAAGGAGTTACATGCTCCCCCCACCACCACCACCCCTTTCATTAAATCTATTTTATAAAGAATTGTTTGCCTTTTCCATTTTATCAAATCTCTTTTGTAAGGAGTTATAAGAGTTTTCCTTTTCACTAAATCTATTTTTAAGAAGTTTGTTTTCAGATAATTCATGTTTCCTTTTCCAAGGTTGCTTGCAAAGTTTTCATTTCCTTCCCCATTTTTCTTCTAGCTTTCTTTTAAGATTCGTTTTTAATTCTTCGAAGTCTTGTAAGATGGGGACCGATTCATATCACTCCTTGAGGCATCATATGGAGATGATTGAGGTCTGTTCTCTGTCTGCATAAAAGCTATTTATGGTCATAGTTCTTTTTGCTTTTTTGCTCATTTTTTCTTTTAAAGTTGAGGTCTGCTCTTAGGATAAAGAGGAGATAATCCAAAACTTTCTCTACATAATGCCCTGGGCTGGTGCTGCTAACTTCCTTCTTATATTGGGTGGGTGTGGCCAAGACCCATATAATTCTGGGATTCAGATTCTCACTATTTGCCTTTTGTATTTGCACTGGATGTCTTACAACTGAGTTGCTGTTCTACTGGTTTCCAATCAGGACAGTGTAGCCAATTCTGCTGTATTTTGACTAGGAGCCTCCTGGTAGATTTCCCATCCAGCAGACAACACATAGGTCCCTCTCCTAGGCCCAGATTTCTCTCCTATGCCCAATGAAACAGATCTTTACTAAAGTTCTTCTAAAATATCTTCTGCTAGAAACTTGTTACATTCCAAATATTTGTGGGTTCTGTCATTCTAAAACAAGTTCAGAGGCTTGATCAATGTTGATTTGAGGGACACAGGAAGAGCTCAAATAAAGACATGTCTACTCTCTGCCATCATGGCTCCACCTCCCTACAAGTACTCATGTACTCCAGGCAGGACACATTGATCAAAAATTTATCAAAGCAAGAACTATGACTAAGCATAGATTCAGAGGCATCTTATATTCAAATGGAAGGATACATTCAAAACAATAATTAATCAATACCAATCTAAATGTATATTTTCAAAACAGAAAAATGTAAGAAATTCAGAACACTACTCTAAAAACAAATATAAATAATATCAGTAAAATACAAGACCCATTAGTCTAAGATGACTGAAAGAAGATTAATATTTTCTTAACATAAGGGAAAGCGATAGTAGATTTTTTCTATTACATGATATAATACAAACCGAAAAACTTATAAAGCAAGAATTGATCAATAGTTAATATTTATCATGAATTATATCATGTCCTTAAATGAGGATGTTCCCGAAGATTGGTCAGGAATCTTTTATCTTTTGTTCCTTCTTGGAGATCTAATCAGTTCCCATGGAATCAGTTATATTGCCTCTGCTGGAGACTCATAGACTTATATACCCAATCCCAGTTTCTTTTTACTTGAGTTGCTCTATTTAACTAAAAAACCTTTTATAATCTAGCCTCAATCAAAATTTCCAGCTTTCTTGCACATTTCTGTCTCCAATGTGTTCTAAAATCTAGCCAAATAAATTTTCTCTGTACTTCACATATGAAACTCCAACTCCTATTTCTCTGCCATTGTAATAGATTACTCCTAGATCTAAAAAGTTCTCATCTCTGTCTCATATGCCACTTTCTTGAAGATTCAGCAAAAGCTTCACCTTCTACAGAAAGCTTTTCTTGATTATTTTCCAATATGTTTTCTCCAAATGAATACATTTTCCCAAAAAATTTACCATGAACTTAAATATATTTTGTTCATTCTCCTTTTTATATATTTTTATATATGGTCATCTTCCAATTTGTATATAAGCTCCTTAAGGATGTTTTTATTTATTTGTATCTCCAAGGCAAAGTACAGTGTACAATTGGCCCTTTATAAATATTGGTTCATTGACTGATAACAGAAACACACCATTGTCTTTGTTAAATGTAACTGAAGATGATTTACTTCCAGATTGAATCTATAAAATAGTTATGATATAGGAGTGGAATTTTCAAAAAACTCTTCAAGCATTACAGCTGCATTAATTTAGCCAAGGATATGTTGACAAAGCCACATTAAGCAAATGATTGAGTAACATAGTTTTGCATGCAAATGGAGGGGTTTATGATACCTAATAAGTACCTTATCATCAACATACAAATTACAGAAAGGTTTCCTTAAGGAGCTCTGATTTTGTAATAGAAATTTTAAAAAGCAATGTAGAAATGCATAACATACAACAACAAGATCCAGAATCTGCTAAAGACATAATAAGATGTGATATTAGGACGATAATTATATATCAGGGTTTTTCTATCTTTCATAGATTAATGAACAAAAATATCTCCATACTATAAATTGAAATGTCCTGGAGACCATACCTCATTAATTGTACTGTCACTATACCAGTGCTAATCATGGGGCCATTGGCCACAATTTACTTAAGACATATAAATCATTTGTTGAATTTACTGTTGAGGAGAGATTCCCAAAAAGTTTTTTTTTTTTTTTAATACCAAATACTCTTGAAAACTTGAAGATACAAGTTTTTTTTTTTGTTGTTGTTAATAACTTTTACTATAACTATATATTTGCATATGTATAGAATAATATGATACTATAATTTTGTATAATGCTAATTGAATTAATGTTGCTAATTTTTAAAAAAATCTTTTCAAAATTCCTGTCTAAGTTTGCCTATTTCCTTTTGCAGTTATTTGTTATATTGGAATTGTTTTTGTTTCTCATTTCATCAATTGGTATAATTTCTATTGTATAAAGATTTTCAAAGCACTTAGAATCTTCAACTTTTTCTTCTTCAAGTTATCATAGATGATTGATCTTATCTCTTCTTATTTCAGCTAATTTATTTTTAGGAATAAAATTCTGGGGCTTTATTTGCTTGTTTGTTTTTATAACTATTCAAAACTTATCAACAATAGGTTGTTATGTAACTTGTGACTCAGGATATTATTGATTTAAAAAAATGCTCAGTATAAAGTCCTTGTTTATAACTGGTGAGATCTGGAGGTCTGGCAAGAACTATGACAGTTTTAAGGAGGGATGGTTTACAACAGAAGTTTCATTATTCTAAACTGGCCTACATAATCACTGGTGTCACCAAAAGGCCAAGGCTTCACCGTTTCTGCCAGGCTTTCATTATGATCTCAAGGCAGAGTTCTTGCTGTATCCCACCCTCTTTGTTGATTTCTCTTTGTCATTTCTCCACATTTACCAATAATCTGACAATCTGAATAATTGGTTGGAGTTTACTAGGACTCTTCTCCTCCTTTTCCTTACCTCCTCCTTTTGCTTTTCTTTCTTTCACTGCATATTTGTCATCATTTCTTTCTGTAATTATAGTCATGAATTTTCTTTATGTAGAAGATGATTGATGAATGCTAATAAGATCTGCATTGGAATTTCCAATTAGTTATACTTCTTTCAGTATCCAGGCTCAAGCGGCAATGAGGCAGGCCAGATAGTCAATGAGGCCAAGAGTTGGGACACATAGAGCCTAAGGCCAAAGAATGGGACATAAGAACAAGACAAAAGGATAGGCATACAGATAGTCTAAAGCAAAGAGATAAAGGACAAATTAGATAGAATATAAACAGGAAAAATGAATCTTAATTCTAGGATATATATTCAAGGGAGATGAAGATATATTTAGGGAGATGAAGACAGTTAATGGTAGCCAAGGCAAAATGTAATTGGCAGAGGTTTAGCATCAGTGTTGTGAAGACCTAGTCACAAGAGATTCTTCAATCTATGTTTAAACTTTATAGGTCCAGACTCTAGAAATTCACCCATACAAAATGCAAAGCAGGAACCAAAGTGTATTTCCAGTTTTTGTGGAGTCCTTTGCTATTTCTGGTGATCAAGTCCTTGCTTTTTAAATCATGTTCTGTCTTATAACTCTATTATCAAGACTCTGTATTAAACCTCTTTCCCAAGTACTTGGGAATTAATTTTAAATCTGATTTATAGGGGAAACAATGTTTTGTCTATTTTTGTTCTTCTCAACAAAAGAAACCTTTTCCAAACTTCCATCCTAATGTCAATTTAATCATGGTAGCTGAGTACTTCAAAGCTTACTGTTTCACGATAATTCACATTTAAAGAATTTTCAGTCAACTTTCAGTGGTTTACTACAACAAAAACAATCAATTAATTAATTTAAAAAAACTTTAAGAAGTCCTACTCTAGGCCAATCTTTTATTATTATTATTATTTTGCTGAGGCAATGGAGTTAGGTGACTTGCCCAGGGTCACACAGTTAGGAAGTGTTAAATGTCTGAGACCAGATTTGAACTTAGGTCCTCCTGAATTCAGGGCTGGTGCTCTATCCACTGCACCTCCTAGCTGCCCCCAATTAATTAAACTTTTAAAAAAAATTTTTGATGTTATATCATATGAGCTTTCTTGCTCTCAAGAAAAAAAAATATATGTACATATATAATGTATTCTGCATTTTAGATACAGGCCTACTAAAATACTTTTTTAAAAAAAATTAACATTCTTTTAAATGCAAGAATTTTTAGCTTATAGAGAGAAAAAATGTGAAAACTAACATAATTCTCAATAGCTTTCTATCCTCAAGCAAGACAACTTGAATTAACATTTATAAATGTCACAAAATGATAAAACACAGTTTAGTATTAACATTATTTCATCTAAAGAAAAATAGTCATTTAACTTTTCAGAACTTCCAAAGAATTACGCTACTTCCAAGACTACTCATCTGGAGGTATACTGGTAAATGTTTAACAATTAATTGTGCTAATTATACACTTTAAAGCTTAAACTATAGTGTTAACATTTTCTTCATAACTTATTTAAAGTCTAGGGAATCAATATAATAATAAAATAATCCTTGATTTGTAGTAGTCTAAAAACTCAAGAACAATTCAAATAATTCCTTTATACTCTTATTTCTTCTTTATCCCCTCTCTGCAGTTTTCCTAGACTCCTATCTGGTCTGGAGTGACAAGAAATAATCAATGAGATATGCTTCCCACTCATCAGTAGCTTAATTCCTTTAGGAGATGTAGAAAGAGGGAACAACCCTTAGATAGATCCCTACCCAATCACTTTAGGGAGTGAGTAAGGCAACGATCTTGACTAGACCAGAGTTAAATGTGGTTACTATCTTTGTCTTCTATTTCTGGGACCTTATTCTTTATTACCTTTTGTACATTTCTCTAAAGGTATCCCAGAAAGGATCTTAGAGAAATGGCTATGTCTCAATATCTTTATTAGAATTGAAAAAGGATTCATCTTTTTTTTTTTTTAAACAGAAGAAGGAACAAGTACTTCAGTTGATGCAAAAAAAAAAAAAAAGCCAGCTTTTTTGATGTATTCTTAAATTCCCAAATTTCTGCACTGTCATTGAAATGGCATTGAATCTATTTGGTATACTGCCTTACACCCTGACTCTCCCTAGATCTATGATCCTATGTTCTCTTTCAATTTAATATCCAGTATCATGAGTAGCCAAGCTAAGCATCAAAATATATAATAAAATTATTTCTATTTTTATAGAAAGTAGAACTTTCTACTAAAATGTTAGCATAAAGGAATCAATTATTTTTATATGACAAGTATAATCCCTGGGGAAATCATTTGAAACTGTTTTCCTCAGTTTACTCATCTATAAAGTAAGTTTGAGAAAGAAATGGCACACTACTCTAGTATTTTTGTTCAGAAAACCTCAAATGGGTTTCACAAAGAGTCAGGTATGATTGAAATGACTCAACAACAATAATAAAGATGAATATTAATAGGAACAAAATTTAAGAAAATAGAACTATCTAAGAACAAATAGCTATAAGTTAAATAAAATAAATTTTGTGCAATTTACTTCATTTAATAGTAGAGTCTTCCTAGACCAATTAGAATTCATAGTGAAGACTATAGATATTGAAAAGCAGTGATGGTTGTCAGCTTCTAATAGACACCACAAACTATTTGCCTGGTTTTGTTGGATCTGTACTTTTTAATAGGTCAATCATGTAATTTAATCTTGAAACACTAAAATAGCAAGACTACTCTTACCTTTTTTTCCTTCTAGTATATCTCTGAGTAATAAAATGTTCTAGCCTTTTCTATGTCATTAACTTTCATTTGAAATGTTAATCAGCAATTTTTTTTTAAAGTTTGGAAATGGTGGCAGAAAAATAAATTGAGCAGAAACAATACAGATTGATTTTTAAGAGCAAAGCCAAAAATAGTTTCTCATAAGACATGATATTAATTTGATATAATTTCATATTTGCAAATCTAACTATAAGTAGATATGATTTTTAACCCTTTCTGATTGCTTTGAAGATTTTTTTGTAAAATCATAAAACCCCATTGTGGTATGCAGAAAATTTGGTTGAGCAGAGCTCAAAAATTTGACCTCTCTAGTTATTAGCTACAAATTGCTACTCACTATAAAAAATATGAATAAACTATCTACATTTTGTTCTGATTTGGAAATATATACTCATGGATCATTTGCAATTAATTACAAAGCACCACCAAACCAAAAATGTGACTAGTATTTATAAGCTATGTTTAGCAATGTATCATTTTCTTTTTAAATGTCATGTATATCAAGATTATTCTTAGCTATTTCAGGGTATTTCTTAGGCTCCTGACTAAAGGAATTATATTTTGATTTTTTTTATTTTCATTACTGTTCAATCACTATTAAAGTGTGAGTTATTATAAAATTCTTGAACATAAGTCTATTAGGCAAAGGACAACAATTCTGTAGTTAGATCCTTTTAGATCTGAATGCTGTAATTCAATAACGAAATATCATGAATGAAAATGGATATTCTCAAACTAAAATACTTGAAGATTTTACTTAAAAAAAACCTTGATATATTATTTAAAATTTTACTCTAAATTAGAACTAAGTAAGACAGGGAATAAAAATTTACATAGAACCTTCTATATGCCTGGCACTCTGCTAAGTGCTATAGAATTATCTCACCTGATCCTCACTACAGCACAGGAAGGTACATGCTATTATTATCTGAGGTTCAGATGATGAAATTGAAGAGATCAATTGCCACAAAATGTTAGGGTTCAATCATGTGATGAATTAATAATGCCTTTTCTCTTTAGCAAAAAATATGTTTATTTATGAGAAGTTACAGACAAAATGAAGAGGTAAACTAGACACCAGTAGTGCTAAATATGAAACAGATTTGAGAGAGCATATAGTTAACAAAGAAAGAGCAAACTCCCTAAGGAAACTCACAATTAACAGGTGAAAGATAATACCCCATGATGAAGTGGGATTATGTCATTGACTGGCAGGCTAAATTTATAAAGGAGTTTAGCACCCTGAAAGAATTAGTTAGCTATAACAAGGAGAAAAAAAACACGGAGGAATGGGGGAAAGAAGATGAAAAACACCATGAGACAGAATGCCATGATGGGCTAACCCAAAAGGGATTCAGCAAAAAATGTGAGTTATAGGAAGGTATATAGGACATTTAATCTTGTTTGACTTCATAATTTGGCTTTCTATTGGACACAGTTAAGGTTTGGTTAAACAAGAACTCTAAAGGATTGGGAATGTAAGGCTGAGCTCATCTCCATTATTGCCCTTCCTTCTTTGCCTCAAGGACTATTTTTTTCTGTCTTTCAGGTTTTCTTTTTCTACCCCACCTAATGATCCAGTACATCATTATCAGGACGAGGCCATTTTTGAAAAAATATATATAATAATGTGGATAGCACTGAATATTTGAATAAGTTGCTTATCACTTTTCTTAGTATGCTAAGAGGAACAAATTGAAAATTTTGAATGGAGTAGTGATAAGATCAAGCACCACAATTTGAAAATTATAGCTGTGGGCCAGATAAATTTGAAAATATATGAACTAGAATCAGGAGGATCCATTTTTTATTAAAGCTTTTTATTTACAAAACATATGCATGGGTAATTTTTCAACACTGACCCTTGCAAAACTTTTTGTTCCAAATTTTCCAGCTTCTTCCCCCTACCTGCTCTCCTGGCTGGCAGGTAGTTCAATACATGGTAAATATGTTAAAGTATGTGTTAAATCCAATTATGTATACATATTTATACAGTTATTTTGCTGCACACACAAAAAAAAATAAGATCAAGAAGGAAGGAAAATAAACTGAGAAAGAAAACAAAATGCAAGCAAACAACAGAGAGAGTGAGAATGCTATGTTGTAGCACTCAGTTACCACAGTCTTTTCTCTAGGTGTAGATGGCTCTCTTTATCACTGAACAAGTGGCACTAGTTTGAATCATCTCATTGTTGAAGAGAGCCATGTCCATCAGAACTGATTGTTGTATAGTCTTGTTGCTGTGTATAATAGAGAATCCATTATTTTAATTCAGACCAACTTATTACAACAAAGTATATTAGAAGAGATAAAAATACAGATATACTGTAACCACCTTGAACTACCTTACAACAACTGATTATTAAATTTTCAGTGTATGAATATTTACACTTTGGATATTTGCAAATGTTACAAATCAAGATTTGATTTATTGTTTTATTGACTGACTAGACTTAAGAAAGTCATGGAGAAAATGTTAATGATGCAGATTAAAAGTTTGTTGTGGGTATATTTTTTTTCTAGAAAGCTATTATTAAACAGTTACCAGCACAATTATGGATAAAAACCTCAGCTAGAGTGATTGCAGTGGAAGAAAAGAGGAAAGGCTATATGTAATACACATTGCAAAGGGAAAAAAGCAGTAGACCTTTGCAATTGATTAGATCTGTAAAGTGAGGAAGAGGAAAAAGATCTAACTACGATTTCAGTCTATATTTTAGCTCTAAACCTGAATAGTTCCTTAAAACACTACTTTGTTGACTTTTTGAAGCCCATTTGTAAACAATTATTAAGTACTTTATTTATTTCTAAGAGTTGGAGAGAATGTTAGATATAGGGAAAGACAGAAACCTGCCCTTCAACTGAAAATATGAAAATGATCTGGTGGGATACATTGAGAGTCAACTAGGAGACACTTCTCTGCATCACTTCTTTTCAAGACTGTAAAAGCCAAATTTAGAATCGGAGCTGCTTATGATGATCCAACAGGAATAATTTCTACCTATGTGCATCAAAATCATTCCTCACCTTATCATTTTGATGATGCTTATTTATGTCTACTAAATAATCTAGAGGATTTCCATTTAGGGAAAACAAAGTGCTAAGTAGTCTATCATTAAATTGTCTTTCATTATAATATAGAAGTGGCTGACTTCCCTTTCTGGATACATGCTATTGGCTTTCCATGCCACTTTTTGCATGTACACAATTAACAACATCCTTTTACCAGACACCAGTAAATTTCTGTGAGTAACATCAAAAATTTTGATTCTGTCAAAACTGTGATATTCAATAACTCACAGGCATACAGCATTTTAGAGAGAGTATTTAAGTTAAAGAGGTGTAATTTTATTGGCAGTTGTATTGGTGGTAGTGATGGTGATAGTGGTTTGTTTGGTGATGAATCCTCACAGGTGATTGAAAGTACTACATAATGTCCACAGAATAGTATATTGAATAAAGAGATGGATTTAAAGTTAGGAAGATCAGAATTAATTTCCTGTTTTTGACATATTGTGACTGAGTGACCCTGGGCAATTATTGAATCTATTAGTGCCTCAAGGAACCCTCTCAGACAATAAATTGGAGAAAAGGAGCCAGTATATATAAAAAAAAGAGAAATAGTTCCTCTACCAAACCTCTGCAGCTGTTATGATATAATTAGTGCCATGGCGACAATTAATAGAAACATCAGGAAGATTTTCTATTGTTAGCGAAACCTTTTACCATTTAGAGTCTACACAGGACAACTTCCATGACATTAGCAAACAGCATTATTAGAGTTTACATAAGAAAACACTCCTTAAAAAATAGAGCTGTCAAAAAGGGGAATAGGCTGCCTACACAGACATTTCCCTCATTCACTTGAATTATTTAAGTATGGATAACTACTTCTCTGCTCTGGAAGCAACTGGGTGGTACAATCCATGTAAGTACAGGCATGGAGTCAGGGAGACATAAGTGTAAATCCTGCCTCAGATACTTTTAGCTGTGTGACCTTGAGCAAGTCACTCAACTTGTTTGCCTCAACTTCCTCATGTATAACATGGGTATAATAATAGCACCTGCCACCGGGAATTATTGTGAAGCATAAATGAGATAATAATTGTAAAGTGCTTGGCACAATGTAAGTGCTATATAAATGTTAATTATTATTAATATTAAAGCTCCTTATTTTATGTCTCACTAGATGTTACTTTTTGGGAGATCTATAAATCAAATTATCTCTTTACTAATACACACACACACACACACACACACACACACACACACACAAAAACTATTGTAGAGGGTAGAACTCTGCAAAGTTACACTTAAATCTAGGTCAGCAAGATACTTATAGTTAAGTATATACTTAGTACTTAGTATGGTGATGGAATGACTGCACACTAGTGATGTAATCATACTGAAGTATTTAAGGGTTGGGACAATTGGGAGTGCTCTCTAGGGCACAAGTCTCAACCACAGCTCTCAGACACAGACAGGAGAGAAGACAACAGATTCCAGACTCCATCTTTGACTAGCCACATGGCCCTCCTGCTTCCTTCACTCCTTCACTAAAACTAAGGACTCAGGCTAATCCTGAGGGCCTCCAAAGAGCTAGTCTGGAAAATCCTATCACTTCCTTAATCCCCTCAAGGGCTGAAGATGAAAGGAAAAGAGCCAGTTGAAACAGAGTTGTTTCAAGAAGTTCAATCTAAAATATGTGAAGAGAAAACAACCTATATTTACACAGGAACAGTAAAAAAAGAAAAAAGGAAAATCCCAATTTGGAAAAGAACCAATATCAGAGACTAATGGAGGAAAACATAAATTTAATTTTATAACTTTAAGTATAAATAAAGTATTCTTCCAAAAAAGTAAAACTTCTAAAAAAGTGACTTATTAGAAAAACAAAACATACAATTTGTGTTTACAATAAACACATTTAAAAAAAAAAACATACAAAGAATAAAAAATGATGAACTGGAAAAAATGATTATGTAGATTAGGTAAATCTACAAAAGCAAAATTTGTAATCATATTATCAAACTAAAAATAAATATTGACCACATAAAAATGGATAAACATGGAAGCTACATTATGCTGAAAGTAACCATATACAATAAACCAGTATCAATATTAATTTTATACACTCCAAATGCTTCAGCATTTAAATTCATAAAGGAAAAAATAATTTAACTACAAGACAACAAAGATAATACCACAGCAATTTGGATAAGTCTAAAAGAAAGATAAACAAGGGGGAAAATATAGAATTGAAGAAATTGCTGAAAAAAAGTAGAGATAAAAAACTCATTGATGGTTTCTAAAAGGGATTGATAAGAAGATGCATGTTTTTCATGATTTTTATAGTAAACTAATCATGTATTAGGAGATAAATATGTTGTTAATGAATATAATAAGACAGAAACATTAAACATAAATTTAATACATCAAAATATAACAAAAATACTAATCAATTCAGAGAGACAAACAAAAGACATAAGGAATGCAGATTAAAACAACCCTAAAATATAATTTTACACTTTTCGTGTTGATTAAAATTATAAAAGGGAAAAGTGACAAATGTTGGAGAGAATGTGGAAAAATTGAGGTACTAATTAATTACTTATGGCATTATAAGATGACCTATTTTGCAGAGTAATCTGGAAATATTAAACTACTTGTATACCTACATAATTACACCTACATTGACCTAGAAATGCTGATATTTTGTCTATTTCCAAAGGTAATTAGGAAAAAAGAACTTATATGTTCTAAAACATTCTTAATAGATCTCTTTGTGGTGACAAATAACTGCAAATTACAGGAATGCTCATCAGTTGATCAGTGGTGGGATTAGTTGTAGATTATACACATATATACACACCTATAGATATAAATACATACATATACATATATGTATGTGTTCATATATGTAATATTATTGTTTTGGAATATTACTATGCTATTAGAAAAAATGACTCAATGAATTGAGATAAGTGAAAAAGCCTGATGAAAAGAACCTATATGCTTGAAAAAAAATACAGCAATCTTTTTCATGGTAGAAAAGAACTGGGAATTGAGGAGATGCCCATCAATTGGGGAATGGCTAAACAAGTTGTGGTATATAATTGTCATGGAATGCTACTTTTTTGTAAGGAATGATGAGCATATGGATTTCAAAGCAAAAATAACATGAAAAAAGAGAAATGAGAAGAATGAAAAGAATTTTGTATACTTTAGGAGAACAATTATTCAAGGAATAACTGTGAATGGCTAAGGCTTGAGCATTATAAATACTCAAAACCATGAAAGATACTCCAGAGAAAGTATTAATAAATAGAAATATCCATAATATGTATTTATGCACATATGTGTATGTGTATATGTGTGTGTGTGTGTGTGTGTGTGTGTGTGTGTAGTAAATAGATAGATAGTTATATGAAGTGAGGAGATCAAAGAGATCATTGTGTACATTGTAACAGCAATGTTGAAATAATAATCAACTATGAAATACTTGGTTATTCGATGAATACAGTGATTCCAAGACAATTCCAAAAGACTCATGATGAAAAAGATGGCATCTATCTGTGGAGAGAGAACTGATGAACTCTAAATGCCAACTGAAAAATAATTTTCCTGCTTTATTTTTTCAAGAAAGCTAACATGGAAATTTTGTACAATTTCACACATATAATTGATATATTTTCTTTGCCTTTTCAGTAGATGGGGAGTAGTGAGGGGGAAGGACAAAACTTAGAATGCAATTTTTATTAAATTTATTTATTTTTAATATACATTGCTCTATGAATGTTTCCAGAGAAAAATCAGAGGAAAAGGGAAAAATCATAGGATAGATTAAAAAAAAAATGAAATGAACACAAGCAAGGGTTGATTTAAATTCAACTTCCCTAATTCTTTTTCTGGATTCAGAAGCCATTTTCTGTCCAAAGTCTTTTGGGATTGCTTTAGATCGCTGAATCAGTGAGAAGAACCAAGGTTTTCATAGTTAATCATTCCACATTCTTACTGTGATTCTGTACAATGTATTCCTGGTTGTTTCACTCAGCATCAGTTCGTGTATAATTTTTAGGCCTTTCTAAAATCAGCTTGTTCGTCATTTTTTTTTTTGTAGAACAATAATATTTCATTATTTTCATATACTATAACTTATTCAAGCTTTCCCTAATTGATGGGCATCTCCTTTTTTCAATTCTTTATGTTTACAAAAAGAGCTGCTGCAAACATTTTTGCACATTTGGGTTCTTTTCCCTCCTATGATTTCCTTGGTATAAAGACCCAGTAATGGCACTGCTGAGTCAAAAGGTATGCACAGTTCTATAGCCCTTTGGGAATACTTTCAGATTGTTCTTCAGAATGTTTGGATCATTTCACAACTCCACCAACAATGCTTTAGTGTCCCAGTTTTCCCACATTCCCTACAACATTTATCATTATCTTTTCCTGTCATCCTAGCAAATCTGAGAAGTTTGAGATGGTATCTCAGAGTTGTTTTAACTCGCATTTTTTGACACAAACAGCAAATGGCTTTAATTGCATCATCTGAAAATTTTTTGTTCATGAACAAAAATGGGGAATGACTTATATTCTTATAAATTTGACGTAGTTCTTAATATTTTAGAAATTAGACTTTGATCAGAAACATTAGCTGTAAAATTTTACCCCCAACTTTGTACTTCCCTTTCAAACTTGTTTCTTCTATTGGTTTTGTTTGTGCAGACCTTTTTTAATTTAATGTAATCAAAGTTGTCCACTTTTCCTTTCATAATGTTCTCTAGCTCTTCATTGGTCATAAATTCCTCCCTTCTCCAAAGATCCGATAGATAAATTATCCCTTGCTCCCCTAATTTGTTTATGGTATCATCCTTTATGCCCAAATCATGTACCATTTTGATATTGTTTTAGTATGGGGTATAAGATGTATATCTATGTCAAATTTCTGATATATCATTTTCCAGATTTCCCAGCCATTTTTCAAATAATGAGTTCTTATTCCAGAAGCTAGATTTTGATGGTTTATCAAATATTAGATTACTATAGGCTTTGATTATTGTATCATGTGTATCTAATCTATTCCACTGATCTACCACTCTATTTCTTAGGCAGTACCAAATGGTTTTGATGACTACTGCTTTATAATATAGTTTTAGTTTTGGTACTGCTAAGCCACTGTCCTTTGTATTATTTCCATCAAATCCCTTGATATTCTTGCATGTTTCTTCTTCAATATGAAGTTTGTAAATTATCTTTTTGTATAAAATATTTTTGGCAGTTTGATTGGTATGGCACTGAACAAGTAGAGCAATTTAAGCAGAATTGTCATTTGTATTATATTAGCTTGATCTATACATGAACAATTGGTATTTTTTCAGTTGTTTTGATCTGACTTTATTTGTGCAGGAAATGTTTTGTGAGTGTGTTCATATAATTCTTAAGTTTGTCTTGGCAGGTAGATACCTAAATATACTATTTTGTCTGCCCTTATTTTAAATGGAATTTCTTTCTATCTTTTGCTGATGGGCTTTTGTCAGTAATATATAGAAATACTGGTAGAATACAATAGAAAATTGATAGTTTATTTTTCTCATTGCCTATTCTAATTCCTCTCATTTCTTTTTTCTTATTGGTAAAACTGACATTTCTAATACAATGTTGAATAATGGGCATCCTTGTTTTACTCCTAATCTCAGTGGCAATGTTTCCAGAATCTCTCATTTACAAATAATGTTGGTTTTATATAGACACTGCTTATTATTTTAAGGAAGTCTCCTTTTATCTCTATACTCTCTAGTGTTTTTCGTAGGAATGGGTGCTGTATCTTGTCAAAAGCTTTGTCTGTATCTATTGATACTATCATATGATTTCTGTTGGTTTTATTTTTGATATATCAATTTTTCTGATATTGTACCAGCCTTGTATTCCTGCTACAAATCCCACTTAGTTGCAATGTATCATCCTGATGATAAGATGTTGTAATCTCTTTGATAACATTTTATTTGAATATTTTGCATCAATATTCATTACAGAAATTGGTCTGTAATTTTCTTTCTTTGTTTTGGCTCTTCCTGGCTTTGTTATCACTATCATATATGTGTCATAGAAAGAATTTCCTAGGACTCCTCTTTTACTGATTTAAAAAAAATAGTTTATATGATATTGGAATTAATTGTTCTTTGAATTTTTTTTTTTTACAGAATTCATTTGTGAATCCATATAGCCCTAGAGATTTATTTTAAGAGAGTTCGTTAATGACTTGTTCAATTTCATTTTCTAAAACAGGACTAAATAATTTATTTCCTCTTGATCTGGGAATATATATTTTTGTAAACATTCATCCATTTCAATTAGATTGTCAAACTTGCTGCCATACAGTTGGGGAAAATAATTCCTAATTGTTAATTTAATTTCTTTTAAATTGATGATATAGTCACCCTTTTCATTTTTGATGCTGGTGGTTTATTTTTTTCTTTCCTTTTTCTAATCAAATTAACCAAAGGTCAATTTTTTTTTTCATAAAACCAACTCAGTTATATTTATTAATTTAATACTTTTCTTAGTATCAATTTTATTAATCTCTCCTTTGAGTTTCAGAATTTTTAATTTGATATTTAGTTGGGGAGTTTAATTTGTTCTTTTTCCAGCTTTTTAAATTGCATGCCCAATTTAAGTAATCTGTTCTTTCACTATTTTATTCACATAGCTATTTAAAAATATAAAATTTCCCCTAAAAACCACTTTAGCTGTATCCTATAGGTTTTGGGATGTTTTCTCATTACTATTGTTCTAATGGGTGAATTTGTGAATTGATTCTGTGATTTGTGGTTTGACCCACTCATTTTTTAGAATTAAATTATTTATTTCCAGTTGGTTTTTAGTCTATCTTTCCCTGGCCCTTTATTGAATATAATTTTTATTGCATTGTGATCTGAAAAGAAAGCATTTACTATTTCTCCCTTTCCACATTTGAATTTTTTATGCCCTAATATATGGTGAATTTTTGTATAGGTGGTATGTGTTAACACAAAAAAAGTTATGTTCCTTTCTTTCCCTATTCAATTTTTTCCAGAGGTCTATCACATCCAGGATTCATTTTCTAGGATTCTCTTAACCTCACTAGTTTCTTTTTTGTTTTGTTAGATTTGTCTGATTCTGAGAGGGGAAGGTTGAGATCCTCTACTCTATTTCTTCTTGTAATTAGCTTAAAATCTTTTGTAGGAATCTGGCTGTTCTAATACTTGACACATAAGCACTTAGTATCCTTATTACTTCTTTTTTTTTTTTTTTAACTGTACCCTTTACCAAGATGGATATGTTATCTCTTTTAATAAGATCAATTTTTACTTTTGCTTTATCAGAATTGTCCTGCTGTTTTTACTTTAGCTAAAGCATAATAAATTCTGTTGCAGCTTTTTACCCTTACTCCATATATGTCTCTCTGTGTAAAATCTGTTTTTTGTAAACTTCTGTTGTAGGATTCTGTTTTTAATCCACTCTACTAATTGCTTCTGTTTTATGGGAGAGTTCATCGCATTCATCTTCCTAGTTATGACTACCAGTTCTGTATTTCCCTCCATCTTTTTTCTTCCCTGTATATATTCTTCTCTCCTTTCATCCTGTCCTGAGTAATGTTTTTTTTTTCTTTACCCACCCATCCCTACTTTATCTCCAATCAGCCCTTTCCTTTTTCTTGGTAATTTTTTAAACTCACCCTATCCACTACCTTATTCTATATAACCCCTTCCTCCTTTCTCTTACCTTTTCCCCCTCATGTTTCTGTCCTCCCTTCTATCCTGTCTTTCTCTTTTCTTTCTCCTTCTACTTCTTTATAGGGTTAGACAAATTTCTATAGGTAACTGAATGCTTAAATTATTCCTATTTAAAGCCAAAACTGTGAGATTAAACTTTAGACAATGCTCATACTTCTCTTTTCTTTCCCTAGATTGTATTAGACCTCTTATACTTCTTCATGTGATCTAATTATCCCAATTAGATCCTCTTTCCTCTTTTTTCAATACACCCCTTAATCTTTTTCTGTGATATCTTCACATCAGAGCCCATTCACAACCATACCTTCAATCCATGTGATACCAAGTTCTGTCTCCCATTGACAGAGTTCTCAAGAGTTACAGATATCATTTTTCTTATCTAGATAGATAAACAGTTTAACCTTTTAATAATAATAATTATATAAGTGTGTGTGTGTGTGTGTTTCCTTTCTATGCTTCTCTTGAGTCCTGTGTTTGTACATTAATTTTTTATTTATTTCTTGTTTTTCAATAGAAATGAATTGAAAGTTTTTTTTTGTTTTTGTTTTTTGTTTTTGTTTGTTTGTTTTTTTACTTCATTGGAAATCCATGGCCTCCCCTGAAAGATGAAGCTGGGTCTTGCTGGGTAGTTAATTCTTGGTTGTAACTCTTATGCCCTTTGCCTTCTGGAATATGGCATTCCAGGCCTTCTGATTCTTAATTGTAGAAACTACCACATTCTGGGTAATCCTGATTGTTGCTCCTTGATATGTGAATTATTTTTGTCTAACAGCTTGCAGTATTTTTTCCCTTGAGTTTCTAGTTCTGTTTTGAAACAATGTACCTTGGGGTTTTCTTCATAGGATCTCTTTCTAAAGGTGATCAATGGATTCTTTCAATGAATATTTCCCCTCTTTTTAGATTATTGGGGCAGTTTTCCTTAATGCTCTCTTGAAGAATGCTATCCAGGCTTGCTCTCTCTCTCTCTCTCTCTCTCTCTCTCTCTCTCTCTCTCTCTGTCTGTCTCTGTCTCTCTCTCTCTTTGTCATTGCCTTCAGGTAGAGCAATAAATTTTTCTTTCTTCTGGATCCATATTCCAGGTTGGCTGTTTTCCCAATGAGGTATTTCACATTTTCTTCCAATATTTTCATTCTTTTTAGTTTGTTTGAATGTTTTTTGCTTTCTTATAGAATCATTAGTCTACATTGGCCACATTCTCATTTTTAATGTATAATTTTTTTCAGTTAGCTTTCGTATCTCTTTTTCCATTTTTGGTTAATTCTACTTTTGAAGGTGTTGATTTCTTCAGTGGATTTTTTTTTTTTTTTTTGCATTTGGCCAATTGTATTTTTTAAGGAGCTGTTTTATTCAATCAATTTTTTCCTTTGTTTTCTAAGCTATTTCTTTCTCATGCATGCCTCTTTTCTTCTACCTCTCTTAGTTGCCTTTTAAAGTATTTTATGAGTACTTTTAAGAAGCTTCTTTGGGGGGTAGAGCCAAGATGGCAGAGAGGACACGTGTGTCTTTCTGAGCTCTCCTTTACCCTCAAACTATTTTTTACAAATCTCAGCCATAGAATTAGTGCTTGATTGTCAAAACCCATGAATATTGGGAATACAACACATTACCAACAGAAAATAATCTTGAAATTCACCAGAAAAGGTCAGTTTTTGCTCACCTGCAGAGACAGAATTAGGGCTAGGCCAGGCACAGACTCAGGCAAATAGGCAGTGAGACCATGGAGCACAGCTCATGCTGAGCAGACTGAAGGGGAGAGGGGTATGGTTTTTGCCAGTGGAAAATCTGGGGGAGAACTCTACCACAGTGTTGGCTAATCTGCCCTGGCAGGGAGCAAGTAAATCAGCAGAGAAGCTATAAACACAGAGGGTAAAGACTATAATCCCCAAAATGCTAGAGTCTCTCTGGATCTGGCCACACCCACTCAGCATGATCTCATCTTTAAACTGCTAATACCAGCCCAGCCACTCCTGGCCCAGTGTTGCTTCACTGATACTTCCTGTTGTCTGTAGAAGCAGCTTATAAATACCCCACTATACCATAAGCAGACCGCAGTGTTGTTTTTGTTTGTTCCTTGGTTGGTTGGTTGGTTGGTTGGTTGTTTTTTTTAAGAAAAAATCCTCATGACAGGTAGATTTACATGTGAATTCTACTAAACATTTAAAGAACAATTGATTCCAATGCTATATAAACTATTTGAAAAAATAGGGATTGAAGAAATCCTATCAAATTCCTTTTATGACACAGATAAGGTATTGATAATTAAATCAGGAAGAAAACAGAGAAAGAAAATTATAGAGCAATCTCCCTAATGAACATTGATGCAAAAATCTTAAATAAAATATTAGCAAAAAGATTACAAAAAAATCATCCCCAGGATAATACACCATGACCAAATAGGATTTATACGAAGAATGGAGGGCTGGTTCAATATTTGGAAAACTATTAGCATAATTTACCATATCAATAATCAAACTAAAAAAATATGATTATCTCAATAAATGCAGAAAAATCATTTGACAAAATTGAATATCCATTTCTTTTAAAAAACACTAGAGTAAACAGGAATAAATAGACTTTTCCTTAAAATAGTAGCATCTATTTAAAATAATCAGCAAGCATCATATGTAATGGGGATAAACTGGAATCATTCCCAATAAGAACTGGGGTGAAACAAGGTTGCCCACTATTACCATTACTATTCAATATTAGAATAATTAGAAATGCTAGCTTCGTCACTAAGAGTTAAAAAGAGATTAAAGGAATTGGAGTAGGTAATGAAAAAACCAAATTATCATTCTTTGCAGATGATATGATGGTATACTTAGAGAACCCCAAAGATTCTACTAAAAAGCTATTAGAAATAATTCATAACTTTAGCAAAGTTTCAGGATACAAAATAAATCCACATAAATCCTCAGCATTTTTACACATCACCAACAAAATCCAATAGCAGGAGATACAAAGACAAATTCCATGTAAAATAATTGTTGATAAAACAAAATATTTGGGAATCTATCTGCCAAGGGAAAGTTAGGAACTATATGAGCAAAACTACAAAACACTTTCCACACAAATTAAGTCATATCTAAACAATTGGAAAAATATGAAGTGCACTTGGATAGTTAGAGTGAATATAATAAAGATGACAATACTGTCTAAACTAATCTATTTATTTAGTGCTATACCAATCAGACTCCCAAGAAACTATTTTAATGACCTAGGGGAAAAAACAACAACAACAACAAAATTCATCTGGAAAAACAAAAGGTCAAGAATTTCAAGGGAACTAATGAAAAAAAAAATCAAATGAAGGTGGCCTAGCTGTACCTAATTTAAAACTATATTATAAAACATCAATAACCAAAACTATCTGGTATTGGCTAAGAAATAGACTAGTTTATCAGTGAAATAGGTTAATTTCACAGGACAAAATACTCAATAACTATAGCAATCTAGTGTTTGACAAACCCAAAGACCCCAACTTTTTGGATAAGAATTTACAATTTGACAAAAACTGCTAGGAAAATTGAAAATTAGTATGGCAGAAATTAGGCATAGACCCACACTAAATAAATTTTTATTACATCAAATTAAAAAGCCTTTGTACAAACAAAACTAATGGAAACAAAATTAGAAGGGAGGCAACAAACTGGGAAAACATTTTTACAGTTAAAGGTTCTGATAAAGACCTCATTTCCCAAATATATAGAGAATTGACTCTAATTTATAAGAAATCAAACCATTCTCCAATTGATAAATTGTCAAAGGATATGAATAGACAATTTTCAAATGATTAAATTGAAACTATTTCTACTCATGTGAAAAGATGTTCCAAATCATTATTGATTAGAGAAATGCAAATTAAGACAACTCTGAGATACCATTGCACACCTGTCACAGTGTTGATGGAGTTGTGAATGGATCCAACCATTCTGAAGAGCAATTTGTAAGTATAATCAAAAAAGTTATCAAACTGTGCATACCCTTTCATCCACCACTGTTACTCCTGGGCTAATAACCCAAAGAGATATTAAAGAAGGGAAAGGGACCCACATGTGCAAAATTCTTTGTGGCAGCCTTTTCTATAGTGTCTAGAAACTGGAAATTGAATGGATGCCTGTCAATTGGAGAATGGCTGAGTAAATTGTGGTATGTGAATGTTATGGAATATTATTGTTCTGTAAGAAATGACCAGCAGGATGAATACAGAGAAGCTTGGAAAGACTTACATGAACTGATGTTAAGTGAAATGAGCAGAACCAGGAGATCATTATACACTTCAACAACATTACTATATGAGGACCAATTCTGATGGAAGTGACTATCTTCAACAATGTGTGAATTCAAATTAGTTCCAATTGATCAGTAATGAATAGAACCAGCTATACCCATCAAAAGAAAACTGGGGAATGAGTGTGGACAACAACATAGTGGTTATACTTTTTCTGTTATTGTTTGCTTGCATTTTTGTTTTTCTTCCCAGGTTATTTTTTTCCTTCTTTTTAAATCTGATTTTTCTTGTGGAGCAAGATAACTGTATAAATATGTATACAATATTGTATTTAACATATATTTTAACATATTTAACATGTATGGGACTACCTGCCATCTAGGGGAAGGAGTGGAGGGAAGAAGGGGAAAAGTTGGAACAGAAGTTTTTGCAAGGGTCAATGTTGAAAAATTACCCATGCATATGTTTTGTCAATAAAAAGCTATAATAATAATAAAAAAGATAGAATGAGGAAAATTGATCATTGATTAGTAATTTAATGATATAGAGGAGGAAAATATCAGAAAGTAAGAATGAAATTTGAGACACAGAAAATTAAAGTGGACCAGAAGAAAAATCATAGAATGATCAGAGAGCTCAACTATCATCTAGATAAGAAGATAATAGTTTTTTCTGCTCCCTTCCCCACCAAAATTGTCCCCTAGCTCTCAAATTCACAGTGTAATTATATATTTTAACTCCTTATTGTAAATTACAATATAAAATAATAAAATATAAAGTAATAGAAAAAAAAGAAGCCTCTTGGCTTGAGACCAAGCTCTTTGAGCTTTCCTGTGTGGATATTTAGTCCTCATCTTAGTTGGTATTTTGATCTTTCCTGTTACCATAGTAGCATACTATATTTAAGATTCCTTTCTGTTTCTTGTTCATTTCCTTTTCTTTTCTTTGGGTATTTCTCTTTTTTAAATTTTTACATAATATTATTATATTTATTTTATTTTATTATATATATATATTGTTTTTATTTTTTTTTAAAAAAATTTATTTATTTTTATAAAAAACAATTATTTTTAATTTTATTTATATTTAGCCTGGATAAAGGGGGATACTGTCCCAAGCTTCTTGAGAAACTTTGAGCCTTGGCTTTCAGCATAATAATGTGTTTTCTGGGAATAGCTTTGCCTACTATTTTCAGGAAACAGCCTGGTTTCCCAAAGTGTGCCTTCTGAACTGTACCTGGAGACTGCCCCACTGATCTGCCCCCTTACTGAGTCAGGCAATAGGATCTTACTTTCTGATGTGTTGTGATTAAGATACATTTTACCTCAATGGGAGTTAACTTTCTTGAAGTTTTTCCAGTCTATTTTGAGCTAGAGAGTAATTTTATTCATTCAAGCCTCTTCAGAGGCTTGGGCAACTGGAAGAACTTGAGCAACTTCCTGGTTATTTTGATATTTTGGTTCCACTGTGTTTAACTCTTGAGAATTGTATCTTTGTTGAGAGTTGAGCAAAGGATAGGTTAAGATGGAGTAAATTACATCACATAAAGAAGGGGGAACAAAGATTCTATTACAATTGAAGGAAAAAGCGGGGGGAGATGGGATTTGTATGCACTTAATCTCATCAGATTTGGCTCAAAGAGAGAATATTAGACATCTTTAGTTTGATAGAGAAACTTTTCTAATCATAAAGAAGTAGGAGGGAATGGGGAAAGAAAAGAGGGAAACCAATAAAAGAGAGAAAAGAAGTAAAAGAGGAAAAAGATAAGAAAGGGAGAAGGGCTATAATATGGAAGGTTTTTGAGAGAAACTGGGAGAGCTGAAGCAGTTTCCTGGCATTATTCTGTTATCTTGACTTCATGTTCTAAAGTCCAGAATTCAAAATTTAAAAAGAAAAGAATTTTTTTCAACTCAACAGCTAAATAGGTAAAATATGTAAATGGCAACACAAATCTGTTGAAGAAAGTGAAAATCAGTCTGACATGAATTAGGCTTACATCATATTACACAATCCATTCAAATTGATAGTAACCTTAATGTTAAAGATACACTATTAAAAAATCAGAAGATAAATAACAGATCATATAACTCCCACAATTATGGGTACTATACACACATTTAAACATTCTCCTTATTTATTTTTAATATTTTTTTTTTATATTTTGAGTTTCGAATTCTCTCCATTCCTCCAGTCCTGCCCCCATTTATTTAGAAAAGCAATAAATGAGATGAAGTAAACATGTTAAGGTATACAAAACATACTTACATATTAAATATACCCCTCCCCACAAAAAAGGTGGATCAAAAATAAAGTAAAAAAGTATGCTTCAGTCTCTGCTTAGAGTTCATCAGTTCTCTCTCTGGGGAAATCTCCTTTTTCATCATGGTCCTCTGGAATCCTCTCTCTCTCTCTCTCTCTCTCTCTCTCTCTCTCTCTCTCTCTCTCTCTCTCTCTCTCTCTTGCATTTGGGGCTAAATAACTTCCATTTGGGGACCCAGGATGCCATAGCTAGTAAGTATTAATGGTATGAGGCCAGATTTGAAGTCAGCTCCTCCTGACTTTAGGGTAAATGCTCTATCCACTGTGCCATATAACTGTCTCCCCATCATCAATTTTTATAGCACAATAATATTCTACCACAAATATATACCACAACTTGTTCAGTCATTCCCAAAGTGGTATACAATTTCTAGTTCTTTGCCCCAACTAAATGAACTTCTATAAATCAATTTATATATATAGATCCTTTACATTTCCCTTTAATCTCTTTGGATACAGACCTAGTGGAATTATAGGATCAAAGGCTATGCACAGTTTGTACCTTTTTGGGCATAGTTCTAAATTATTCTCCAAAATAGACCATCTCACAATTCTATTAAATGTATTAATATCTCTATTTTCAAACATTCCCTGTAGCAATCATTGTTTTATTTTTCTGTCATGTTAGCTAATTTGACAGCTGTGAGATAGTAACTCAGAATTTTTTAAAGTTTCTTTACTCTAATCAATACAGATTTAAAATACTTTTTAATTTGATTATTAATGGTTTTCATTTCTTTTCTTAAGAACTGTTAATCAGAAGGTAAATTCTTAACCAAACAAGCAATAGAGGCAATTACGAAAGTAAAATAAATAATTTTGTGTGAATTGAAAAGTTTTTTGCAAAAGCATAATTAATATACCAAGATAAGAAGGAAACCAATCAAAATGAGGAAAAAACTCTTTCTGACAAATTTCTGTGATAAGGGTTTCATAGCCATAATATATAAACAGGATAGACAGAAATACAGAAGATAGACAATTAGAGATAGACTTATTTATTGGATAATAATTTTGGGTTATCCATCTACATTAATATAGATATAGAGATAAACAGACATATGATTAAACATTCTCTAAAGAATTGCAAACCATTATCACATTAAAGAATGTTGCAAATCTCTTATATGAGAAATCCAAATCAAAACAACCCCAAAGTTTCATCTCACACAATAGAAATTAGAAAAGATGACCCAAAATGGCATCTTTAATGTGAGAAGAGTTGTTAAAAATCCAAGCTTTTATACATTGTTTTTGGAACTATGGATCATTATAAAGCTTTTGGAAATCAATTTGAAATGATGTAAATAAAATTTGACTAGTATTTTTACCCTTTGACTCAGAAATTATAGTACCCAAGCTTATATCTCAAGAAGGCTACTGAGAAGAAAATCCTCACATATACCAAAATATTTATAACATCATTTTTTCTGCTAATAAAGAATTAGAAAAAAAAGTTGATGTTCATGGATTGAGGAACAGTAAAACAAAGTGTAGTATGTAGATGTAATGGAATATTATTGTTGTAAGAAATGGCAAATATATAAAAAAAATACTGAGAAATCTATCATATGCTTCTCAGGATATTTCATACAAATCTAGAACCGGTAAGTAGTCCCATCTTCTCATCAAAGAACCTCCTGAGAATACACCCTTAATCATGATCTCCATGTCAAGTTAGAATTTATTTTTGGGGGGAGTTATGAAGATCCCCTAACAAAATCAATTTAAAGTATCTATAAACAATGAACACCTGCAATTTATCACTTTTATAGGGGAAGGAGGAAGGGCATTGTAAAATTAAATAAACAATAATGAAGCTTAAGAATCTCCAAAACATTAGAAATGACAGGTACAAAGAAATATAGATTATATATCTTGGGCTAACCTGGTTCTTGTTAAACATTAAGAGCTTGTTTTTAGACTTTGTTGAGTAAGAAACTGGAGAAATCTTCCTCTGCTATGGGAGGAAAAGAGAAGGAAAAACAAAGGGAATAAGAACTTTATTGTCCTAAACTAAACTTCATTCTGAGGTTCATTGCCAGTGTTGATTGCAATAGACATACAGAGACAGAGAAAAGAGAGAAAAGAGAAACAGGCAAATATATGGGGGGGGAGGTTATAGAAGGGGGGAAGGAGGGAGTATAAATATATATGTGTGAATATATATGTATATGAATAAATGTATATATGTGTATATTACAGTATCTTTAAGATTTAAGAACAATAGCTGAAGAAGAAATACACTTCATTACTCAGGAACATGACAAGTTCATATGCAGGATGTATATGTATGTGTGTGTGTGTGTGTGTGTGTGTGTGTAATCAATTAATGCTGCTAATGAACTTCAGAGTGAACTTCAACTTTACATACATATACACATATGTATATATAAGAGCTAGTAAGAAAAATATTGGCATTGATGAAATTGCATGTCTTTTAGAGCACTGAAGTATTTCCCATGAGTTGCCAACTTTTGAATTGTCCTGTTTTACTGCAACCCAATTTTTAGTCTTTCCAAATGCTCTCTGGATAGTTAGTAGAGGAAGCTATGCTAAGTCTAGCTAAGACCTGGGGGCCTGCCTGGGTCAGTAATGTGAAAATGTTCCACTTCTTGCTCTCAAACATTGCACTGTTCACTGTTTCCCAAAAGCATTCTCCTGGTGATGAAGGGAATGCATCAGGTCCCTAACTGAGAGTGAGGAGAATGAACAGGGAAAGAATAAAGGGAAAATGGGAAAAAGGAAGGAAAAATTCTATATAACAGATAACAATTTTGAAGGGAACACAATTAATTGAAGTTTTGACAGGATAAGTACAAACATTCATATTTTAGTCTATTCAACATAAGAGGCAGAGTGAAAGAGCACAGAGAATTAGGTTAAATTTCCCCAGAAATCTAATGCCATTTTTTCCTGCAACAAAACCTGAATCATCAAAGCCACATGCATTTTTTCTCTCTCTTCATGTTCCTAGAATACTCTGTCATTCTTCCTGAAATAAAATTAATACTATAATCAACTGCACTTGACCCAATCCTGTGATATCTAGATTCTATATATACAGATATAAAGTGAGTTAATCAATAGTTAAGAGTGGGAAGAGTCTATTAAATTCCATCCATTTTCATTGACCTGCTCAATAGCAGAGGTTTTCTAGCCACTGTAGGAAAATATTGTTTGGAATTGTAGCCAAGAAAATTTAAGTTTGGATCTCTCTTAAACTATGTTCCCTTGTACACCATCTAAATTACCACTCTCAGTTTTCCTCTAAATATGACAAGAATAATAATTATTGCATATATATATATATATGCATATATATATATATATATGTTGTTATGCTTAAATAAGATATGAAAGAATATATGTATGCAAAGTGCTTTAAAAACCTGAAAGTGCTGTTTAATTGACAATTTTCATTGAAGATTACATCCAACCTGCATTTATTGTTGTTTTTGAATCATGTACAATGCTGCGCCCCACTTAGGATTTTCTTGGCAAAGAGACTAAATATATTGCAATTTCCTTCTTTGGCTCATATATATAGTCACCCAGGATCACAGATAATTCGCATCTGAGGGCAGATTCTCACTCAAGACTTCCTTACTCCAGGGCCAGTGTTCTATCCACTGACATTTAACTATTTAGCTTGCACTCCTGACTCCACAGAACTTTTTACTACAGTATACTTACAGTAGTACCTTCATTCCCTACCCCATACCCTCAAATCTGCACTCCCTCCATACAAACCTTTTTCATTTTCCTTTTATGTGTTATCATCTTACTCCTTGGGAGCAAAGATTTCCTTTCTGTTTGTATTTGTATTCCTAATAGTACAGTACTTGGCCCACCAAAAAAACACTAAATAAATCCTTGTTAACTGACAGACCAAATTGTCAATTCTGTGGCTTCTTAATAGAAGAGTAAGGACTCAATTAAGTCATTCAACCAAAACTCCTTTACCCCACTTAAAGCAACTGACAGTAGTTTACCTTGATTCTTTGGCCAGGTGATATTACCTCCACTGACTCAATCAATGGTGCTTTCTGTGAAATAGGTGTGAATAGTTTGATACTTCTCTACTAAATCATTAAATCTATTAGAGACAGCAGGTAATAACATTGGATAGTTCACAAGGTCTAGAATAGGAAAATTCTAAGTTCAAATTCACAAACTAATAATATCACCTAAGCAAATCATTTAACCTTTTTTAAAAATTTTCTCAGTATAAAACTGGGATAATAACACCTAATTCCCAAGATTGTTGTGAGAAAAAAAATGAGGTGGTATTTGTAAAAATCACAAATTTGTAGTTCAAACTAGAGCTCAAGTGTGTAGTTCAAAGTAGAGCCTTTCTTTACTCAGAGCTCTTTTAATTCAAACCAAAGTTCTTCCACGGGGATAAGATAGGAAATTGAGACCAAGGAACAGCTCCAAGAAAAAAATCAAGAAGAATGAATTGTTAAGGATGAATAAATGAACAAAGAGATGATTCACTTCTCACAACTTCTCAAGGAAAAGGAAATTAAAGGAAAGCATTCCGTTAATGTGCCATTCTGTGTTTTCTGTCCCCTCCTATCTTATCATGTGGTTATGCTGGCTTTCCTTAAAAAATATGAATTAAGCATTCATTGAAATGTTTTCAATGTTGAATTAAGCAATATGAAATACTTTTCCAACTGAAGTGCTGTCCAAAACTTAACAAAATCTTGAACCTTCTTGAATGATATTAATGTCATGTTTTAAATCACCTGTAGGGAACTGAAGAATTCCACTCCCTCCCACCCTCTCCTCCCAGACTTCAGGTAAATGGCTTTTAAAAATTTCACTTTCATTCACATGAGCTGATGCTGAGAAAAATGAGCAAAATTAGGAGAACATTGTAATCAGTAACATCAAGATGGTGTAATAATCAACTTTGAGAGACTTAGCTCTCCTCAACAATATAATGATCCAAGACAGTTTCAATAGACTTGGGTTGGAAAATGCCACCTGCCTACAGAGAAAAGACTATGAAAACTAAGTGGAGATTGAAGCATACTATTTTCACTTTTTATTGTTTGGTTTTTTTTCTTTATCATGGTTTTTCCCTTTTGTTTTGATTTTTCTTTCACAACATGACTTATTTGGAAATATGGTTAAAAGGATAATGCACATACACCTTATATCAGATAGCTTACTGCTTTGGGGAGAAGGGAGGGAAATAAGGAAGAAAGGAAAAAAAAAAATTGGAACTCAAAATCTTCCAAAAATGAATATTGAAAACTATCTGTATATGTAATTGAAAGAAGTAAAATACTATTAATTGCAGGAAAAGGAAAGAATAACAGCCCCCAAAAGTTCTCTTTCACATTGATTTCATCAGAATTTACAATGTTGTGCTACCAGGTTTTAGAGCCAGAAGTTTGGAAAGATTCTGATATCCCATAGGATGCAATACTTCCTTTGATGAAGTCATGGTTTTAAGGGGAGTAGAATAGCCTCAAAGGATCATAGATATAAAGTTATAGGAATTGTAAAAATGAGCTAGTCCAACCTTTCCACTTTAAGTATTTAGTAAGAAATTGAAGCCAATGATTTGCATAAGATCACACTTGTATTAATTGTCAGAATCAGGATTTAAACTTGCCTTTACACTCTAGAGCCTGAATTCTTTCCATCCTGTTAACATAATAAACTTTATGGGAAGTTAAGAGGCCTACTGAATAGAGTCCTAGGCCTGAGGTAAGGAAGACTCATTTTCCTAAGTTCAAATTTGGCTTCAAATACTTACTAGTTGTGTGATCCTAGGCAAGTCACTTAAAACTGGTTGCCTCAGTTCCCTCATCTGGAAATGAGCTGGAGAAGGAAATGGAAAACCACTCTAGTAGCTTTGCCCAGAAAACTCCAGATGGCTTCACAAGAAATCGGACATGACTGAAAAATGACTGAACAGCAACAGTAGGCGTCTAAACTTTTTCCAATTACCAGGAAAGAAAATTCATTGTTGTTCCCTACAACACACATGGGAGGTATAGAGAATGCTGTGCTGTTTTGGATTAAACAACTCGAGGTGTATTCTGCAACATCTATACACAGTTCACACCAGGAGCACATCTGCAAAGAATAGCTATAGCAAAGGAGAAAACACATTCAGGCTTTTTCCAGACAAGTGAATAGGGCTGCTGCAATATAGCCACTAATACTTCTTTTGGCAGACTCTACTGACATTGTTGTGGCTGCATGGGGTTGAAAACACTTCTAGAGCTATTATGAGGGCATAGCATTCACAAATCCATCTACTGCTGCATTTACTTGTGTTAAAACAAGTGTATGAGTCTTAGAGGTGCCCTGTGGACTCATCAAATGGATAGTGAATGAAGAAAACTTGTTCCATAATCTTTAAAGGTGAGCTGTAATAAAAGATTCAAGTACTCCGTTGCTATTTAACAACTCAGTACATTTCTTATCTTAGGAAGGTATCACCATCCAAGTCTATTTTCTGGGCAAAGGCTCTTTTTACAAGTCTATTGGTGAAATAGAAAACTAATAATTACCAAATTTAAATGTATTGCTTTTAGTAGTCTTATACCATATGTGCCAAAGTCCTGCCTCCTAGGACATTTGTAAAATGTCAATGAAGTGTAAGGTAACTTTGTCAGTGCAATGCCCATTCAGATCAGGACTAAAGATTCATACTGCGAGTCAGTATGTTTCTATTTTAAAGTACTTCGGCAAATAAAGATTAGCTTCCAAACATGATTAAGTGCATATCAAAATGTCTTCCTCTATAGAATTCTACCATTTTGAAAGATAGCCAAAGAAGAAGGCAGTTCACCATCTATGCAGAGGTTCTCTGCCTCTCTCTACAGGTAAAAAAGTTAACAGAGACTCTCTTGCAGCTGGCATTTTTCAGTGTAATGCTTCAAAGAGCCTGCAGAGAAACCCTCTAAATGAAACATAATGATACTTGTTTATTCAAATTGAGTAAGCACCTGCTGTGTGTGACCTAGAGTTGACTGTCGTTTTAAAAAGTCCAGTGGCTCACTAGAAATATTCAAAGAATAAATCTCATTTGGGAGTAGTTAACCTCTTCCTTAAAAACATTTCAGGACTATTTCTTTTTAAAAGAAATGTGTTCATCCTTTAATTAGAAGTTAAGTACAGACCTAGTTTGCTTAGTTGACTGGAACACAATGTTAATGAGGACAAGGTCATGGGTAAAGTCATCATGTGGGCTGATAAACTTTGTCATGGTTTATCACTGATGTACTCTAACCAACTCCCACAATGTGTACAGTTGATCACAAGACAGATCAGGACAGAGAAATAGAAAAAGAATAGATCCATCAGCATAAGACTTAAATATTGTTGTTCAAAAGCAATTTCAGGCATATACCCTACATGGTTAGTCATTTCCATATATGCAGGGCACCATTATTATCAATAATGGATTCAATAAACATTTATTAAGCATAGACTTTTATTAAGCATCTGCTACAGCAGGGGTCAGTGAACTATGGTTCTCAGATAAAATCTTGCTCACCATTTTTTTTTTTTTGCACTCCCTGAAAGCTTATCTCCAAAGCCTGGATTTGGCATGCAGGATAAGTGTCAACCATGGCATATATAGATATCGATATATTCTTATGTGTGTGTGTGTGTGTGTGTGTGTGTGTGTGTGTGTGTGTGTGTGATTGGCTTGGAGTCAAGAAGATTCAAATCTTACCTGTGGTATTTACTAGTAATCCTCAAGTTACAGCCTATTGGAGGTTCAGGCAACTCTGAAATTGTTATTGTTTAGTCAGCTGAACATAGTTGACTCTTCATAGGTCCATTTGAAATTTTCTTTGCAAAGAGACTAGAAAGATTTGTCATTTCTTTCTCCAGCTAATTTTACAAATGAGGAGGAGATTGAGGTAAACAGGATTAAGTTATTTGCTCAGAATCATACAGTTAGTAAGTGTCTAAGACCAAATTTGAACTCAAACCCTCCTGATTCAAGGGCTTGAACATTATCCACTGTGTCATCTTGCTGCCCATATTCTCAAATAGGTATCTCCTCCTAAATCATTAGTAGGATATGAACTGAAATAATACAGACAGTTTTCATCACAGACAAAAATATTTCCCTCATATTTTTATATGAAGAACATGATACATTGCAGTAAGGGCAAATTGGGGACCATACATTCATAGATGAGAAGTTAGGAGATATAAGAAATTGCTTTGCTACTAGCTAGATATCTAATTTTGTAAAAAATCACTCTGGTTCTTTTAAGCTTCTTTTTCTTCATTCTAAATCAAGGAAGAAAATCTTTGAAATTTCTCCAGTTGTGTGATCCATCTATGTTCTTTGGACTAGTGAAACATGTCAACTTCGTTGGAGCTGAGAATTTTCACATGTGGTTTGCTTTTGTCTCTCATGATATAATCAGGGGGCAGATTGAATTAGATATCTATTACATATATCAAATATACTCCTAAATCTAACTTTGAAAACAATTTCAATAAAGTATATAACTTTTTACTTATTGCCTATATTTGAAATTGGGGGCTTATGACAAATGATGTCAAATACATATATATATATATATATATGTATGTATATTCATGCATGTATAATTTCATATACACATTATACATACTCCATTTACTCCTGGGCCATCACCAGTCATCATGACTTTTGTTTTGTTTTGCCACTGGACTGTGATGAGTCTGGAGGAGAGCATGAGACTGATGGTTTCGCAACAGTTCTGGTTCATTTAAATAAAACTGACTTGCAAATCAAGACATAACCCTCATGATGCTATTGATCCTTTTTAAGAATAAAAAATTAATAATAATCACCAATTCAATCACATATCAGCATTCCTTCAACGTCATATCTCTTCTAACATTTGAGATAATTATTGTCCATTTACTCTGATGCAACCCACCACCTTAAAATTTTCTACATTTAGCCTTTGTTACATTTCTTCTTTATTTCTCTCACTAGTCCCATGTTCTTGACTTGAAAATGGAAGATGTTTCCTGGGACTTAGGCCTGCATCTTTTGCTTTTATCCCTATCCTCTTTCTTATTCATCTTCATAGTTTTATTTTAACCTTTCTGCAGATGATGCAAACTGTATTTCTAGCTTTGTCCTTTATTCTGAGCTATAACCCTGTATCTTCAAATATCTATTAGAAATTGCCACTTAAAAAATTTACCATTATCTAAAATTTAATATGTAAAAGAGTAAACATTACAGCTCACAAAAAAAACTATTCCCCTTTGATTTTGCAGTATCCATCATGATAAAATCCTATTCTTAGATACAGAGTCAAATCATCTGATTTATCTTTGATTTTTCCCTCTTCTTTGTGCCCAGACATCTGATCAATCAACAGGTCTTATCAGTCTTTCCAACGTAATTCTATCAAACATAGTAGGAGATTTTAGTGAAGACATATCCTCCCTCCTCCATTACTTATAACCTACATCTGTTAGTTGCTAACTCTCTCAGAGTTTTATAGGTATTGGATATGAGAGTGCTTGGAAACGAAACCCTACAAAATAAAGACACAGTTTTGTTTGATTAAGACATTTAGCCGAAACTATCAAGCATATGGACACCCAGGGCAAATTCCTAGACCAATATAAACATACAGATATGTCTAAAATAGTTCCTCCATGATGGAAATAGGGCCCTTAAGAATGATATTGTAATAATAAATATGAGAGAAAAAGGAAAAAAATACTCTTAGTTGCTGTTTTATTTCTAGCTTACCTGTTCACCCTCCATTTTTTCATGTATTTTTTATCTATTTTTACCAACAAAACACATGAAGAATGTATATGCTCTCCATTTCTCTGTGTTGCAGAAGAGGAAGGAAATAAATCAGAAAAAAGAGTTGGAGTAGGGCTATATAGTTACTGTTTTGTAAACTCCCTGATCTCAATAGTGAATCATGCCTACTAATATGAACTTGTCTTGTTGTTAGGATTTAAATCTGCTTCTTAGATCTCACCCCAACTGTAAGTCCATTAGTTTTTCATTTAGGAACTCCAGTCCCTTTTAGAAAAGAA